>NC_064627.1:1114608812-1114917388 GCF_023864275.1 Schistocerca cancellata
GTTTTATACAATCGCGCAGAACTTCCCGGAAAAAAAAAGAAAAGACGGGGCAGAGAAGTTTTGGAAAGACCTTTGATTTGCAGCAACATATACGGTGCATATTTTCGTTTTACGAAAGTATAAAATCGAATTGCACCAAACACAGCGCGTTAGTTTCCGGAGCGTTGAAACCGATTAAGTATAACATGCTACAACAGAAGCTAAGTTTTTACATGTAATATTGATTTATTTATTTATTTTGCGTGTGTTACACTTTAAGATACAACACACAAATGTGCCAGTAAATTTAAAATTCTGATATAAATGTCTCGGCTCGAAATTCTTGTAAGTGGCTGGTCCTCAAACTGTTCAGTTACGAACGCTCTGTGACTTAGATATCCATCCCACTTTCTCACACGTAATATAATTCAGAAATTTACTTTGAAAGTAACGCTTTTCTAACCTCCGTTCGCAATACTATCCAGAGACTGTTAGAAATAGGTTCGATTTACCAGTTGCCAGAGAGAGCCAGAAAAACAGGCATTATTGTGCTTGTGCAATTGTATTGGTGTAGGAAGCCCGCATGTTCGTGTGTATAAAGCACTAACAGAGCTTACATTACACCATAAAAGAAACAGGTCATCAGAAGGTACTCCAAAGAACATCGGAATTTCGTAAACTATACTAAAATGCATAGTTCGGCTTGAGTGCAAATTGGCTTTTTCCCGATTCACAATGACGTAGGTCCCATCTGATATTAAGCTTTTCAGTGTGGTTTTTGGAATGTAAATTTTCTTGGAGTACCAGTACTCTGCTATCTCATTTTTGGTTCTTTATTATGGCATAATGCCATGAATGGCAGAAGATGATAACGTGCACTTGAAATTCAGCGAACAGTTGGAACTAGGCAATACTGTAGAATGAAACACTTCGTTTCAAATAAAATGACTGCCTTAGCGGAAATATTAATAAAGCCAAATTTCTTTAGCAAACTTGCAAAATTAACTTCACTGGTCTGCAAGGCGATTAATGTTTGACTGCTACAAACTTGGAAATAAAATAAAATCAGAAAACTGAAATTAATAATATTTTTGCCCTCCGTAATTATGTGAATGTATTTTAATTCACGTGATATCCGTTTTGTTTTCATTTGATGTGGGAGCTGTACACGAAGAGAAGCAGCGAAATCACTTAACGTAAACACGGGTCACGTGGAGATAAACCCCCTCCCCACTACAACTCTGTGCAAGAGTGAATCTGGCAGCTAGGGCGCGGGAGAAAATTTTTTCTCGTTTGCATCTGGCTGCTTGCTGCTACTACCGATACAGCTAACAGCCAAACTTCAAGTAGCGGGAGAAGGTACTGCTTATAAGCGAGTCAAATGCGCATGTGCAACAAACCGCTGGCAATTGGTCAAACGAACCTAATGTGAACAGTTGTGACGTCATGCTCAAGGCAAGCAGTTTATTGTTACGAAGAATTACAGTCTGCGCCCCACGGCCTTTGACATATTTTTGCTATTTGCAGACGCTTGTGCGTGCACGGTGTTTCGTTGTTGTAAATTGCACATTTCCTTTGCCACTAAAGTTTTATTTTTTTCCCTCTCGTTTATATTTTCTTGCTGCAGTATCATTCTCCAGTAGCAGGATACAATAACATTCTTTGCTAGAGAATCAATTCTGCAGTCAAAATTACAAAAATTTAACTGAAAGCTAAACCAATGAAAAATTCCCGGAATTCCGAAAAATTCCCGGGTTTTTCCCGGTTTTCTCCCGGATGAAAAAATTCCCGGGTTTTTCCCGGATTTCCCGGTTGTCCCGGGTCGTAGACACCCTGATGGAGGATGATCTGCAGGTGTCACAGCACTCACGTGTGTCGGGCAATGTCGCTGAAAGAGAGGATACTCCAGGTGTGGGTAAATTCATCGAATTCCAAACTTTTTTACACCACACTGCTTCTCATGCACTGACACAGTTACATTACATGCCGCCATGTAACATGTTATAATACGGAGCCCTCTGGTGGCATAGAGCTGCAAGTAAGTAGACTCAAACAACAGAGGCAGAATGTTAAGAACATTTGCTTCATTTAAAAAGCTTTAGGACTTCTCATATAAAATATTCACAGATATTACTTTTCAGCACTTCGTATATCACTAATCTCTACAGCACGGCGAGATGCAATTCTTGGGGAGACAAAAATCAGGAAGTTGACATATTTTGCATATTTTCATTCCATAATATGTAAGGATGTTCTGGGATAACTCATATTTAAGAGAGAAAGTCTTCATTGCTCACAAACTTGCTTTAAGAATAATATGTGGTGCTCATCCAAAGTCAACTTTTAGACATTTGTTTAAGGAGTTATGCATTGTGACTACTGGTTCACAGTATATTTATTCCCTCATGAAACTTGTAGTAAATAACCCACTACAGTCCAAAAGGAGCAATTGTTTGCACAACTATAAGACCAGAAATAAAAAGACAGTCATTACTCCACATTAATGTTGTCTTTAGCATAAAAGTGGGTATACAATATGACCAACAATTTTTTTTTTCATTTACATAACAATATAAAATGACTGACAGGCAGCAAAGTAAAACTTGAAAACAAACAGAAAAAGATCTCAACTCCTATCCTGTAGAAGCACTTACATTTTTGTTACATGGGCACAAAACTAACCATCATCCTAAACAATCAACTCTAAGATCTAATATCTATCAGAGTAGTATATGTGCCGCAAAAAGCCAGGAATTTAAGGAGATGGGACCTGGATAAACTGACAGAACCAGAGGCTGTAGATGGTTTCAGAGAGAGCATTAGGAAACGAATGACAAGAACACAGGAAAGGAATACGAGGTGCATTCAAGTTCTAAGGCCTGCAATTTTTTTTTCTCCAGACTGGAAAGAGATAGAAACATGTGCATTGTTTTAAAATGAGGCCGCGTTCATTGTCAATACGTCCCAGAGATGGCAGCACCGTACGGCAGATGGAATTTTACCGCCAGCGGCGAGAATGAGAACTGTTTTAAATACTTAAAATGGAGACATTTTCCTTACTTGAACAGCGTGCAATCATTCGTTTTCTGAATTTGCGTGGTGTGAAACCAATTGAAATTCATCGACAGTTGAAGGAGACATGTGCTGATGGAGTTATGGATGTGTCGAAAGTGTGTTCGTGGGTGCGACAGTTTAATGAAGGCAGAACATCGTGTGACAACAAACCGAAACAACCTCGGGCTCGCACAAGCCGGTCTGACGACATGATCGAGAAAGTGGAGAGAATTGTTTTGGGGGATTGCCGAATGACTGTTGAACAGATCGCCTCCAGAGTTGGCGTTTCTGTGGGT
This sequence comes from Schistocerca cancellata, assembly GCF_023864275.1. Lineage (NCBI taxonomy): Eukaryota > Metazoa > Arthropoda > Insecta > Orthoptera > Acrididae > Schistocerca > Schistocerca cancellata. The sequence continues at coordinate 1,114,612,142 of NC_064627.1, forward strand.
TATGTGCACACAATCCTGCATGACGACCTGAAAATGCGAAAAGTGTCATCCAGGTGGGTGCCACGAATGCTGACGGATGACCACATGGCTGCCCGTGTGGCATGTTGCCCAGCAATGTTGACGCGCAACAACAGGATGAATGGGACTTTCTTTTCGTCGGTTGTGACAATGGATGAGACGTGGATGCCATTTTTCAATCCAGAAACAAAGCGCCAGTCAGCTCAATGGAAGCACACAGATTCACCAGCATCAAAAAAATTTCAGGTAACCGCCAGTGCTGAAAAAATGATGGTGTCCATGTTCTGGGACAGCAAGGACGTAATCCTTACCCACTGCATTCCAAAGGGCACTACGGTAACAGGTGCATCCTACGAAAATGTTTTGAAGGACAAATTCCTTCCTGCACTGCAACAAAAACTTCCGGGAAGGGTTGCGCGTGTGCTGTTTCACCAAGACAATGCACCCGCACATCGAGCTAACGTTACGCAACAGTTTCTTCGTGATAACAACTTTGAAGTGATTCCTCCTGCTCCCTACTCACCTGACCTGGCTCCTAGTGACTTTTGGCTTTTTCCAACAATGAAAGACACTCTCCGTGGCTGCACATTCACCAGCCGTGCTGCTATTGCCTCAGCGATTTTCCAGTGGTCAAAACAGACTCCTAAAGAAGCTTTCGCCGCTGCCATGGAATCATGGCGTCAGCGTTGTGAAAAATGTGTACGTCTGCAGTGCGATTACGTCAAGAAGTAACGCCAGTTTCATCGATTTCGGGTGAGTAGTTAATTAGAAAAAAAATCGGAGGCCTTAGAACATGAATGCACCTCATACAGTAGAAGAAGAGTGGGTAGCTTTGAGATGAAACAATGAAGGCAGCAGAGGATCAAAGAGGTAAAAGGGCGAGACTAGCAGAAATATTTGGGTAACACAAGAGATACCGAATTTAATTGATGAAAGGAGAATATGTGAAAATGCAATAAATGAAACAGTAGAAAGAGAATACGAATCTCTAAAAAATTAGATCAATGGGAAGTGCAAAATGGCTAAGCAAGAATGGCTAGTGGACAAATGTAAGGGTGTTGAAGTATATATCACTAGGGGTAGGATAGATACTGCCTACAGGTAAATTACAGAGACCTTTGGAGAAAAGAGAACCACCTGTATGAATATCAAGACCTCAGATGGAAAACCAGTCCTAAGCAAAGAAGGGAAAGCAGGAAGGTGGAAGCACTATATACAGGGTATATACAGGGGAAAGGTACTAGAGGGCAATATTCTGGAAATGGAAGTGGAGAAGGGATATTTGATACTGCGTGAAGAATCTGACAAAGCACTGAAAGACTTGAGTCGAAACAAGGCCCTGGGTGTAGCCAACATTCCATTAGAGCTACTGATAGCCCTGGGAGACATGACAAAACCCTTCCATCTGATGAGCAAGATGTACGAGACAGGCAAAATATCCTCAGACTTCAAGAAGAATATAATAATCCCAATTACAAAGAAATCAGGTGCTGACATGTGAAAATTACCAAACTATCAGCTTAACAAGTCATGGCTGGAAAATACTAACACAAATCCTTTACAGAAGAATGGAGAAACTGGTAGAAGCCAACCTCGGGGAAGATCAGATTGGATTCAGGAGAAGTGTAGGAACATGCGAAGCGATACTGACCCTATGACTGCTCATACATGATAGGTTAAGGATAGGCAAACCTACATTTACAGCATTTGTAGGCTTAGAGAAAGCTTTTGAAAATGTTGACTGGAATACTCTCTTTCAAATTCTAAAGATGGCAGGGGTAAAATACAAGAAGACAAAGGGTATTTACAATTTGTACAGAAACCAGGTGGCAGTTATAAGAGTCGAGGGGCATCAAAGGGAAGCAGTGGTTGAGTAGGGAGTGAGACAGGGTTGTAGCCCATCCCCGATGTTATTTAATCTGTATAGTGAGCGAGGAGTAAAGGAAACAAAAGAAAATTTTGGAGTAGGAATTAAAGTTCCGAAAACTTTGAGGTTTGCCGATGACAGCAAAGGACTTGGAAGAACAGCTGAATGGAATGGACAGTCTTGAGAGGAGGATATAAGATGCACATGAACAAAAGCAAAAAGGAGGATAATGGAATGTAGTCAAACTAAATTATGTGATGGGGAGGGAATTACGTTAGGAAACAAGACACTTCTTTGCTATTTGGGAAGCAAAATAACTGATGATTGTTGAAGCATGGAGAATACAAAATGTGGATTGCCAATGGCAAGGAAAGCACTTCTGAAGAAGAGAAATTTCTTAACATTAAGTATAAATTTAAGTTTAAGGAAGTCGTTTCTGAAAGTATTTGTATGGAGTGTACCCATGTATGGAAGTGAAACATGGACGATAAATAGTTTGGACAAGAAGAGAATAGAAGCTTTTGAAATGTGATGCTACAGAATAATGCTGAAGATTAGATGTGTAGATCATGTAATTGACAAGGAGGTACTGAATAAAATTTGGGGAGGAGAGAAATTTACACCACAACCTGACTAAAAGAAGGGATCGGTTAGTAAGACACATTCTGAGGCATCGAAGGATCACCAATTTGCTACTGGAGGGAAGTGTGGAGGGGAGTAAAAATTGTTGAGGGAGACCTAGGGAGGAATACAGTAGGGAGATTCAGAAGGATGTAGGTTGCAGTAGTTATTCCGAGATGAACAGACTTGCACAGGATAGAGTAGTGGGACAGTGGCATCAAACCAGTCTTTTTGGACTGTGGACCACAACAACCATATATGCACTGTTCAAAAGAGAACACTACTGCTGAATGTTGATGCAAGTGGAAAAAATTGTCAATTTTGCAACTGCTTTAATTTGATATTTTTTAAATACTAGTGACTCAGTTTGTTTAAAATTAAAGTTCTATAGAAAGCACATGGTTCCCAGCCATTGAAATTTCAATAGTTTGCTTACAGTGATACAGATGCTTCTTTAAATTGTTTTCATTAACTAAATGTTATGCTTTGTGGATTATTTTCAAAACAAATTTGGCATCTCTTTCTTTCCCTTTATGCGCTACTAAATGCAAAGCTGAGCCATGTTTCCAAAATAAAATACGGTCCTGTAACAACATATTTCCTTTATTGCTACAGTTGTTTTACTTAAAGGTCAGTTGTTTATTTTACTTTCAAAATACTGATTCCTAATCATACATAACTATCAAACTACAAAGAGATTAGATGATAAAATAATTTATTTCAAAATCATACAAGTAATTATTAATCATAACAATTTTAAAAATTATGAAGGGGGGAAGGGGAGAAGGGAGGGGGGGAGAGAGGGAGGGAAAGAGCTAAAATTTCATGTGAGAGCAAACTTGGCTAGATGCCATAGGGAATTCAACTCAAACATTACATTCATGCATCACACTAATTAAACTTGATAACTTTTCCGAACACAAAATTACCCAAATCTGACATTAATTCTAGTTCTGCATGCAGTGTTTTCCCCTTTAGTAAGAAAACTGTTAAATGAACATGTTGCCATTTGACAGGAGCAAGGTGAAAAAATATTGTCAACAGCCAGTTTGGATGCAAATCATAAGAAAAAACAGCCTGAAAGAACACAGAAGAAATTTTTATAAAGAGTGACTTACCAGTTGATCAGCCAGTAAGAGAACAGTCTTCAGCGAAAACCGACGTGAACAAAAATTAAAGAGATCTTCTAAAGATGGACCCAAGAGCTCCATCACCATAACATTATAATCTCCTTCTGAACCGCACCATTTGATGGATGGTATGCCGACTGAAATATTGTATAGGAAAGTAAGAATCAAACAAAACGGTCTAAGCACAAGCATCAGATTTTTTACCCGCACTGGAAGCGGTTTCAAGACGATTATAAAATATACTGCCATTACGTCAGGAACCACTGACACTAATTCTGGTATTTTAACGTAGGTTCATTACTCATAAGGTTCGAAACAAAATTTTATATGGGAATGCACTGGGGACACAATGTTACGAAATAAACGTACCTTGACGATTCCTTTAATGTTTAATGCCTGCATTTAATGATACTCCGGCTACTTACCTCCACCTTGCATCAACTTGTAGAACTTCGACTCAATATGTAACTGCGGATGTCTAGTCCTAATACTTTCTAATTTAATTGCAACTTCCTCACCAGTTGATATATTCGTCCCTGTAATAGCCAACAGAATTAATTAATTTTATCTGGGAGATTAAGTTGTAAAAGTGAAGTCGTAATACTAGGAACTTGGAACGAATCGAGTACCTAAATATATATCTCCAAACGATCCGCTACCTATTTTACGGCCTAGTCTGTATTTGTTCCCCACACGGAGCTCCATTTCTGAAATCGTAAACCGACATTACAAGACAATGGAAACATAAACAGCTTCCACAGAGGCAGCCATCTTTTTACGCTTTCACCCAACATAGTATTCACGCTATTACCGTGACGGAACTTCACTGCGCATACCTACCCGAATTTGTGGGGCGCAATGCCTAATACAGACAGTGAGGCCGTTTATTTTGTATTACATGGGTCCATCAAGAGACTGATGTACGACACCAAAACCGAGATTTATTTGGGTTTCTCATATTTCAGAATATATCCACTAACATATGACCAACCCCTGTCAGTACTTCATTTTACTGCCGCACGAAGCAACAGCAGCAGCACTAGTTCCGAGTGAACATATGACAAGTGAGATTCTAGTGGGAGATTCGAATTATTGCGGCGCCAAACATTGGATTCATCGTCAATGTTGGATAAAGAGTTGTTTGCAGTTCCATAAAACGAAACAAAGTTGAGAAAATGAGCCGATTTTCTCAGAATACGCGCACAGCATATTGTCGTCAGCCAGTGCAACATGTGCTGCTTGATATTGGCTATCCCATGACTCCTTTACATATAAAAACTACAATAACCGTATGTCTTCGCATATGTTCAGCCAGAATATAATAATTGTATTCTACAACATGTGTATTCTTCAAAAACGTATGTTTTCTTTTATTTAAGGCTCTACAGAATGTATTAACCTTGGCATGCTCGCTGAGAGGAGGCATTCGAATTCCAGGTTTCGGCGTTTCTGTTATAAATAAAACATTCGAACTTATTTACTGGACAGATGTATTGAGAGGAAATTTTTCGAAGGTATTACCTGCCCTAAATTCAGTAGAAAGCTATGTAAGTACATTATATGAATTTGATAACATATTCCTTCAAGAATGTAAGACGATTATACGTAGGGATGAAAAATGTTTGTGTGTACTACACATTTGTGCTTTAGACTCTAATAATTACACTAAAGAAACCCCTGAGACACTTAGGCTCTGTTGCTGTATACTTTATTGTGTTGATATATAATAAAGAAATTATTATTTCGTATTGGACAATTGACCAGTCGTATTGCAAATAATAATCAGTCACGCAGTTATGTAAATAATGATAGATCACTGAACTTTTGCTCATGAACATGGTGACTTGAGTTCTGTTGTTACATTATCGCTTGAACTTGTTAGAAGAGTCAGTCAACCCACAGTTATCATGTATTCAAACCGATGGCTACACTATATTATTTTCAGTCAAGACTCATTGACTGATATAGAAGTAACTTCAAGGGTGTCTTTGTGAATTCTTGCTGTTGAAATCTGAAGGTAGAAATGGAAGCTGCATGTGAGATTGGTCGGGCGAGACTCAATATCAGAGGTGGGCATAAAGTTGTAATTGTATCCTTGTGGCGCTCGCCAGACTCCCTTCCTGATGTTACTGAAATCTTCAGAGGAAACCTCTGTTTGCTTGTGTATAAGTTTCCCAGTCATACTGTAGTTATTGGTGGAGACTTTAATTGTCCAACAATCAATTGGGAAAATAACAGTTTTGTTACTGGTGGGCATCACAAAACATCCTGTAAAATGTTACTAAATGCTGCCTCTTAAAACTACCTAGAACAGGTGGTTCAGAAGCCCACTCACAATGGAAATACATTATATTTAGTGGCAACAAATGGACCTGACCTCTTGGAGGATGTTCACAATGAAACTGATATCAGTGATCATGACGTGTTTACAGCAAGAGTGATTACCAATATACAAAGGGCAACTAAAACAAGTAGAAAGAGTTAAATGTTCAGTAAATTAGAAGAAAAAGCAGTGGTGTCATAACTGAATGGGAAACTTGGAACTTTTAGCACAGGACAATATCATGTAGAGGAGCCAAGGCTCAAGCTGAAATGAATAGTTGACCATACAGTGTATAGATGTGTACTCAATAGAAACAGTTTGTAGTGGGATATGTTCACAGGAAAGGAACTTCTAAAGAAATGGAGACAACTGCATAATAGGTGCAAAACAAGTGTATTACTATGGGCAGAGGCATTCGGAATGAAACACATTTGGCTGTCAAGAGAGGAATGTGTGAAACCTTCAATTACTACTGTACTAGAGTTTTGTCTAATGATCTTATCACAAAACCCAAAGAAATTCTGTGTGTGTGTAAAGGTTGTTCGTGGCACCCTAGTTAGTGTTCGCCACTCATGGATGAGACAGGAACCAAAATTGAGGTTAGCAAATCAAAAGCAAAAATGCTTAACTGTTTTCAAATGCTTCTTTATGAAGAAAAACTCAGGAGAACTACCCCAATTTAATCCTCGCACCACTGTAAAGTCGAATAAAATAGATGTTAGTGTCAGTGGCATTGAGAAGCACCTAAAACAGTTAAAATTGAATGAAGCTGCAGGTCCCTATGGAATCAGATTCATTCAGACTCTATACAGAATTTGCAGCTGAGTTAGTCCCTCTTTTAATTATTGTCTGTCATTGATTGCTCCAATGAAAAAACTGTGCCCAATAATTGGTAGAAAGTATAGGTCATACATGTTTGCAAGAAGGGTGGTAGAAGTGAACCACAAAATTACCGTCCAATGTCCTTGACATTGCTTTGTTATCCTTGGCATTGATTTGTTAGAACTGTAGAACATATTCCGAGGTCAGACACAATGAAATATCTCAGAGAAAATAACCTCCATGCCACCCAGTGTGGATTCCAAACACATTCGTCATGTGAAACCCAACCAATTGCTTTCTGAAACCTTTGAATGATGGCGGATGCAGTATTTCTAGATTTTTGAAAAGAATTTGATTCAGTACCATATGTACACTTATTACCAAAAGTAAAATTTGTGGCTGGATTGAGGATTTTTTAGTAGGGAGGATCCAGCAAGTTGCCTTGGATGGAGCTCTCCATGGATGGGGCACAGTGGAAGTTATTTCGTCATGTGATGATCTGACTCTGATCAGATCGTCACATGATGAAATAACTTCCACTTTGCCCCAGGGAAGTGTGCTGGGACACTTACTGTTCATGTTCTGTATTAATGACCTTGCAGACTATTTGCAGATGATGCATTTATCTGTAATGATGTACTATCTGAAAGAAGCTGCATAAATAAACCTTCAGTTCAGATTGTATGGGATTTCAAAGTGGTACAGAGAGTAGCAACTTCCTTTAATTGTTCAGAAGTGTAAAATTGTGCACTGCACAAGACCAGAAAACATAGCATCCTATGACTATAGTTAAAGTGAGTCACGGTTGATATCTGTCAACTCTTACAAATACCTGGGTGTAACACTTTGTAAGATATGAAATGGAATGATCACATAGGCTCAGTTGTGGGTGAATCAGGTGGTACACTTCCGATTATTGGGGAAATGCAGGCAGTCTATGAAAGAGGTTGCTTTTGAATCAATCATGTTACGCACCCTAGAATATTGCTCAGTTGTGTGGAACCCGTACCAAGTAGGACTAACCAGAGGTACTGAACATGTAGGAAGAAGAGTAGCACAAATGGTCACAGGTTTGTTTTTTATCCATGGGAGAGTGTCACAGAGATCCCGAAGAAACTCTCATCTTGAAGATGGACATAAACTATCCCAAGAAAGCTTACTTATAAAATTTCAAGAACCAGCTTTAAATGATGACATTAGGAATACTCTATAACCCACTATGTACCGCTCCCATAGCGATCGTGAGGACAACATTAGATTAACTGCACAACTACAGAGACATTTAAACAGTCATTCTTCCTGTAGTCCATATATGAATATAATGGGGGGGGGGGACTCTAGTAACTGGTACAGTGGTATGTACCCTCTGCCATGCATTTCAAAGTAGTTTGCAGAGTATAGGTATAGATGTAAATGCAGATGCTGATGCTGTTTATTCGTGACTTGGCAGACAATATTAACCCTCTGCTTGCCAGAAAATCTGTAGAATGTTACCTACCAGTTAGGCACTTCAGACCTGTATTGTTTAAATTGACACTATTTTGACTACTTTATGACGTGAACTGCCTTTAAGGCATGAATACTTTTAAAATTATTTATTATGTAAAGTTTAGGCCCTACATTTAAACAACACAGTTTTTATACTTTTATTAGTGGCTTTTTAAGCATATCCAGTTTATTCTCATTCTGCACAAAGTGTTTTTGTAATGTAATTCTTATTGCAGATGTGTGCAGTTTACATAGACAGTAGCAGAATGTTCTGAGCGTACAGTTCGGTGCACTTATAACAAGTAATTTGACTTTTTCTATCTTTCTTCTCTACACCATATGCATATCTTCTCCCTTTCTTCACAGGAGGTTTCAGTGCCCTTCTTGGATCCAAGACTGCTAATGAATTCATTGACTTATTTACGCCTGTTAGATGCTTTCCCAGATTGATGATGAAAGTCCGATGACTCGTCTGTTTATTGGTAGCTTGCATCATCCAAATTATGTGTGCATTTGTTACATTTACATCAATCGTATTGAAGAAAATTACCAGTGGCCAGCACCATGTTTTCCTGTTCAGACTATAACAAACACTTCTTTTGATACAAGGTGTCAATGGTGTCAGTGCCACCTTTTGTGGCACTGTTCGTCATTATAACTTCAGTCTTTTTTTGCTTGTGATGGTGATACTGTTGGTTGGTCATGAAAAGGGCTAAGGATTGTAGCAACTTGGTTGTTTTCAGGAACATTTGAGGCTATCATCACATCTGCTCGAAATCCAAATATTGTAGAGTGTACTTCACTTCCCACTTTCTTTAGGTGTAATGAAATCAATGGGCATTTTACATTCATGTCCCCCCCCCCCCCCTCCCCTCAAGAGATGTAAAAAAATTATCACAGGTGCTATTAGGCTATGTCCAGACTTTTCAGGTTGAATCACCAGGGTTTTCGTGACATCTCTATAAGTTGTATGCCTCCGATTTCTTCCTCCTTACCCAAATACACTCTCATCTTCCACCAGTAGCTTGTTGCACTGTCTCAAATTGCCCAGAACTTGTGACGAAGCAAGCTGGGATATTTTTATACTTCCCCTCTTGTTTTGCCATCTGCCTCCTTAAATTTGTTTTTTCGCTTTTAAAAAGTTACCATTAACATACGTGAGTGTAATCTGCATTTTCATGAAAGAGAGAGGTTGGCTCTCAGTTTTAAAGAATGTAACACTAGATCTAATTTTGTGCTTAGTTTTATGTACTTAATTGATTTTCTAATTATTTTGACTGTTCCTAGTTAGTATCTTTTGTTACAGGGTGAAATAAATAATTGTTTCATAACTTAAATTATGTTGTTGAATTATAAACAACTGTAAATTCTGTACTAATTATAAACATTTGGAAAACGAAATACTAATAATGTTAAAGTATCTATTAGGCTCTCTTCGAAAACATGTTAGCAAAACCAGCCCTTCATTAATTCCAAAGTAATTTTCACTTTTTTCAAAGTATTGTTTGCATACTTATATTTGTTAATTTCGTGATTTAAACAAATAATTTGGTCTAACTCTTGTAGTACAAGAAACTTAAAAAGACAGAATATTTCGATGTATTCACTTAATCGAATAAGTTAAGTTTTAATTATAATTTCTGTAAATTAACCTATTATTGTGAGGATATATAAGGGCCCGATTTTTGGTTCCGAGACAGTCAGTCCACGGCTGAGTTTCAGACGAGAAATGTGTGTTGGTTAGAACAACAACAGTGCATCAACATAACTGTGAAATAAGTGTAACACAGTTAGGCCTTGTGTTAAAACAATGATATTATATTCAGGCCATGTGTTAAAACAATCTCAAAAACTTCTTTGATTGGTCCCAGTTTGTCATTTGAGCTATGTTTACATCTGGCTGCTTCGTTGTCGAAGTGCAATATCCTCAGAATAGCATGCATACAGTTTTGAGACAGTTTCATTGAACAGTGGTTGGCCATCCTCGAAATGGCAAAGCTGACATGTTTTTTTCCTTGAGTTGTAAACATCGGTCAGGTTGCGAACACAAAGAAACTTGCAAATCTGTATCCACTCAATCCTTGCAAATGATTCCACCTTCCTTGTTGGTCCGTATACGTACTTTCTTAACGAAGGGTGCACGAAAGAACAACATAAACCAAGACTCTTCAGTTTCACAATTCCTATCAAATACCTTACTGGTCCGTGCTCTTTCAATACATTCCGTTTTGCTCTGCCTACCAGAAATGCCAACCTGAGGGGCTGTATCCCACATTTCATTCCCATTACAAGAAAACAATATGCCACACTCAACAGAATTTGCACTAAATTGTTCTTCTGCTCTTTCACAAAGAGATTCTTCATTATCATCATCATTGTGTTGTTCTGAGTTTTCAGCAATATCTACCTCATTATCATCGTCAATAGAAAATTCAGTTTCACTAGGTGGGATTTCAGAATTAGAAGACTATTCCAACAATTCCCTTATCTCATCAATTGACATTCCTCGTCTGTGGAAAAAATAACATCGAGAGTAAACAATAGCAAATGATGTAACAGGTGCTGCCCAGATATGCATCTAGTTGTTAAAAATTGCTTCTAACTGCATGAACTTGCGAGGCCCATACAGGGGAGACATGAACCAACACTTTAACACAATGCCATAGGTAAATTTTTATAATTATACTCCAAAATTATGACTGACAAGACAAAATCCTAAAACTTCTTTAAAATTAAGTGTATAGTTATAAATAGAGAAGATGATGAAAATCACAGAAGGGCTTCTGAGACCTGATGGTAATAGGTTAATAATGACCGACCGATCAACCTACCTACCTACCTTTAGTATCTTTTTTAATTCTTTTTTTAAATATACATCACAGTATTATTCTCCCAAGCAACACAATCAAAATACTTTCATGCCGAAGTATTATTTTATTTTAACATTTCTTCGTGTACTTTCTGTGAAAATAATTTCTTATTTTAATTTAATCTGTACTTACTTCACAATTTAAGGCTGAAAACATCCTGTGACACTGGAAAACACATCCTACTATAAGCACATAAGTGGCAAAATTAAGACATAAGATTGTTTTTACAAAATCCTGTATATTTCGTAATGTAATCATTCTCACACCTTTTGCAAAGTTTAGCCTTTTTTTTTCTCTTGATCTATTTTTACTGAAAACAGTTTATGAACTGACTTAAAATGGCAATATTGAAATATCCACTAGTGTCCAAAGTTAAACATGATCAGGAAATTAGGTCCTATTGTCTGAACAGGATGTAAGACAAGATTACAATTAATCATTAGAAGTATGGCATACAATAGTGTTCAAAACCTGTAATACAAAAAGTTCTGAAACTATATAATGTTGAAGCAAAGTGAAAAAATCCCACTCACAGTGACATAATGGTTAACAGGGGATATAATTACTCCTAGCTGCCACATGTGCTCGGCAGCAGCAGTAGTAAATGTTAAATGGCAAAGTCGTCCAAAGTTCTGTTAGCAGCCACCAAGCAATGTGGGATGCTAGAAATGCATTCGCCAGGTGCAAATACATGGTGTCTCGAAAGAAAGTTTGTATGAGATGTTCTCAAAAAGAAACTGAACTCTTGAAACAGCGCACCAACCAGCAGCTGCGGCTATTGAGCACACCTAGTGGCAGGTTTAGACAACAAACTGCAATTTGCCTCATGTCACTTGGACAATTAGCAAGTGAACCACAGCCACTGAAGAAAGCACATGTACAGCCTGTTCATCGGATTAGTGCAATGAAGGAGCTTATATATATATATATATATATATATATATATTTAAAAAGAAAGATGATGAGACTTACCGAACAAAAGCGCTGGCAGGTCGATAGGCACACAAACATACACACAAAATCCTAGCTTTCGCAACCAACGGTTGCCTCGTCAGGAAAGAGGGAAGGAGAAGGAAAGACAAAAGGATATGGGTTTTAAGGGAGAGGGTAAGGAGTCATTCCAATCCCGGGAGCGGAAAGACTTACCTTAGGGGGAAAAAAGGACAGGTATACACTCGCACACACACACATATCCATCCACACATACACAGACACAAGCAGACCATATATATATATATATATATATATATATATATGAATGTGCTGAGAAGGTTGGCCTGCAAATCTCCTTTGAGAAGACAGAATTCATCTGCTCAAAATTAGATATTTCGAAACTAAAAACAAAGTATGGTGAAATAACTAGAGTCAAGCACTTTAAGTATCTCGGTGAAGTTATTGAACCAACAGGACTTGAGAAAATAGCACAAAAAAACCGATTACAGAAAATCAAGAAAGCATTCGGACTTATTCAAAATATATATAACAAGAAATGTCTATCAAAAGGCACTAAAATCAGACACTACAACACAGTCATCAAACCAACAGTCACATATGCAAGTGAAACACTCTCCCTGAATAGAAAATTAGATTTACACGAAATTAAGAAAGTAGAGAGAAAAATTATTAGAAAAATCCTAGGACCACGATACACACAAGATGGATACAGGCTGCAGACTACCGAGACAACCGAAAAAATATCAAACATCGAGGCAGATATCAGGAAGAGGCGGATGAAGTTTTATGGACATATAGACAGATTACCTGGAAACAGGTTAACTAAACGTCTATTGGACTATATGACATCACTTAAGGCAACAATACCCTGGGTAACTGAAGTTAAGAAGGATTTGAAAAAGGCAAAAATTGACATAACAAACACATCAGACCGGGATACATTCAGAAGAAAAATCGACAAGTGGAAGTTTACTCCAGAGACGGAATCTAAACCTTTCCGACCAAAGTGGACCGAAGAAAGGAAGAAGGCCTTTGGGGAGGCAATGAAGAAATACTGGGAAAATAAGAAGAACATTAAGAAATGTTAATCACCTGCTTATCGTTCTCCCATGGGGACATTCGCTAATAATAATAATAATATATGAATATAATAGAGGGAAACATTCCACGTGGGAAAAATATATTTAAAAAGAAAGATGATGAGACTTACCCAACAAAAGCGCTGGCAGGTCGATAGACACACAAATAAACACAAACATACACACAAAACTCTAGCTTTCGCAACCAACGGTTGCTTCGTCAGGAAAGAGGGAAGGAGAAGGAAAGACAAAAGGATTGGGTTTTAAGGGAGAGGGTAAGGAGTCATTCCAATCCCGGGAGCGGAAAGACTTACCTTAGGGGGAAAAAAGGACAGGTTTACACTCGCACACACACACATATCCATCCACACAGACACAAGCAGACATTTGTAAAGGCAAAGAGTTTGGTAAGTCACATCATCTCTGTTTTTATATATATATATATATATATATATATATATATATATATATATATATATATATATATATAAACAAAGATGATGTGACTTACCAAATGAAAGTGCTGGCAGGTCGACAGACACACAAACATACACACAAAATTCAAGCTTTCGCAACAAACTGTTGCCTCATCAGGAAAGAGGGAAGGAGAGGGAAAGACGAAAGGATGTGGGTTTTAAGGGAGAGGGTAAGGAGTCATTCCAGTCCCGGGAGCGGAAAGACTTACCTTATGGGGAAAAAAGGACGGGTATACACTCGCACACACACACATATCCATCCACACATATACAGACACAAGCAGACATACATATATATATATATATATATATAAAAATAGAGGGAAACATTCCACGTGGGAAAAATATATTTAAAAAGAAAGATGATGAGACTTACCAAACAAAAGCGCTGGCAGGTCGATAGACACACAAACAAACACAAACATACACACAAAATTCTAGCTTTCGCAACCAACGGTTGCCTCGTCAGGAAAGAGGGAAGGAGAGGGAAAGACAAAAGGATATGGGTTTTAAGGGAGTGGGTAAAGAGTCATTCCAATCCCGGGAGCGGAAAGACTTACCTTAAGGGGGAAAAAAGGACAGGTATACACTCGCGCACACACACACATATCCATCCGCATATACACCATATGCGGATGGATATGTGTGTGTGTGCGAGTGTATACCTGTCCTTTTTTCCCCCTAAGGTAAGTCTTTCCGCTCCCGGGATTGGAATGACTCCTTACCCTCTCCCTTAAAACCCATATCCTTTTGTCTTTCCCTCTCCTTCCCTCTTTCCTGACGAGGCAACCGTTGGTTGCAAAAGCTAGAATTTTGTGTGTATGTTTGTGTTTGTTTTATATATATAGGGAAACATTCCGCGTGGAAAAAATATATCTAAAAAGAAAGATGATGAGACTTACCAAACAAAAGCGCTGGCAGGTCGATAGACACACAAACATACACACAAAATTCTAGCTTTTGCAACCAACGGTTGCCTCGTCAGGAAAGAGGGAAGGAGAGGGAAAAACGAAAGGATTTGGGTTTTAAGGGAGAGGGTAAGGAGTCATTCCAATCCCGGGAGCGGAAAGACTTACCTTAGGGGGTAAAAAGGACGGGTATACACTCGCGCACACACACACATATCCATCCACACATATACAGACACAAGCAATATATATATATACTGCTACAAATTTGGCAAAACTTTGACAGAGAAATTTCATACGCTTAGCCAAGCATATGGGGAGGACTGTATGAGTCGCATGTAGTGCTGTGATTGGTTAAAGCATTTTCAGTAGGGCAGAACGTCATTCAGTGACGATTCTTTTGTTTCGCCTCATTGTCACTGTAGGCTTGTACCGTGAGAAGTAAGCAGAGGATGTTATTGGTGACCAGTATCCTCTTTTTATATCACAACTGCACGTATGTATTAACAGGGTTCTTTATTAACATAAACAGGAAGCTCCTTAACTTAAGATAGCCAGATGTTGTGGTACAAACTCTCTGTAATAGTTGATGTTAGCCTCGCTACTGGTGAAGCACAAGTCCACTGTGTATACTACTCTGGTTGCTAGATACTGATTAACTCTCATCTAGAAGCTGAGCTAACGGTGACTGCGACTTCCACTGAGCTGCTGCTGATGACTTGACTTGTTGACTCACTGGATGACTGACTGGGCCCTACAGTCTGTGGCGTCGATCTTAATACTAGCAGTCAACAGGGCGTTGGTGGCACGTTGCTTGTGAGTCTCTATTTGGCCTCTCTCCTGATAGGCAAGTTGCTTGTGCCTCTATCGATCTTCTCGCAGCCTGTTTGCTGTCCGGAGTGCTGACGCCAGCTTTCGCCAGCACAGATTCCAAGTCTGAATGTTCTTCCACATCAACAGATGATAGCCGTGGGGATAGCATTCATGCTGCGATTCGTGGAAATCACCATTTAACTGTTTGGGAAGTTGCTGAAGAGGTGGGCATCAGCACTGGATCATGCCATCAAATTTTGAGTGAAAAACTTGAGATGTGTCATGTCACTACAAAATTCATACCGCATTTGTTGGCTGAGGATCAGAAACAGACCTGTGTTGAAATGTGCGAGGAATTGCTTGCTGCTGTTAATAATAATTAAAATTTTCTTAAGAACATCATAACAGGTATGACCCCCCCCCCCCCATGAACCATGGACCTTGCCGTTGGTGGGGAGGCTTGCGTGTCTCAGCGATGCACATAGCCGTACCGTAGGTGCAACCACAAAGGAGGGATATCTGTTGAGAGGCCAAACAAACGTGTGGTTCCTGAAGAGGGGCAGCAGCCTTTCCAGTAGTTGCAGGGGTAACAGTCTGGATGATTGACTGATCTGGCCTTGTAACACTAACCAAAACGGCCTTGCTGTGCTGGTACTGCAAACGGTTGAAAGCAAGGGGAAACTATAGCCGTAATTTTTTCCGAGGGCATGCAGCTTTACTGTATGGTTAAATGATGATGGCGTCCTCTTGGGTAAAATATTCCGGAGGTAAAATAGTCCCCCATTTGAATCTCCAGGCGGGGACTACTCAAGAGGATGTCGTTATCAGGAGAAAGAAAACTGGCGTTCAACGGATCGGAGCGTGGAATGTCAGATCCCTTAATTGGGCAGGTAGGTTAGAAAATTTACAAAGGGAAATGGATAGGTTAAAGTTAGATATAGTGGGAATTAGTGAAGTTCGGTGGCGGGAGGAACAAGACTTTTGGTCAGGTGAATACAGGGTTATAAATACAAAGTCGAATAGGGGTAATGCAGGAGTAGGTTTAATAATGAATTAAAAAAAAGGAGTGCGGGTAAGCTACTACAAACAGCATAGTGAACGCATTTTTGTGGCCAAGATAGACACGAAGCCCACGCCTACTACAGTAGTACAAGTTTATATGCCAACTAGCTCTGCCGATACGAAGAAATTGAAGAAATGTATGATGAAATAAAAGAAATTATTCAGATAGTGAAGGGAGACGAAAATTTAATAGTCATGGGTGACTGGAATTCGGTAGTAGGACAGGGGAGAGAAGGAAACGTAGTAGGTGACTATGGATTGGGGGGTAAGAAATGAAAGAGGAAGCCGCCTGGTAGAATTTTGAACAGAGCACAACTTAATCATAGCTAACACTTGGTTCAAGAATCATAAAAGGAGGTTGTATACATGGAAGAAGCCTGGAGATACTGACAGGTTTCAGATAGATTATATAATGGTAAGACAGAGATTTAGGAACCAGGTTTTAAATTGTAAGACATTTCCAGGGGCAGATGTGGACTCTGACCACAATCTATTGGTTATGAACTGTAGATTAAAACTGAAGAAACTGCAAAAATGTGGGAATTTAAGGAGATGGGACCTGGATAAACTGACTAAACCAGAGGTTGTACAGAGTTTCAGGGAGAGCGTAAGGGAACAATTGACAGGAATGGGGGAAAGAAATACAGTAGAAGAAGAATGGGTAGCTTTGAGGGATGAAGTAGTGAAGGCTGCAAATGATCAAGAAGGTAAAAAGGTGACGGCTAGTAGAAATCCTTGGGTCACAGAAGAAATATTGAATTTAATTGACGAAAGAAGAAAATATAAAAATGCAGTAAATGAAGCAGGCAAAAAGGAATACAAACGTCTCAAAAATGAGATCGACAGGAAGTGCAAAATGGCTAAGCAGGGATGGCTAGAGGACAAATGTAAGGATGTAGAGGGTTATCTCACTAGGGGTAAGATAGATACTGCCTACAGGAAAATTAAAGAGACCTTTGGAGAAAAGAGAATCACTTGTATGAATATCAAGAGCTCAGATGGAAACCCAGTTCTAAGCAAAGAAAGGAAAGCAGAAAGGTGGAAGGAGTATATAGAGGGCCTATACAAGGGCGATGTACTTGAGGACAATATTATGGAAATGGAAGAGGATGTAGATGAAGATGAAATGGGAGATATGATTCTGCATGAAGATTTTGAGAGAGCACTGAAAGACCTGAGTCGAAATAAGGCCCCGGGAATAGACAACATTCCCTTAGAACTACTGACAGCCTTGGGAGAGCCAGTCCTGACAAAACTCTACCATCTCGTGAGCAAGATATATGAGATAGGTGAAATACCTTCAGACTTCAAGAAGAATGTAATAATTCCAATCCCAAAGAAAGCAGGTGTTGACAGATGTGAAAATTACCGAACTATCAGTTTAATAAGTCACAGATGCAAAATAATAATGCGAATTCCTTACAGGCAAATGGAAAAACAAGTGGAAGCCGACCTTGGGGAAGATCAGTTTGGATTCCGTAAAAATATTGGAACACGTGAGGCAATACTGATCCTACGACTTATCTTAGAAGCTAGATTAAGGAAAGGCAAACCTACGTTTCTAGCATTTGTAGACTTAGAGAAAGCCTTTGACAATGTTGACTGGAATACTCTCTTTCAAATTCTGAAGGTGGCAGAGGTAAAATACAGGGAGCAAAGGCTATTTACAATTTGTACAGAAGGCAGATGGCAGTTATAAGAGTCGAGGGGCATGAAAGGGAAGCAGTGGTTGGGAAGGGAGTGAGACAGGGTTGTAGCCTCTCCCCAATGTTATTCAATATGTATATTGAGCAAGCAGTGAAGGAAACAAAAGACAAATTTGGAGTAGGAATTAAAATCCGTGGAGAAGAAATAAAAACTTTGAGGTTTGCCGATGACATTGTAATTCTGTCAGAGACAGCAAAGGACTTGGAAGAGCAGTTGAACGGAATGGACAGTGTCTTGAAGGGAGGATATAAGATGAACATCAACAAAAGCAAAATGAGGATAATGGAATGTAGTCGAATTAAGTCGGGTGATGCTGAGGGAATTAGATTAGGAAATGAGACACTTAAAGTAGTAAAGGAGTTTTGCTATTTGGGGAGCAAAATAACTGATGATGGTCGAAGTAGAGGAAATATAAAATGTAGACTGGCAATGGCAAGGAAAGTGTTTCTGAAGAAGAGAAATTTGTTAACACCGAGTATAGATTTAAGACTCAGGAAGTCGTTTCTGAAAGTATTTGTATGGAGTGTAGCCATGTATGGAAGTGAAACATGGGCAATAAATAGTTTGGACAAGAAGAGAATAGAAGCTTTTGAAATGTGGTGCTACAGAAGAATGCTGAAGATTAGATGGGTAGATCACATAACTAATGATGAAGTATTGAATAGAATTGGGGAGAAGAGGAGTTTGTGGCACAAGTTGACAAAAAGAAGGGACCGGTTAGTAGGACATGTTCTGAGGCATCAAGGGATCACAAATTTAGCGTTGGAGGGCAGTGTGGAGGGTAAAAATCATAGAGTGAGACCAAGAGATGAATACACTTAGCAGATTCAGAAGGATGTAGGCTGCAGTGGGTACTGGGAGATGAAGAAGCTTGCACAGGATAGAGAAGCGTGGAGAGCTGCATCAAACCAGTCTCAGGACTGAAGACCACAACAACAACATACAAAAATGTGATGTTACTGTGGGACAATGTTTACCAGAAACTTTCACATACTGATTGATAACTGCATGCAAAGAGTTACCACTCACTATATAAATGCAGTGGCATCCTTAGGACTCTGGCAAGCTGAGCATATGCTATTTCCAAAGTGGGTAGTCTAACACAGGAAGTTGCACACATGGCAACTGTGTTCAAGAAAAATAATCCGAGAAGCTCAATCATCAAGCTTTCGAGTTTTGACTATTGCTGGAGGTACACAAGAAAGAGCTTAGATCTGTGGCCTTTATTGCTTATGCTGGGGGCATAGCCTTAAGTTTGGAAGAATTTTGAGGAGATTTGACATTAAGAATGTGTTTTGTCCATTTGCCAACATTAGGACACTTCTCAGCTGCATTAATGATGATTTGGGTTATAGGAAGCCTGGCATGCTCAAAATACTGTCATTAGTCAGTTCACACTGTTAAGGATAAGTGTGTGGAACATTACAGTTATACACTGCTTCAACAGCCTGAAAAACTAGCGGTGGTGGAACATTATTTAAATGAGGGACATGGAAAGAAAATGAGACCCTGATAGTTGCCAGTGTGTCTGGTTCTTGGGATAGTATTTATAAGATGGAATTTGAAATAAGGTTGTCGGACAATTTGATTAATGGAGACAAGTGTTTTCCTTTTAGTAGGAGATGGAACTGCGTACTGTCTCACATCAAAGTACACCATTCTTTGGTGTGGCCAGCCAGACTGTTGGAGGATACTCTTTTGAGTGCAATATTTTGTTGACACAGGTGTTCAACCAGTTACAGTGCCACAAACCCAATCTTAATTGCAGCACCTGTGGTGGATGGCACATGTGCTGTGTACAGTATCGGAGCCTATATAGGACAACTGTTTCCAGACTTCACATAATTTCTTAGCCCCCCTGAAGGTCTAGGGGTAAGAATAGGCCCGAGGTTCCACCATGCACTATCCAATGTCGCTTTCTGCATTGACAATGACCATGGCCTTCTTTGCACCTGATATCCAGCACGGTAGCCAGTGTGTTGTGGTGGGGCCGCCATGTACCCTGTCGGTTGTACCCCCTGACCACACAGGGATTGCTCTGCTGATGCCTGCGCCGTTGACTCTCCATGTTTGCCAAGGGGTAGATGCCCGTCTCCCTGGGGCATCGGGACTCCTGGCAATGGCTAGGAAGAGGTTCCTTGGGTCACTCCCTTCCCAGGTTTCTGCTAGTGAGAAAGATGACACCCACCAGTGGCTGAAGAGCTCAAAAGCAGCTGGTCGTATGACTTCACGCTCACCCTCAGTCCCGGAGACTGAACCAGTGAAGTCCTCCCAGCCAGGGAAACCCAAGGAGCAGCGAGAGAAATCAAAAAAGAAGATCGCTAAGACCGAGGAAATTGCGGCGCACCAACACCCTCGCTACCTACAAGCTCTGTGTCTGAGGATGGGGTGGAGATTCTGGCGTCTGCTGAGGACCTAGATCTCGCCAGACCCTCAGACACAATGGATATAGACTGCTCAGGCAGTAATTCAGTGGCCACAGGTGACCATGAGGCATAAACTGCCTTGTTGAATGTTCCATGCCTTCCCAGTCTCACGGTGTCATCCTCCAGTGGAATTGCGATGTTTTTTTCCACCGCCTGGCTGAGCTAAAGCAACTGTTAAGCTTTACACCTACTTTCTGCATTGCCCTCCAGGAAACCTGGTTCCCGGCGGTGCGGACCCCTGCCCTCCGCCGCTTGCACGAAGTTGACGTGCAACATGACAGTAGGAGGGGACGTGTCGATTGGTGGCATTTTGCTGACCTCAACCCCTATTTTGGGAAGTAGGTAGTTTTCTGTTGTGAAGTGAAACACATAGAGGCAAGAACTGGAAGGTCGTGGACATGGTGCTTATATTTATTTATTTTTATTTGTTATTTTACACATCTAGTTCTGTAGGACCAAATTGAGGAACAAATGTCATGGAATGTGTCAGTACATGAAATTACAAAAGGTAAGTAATAATAGATAAAATAAAATGCTTATGAGTCCTAAAAAGATGGCAGGTTATAAGTTTTATATAAACGCAATCAACACTGTAGCATAGGAACTAGTTTAATTTTTCAAGGCACTCCTTGACTGAATAGAAGAAGTGAACTATGAGAACACTCTTCAGTTTGGATTTGAAAGCATGTGGATTACTGCTAAGATTATTTAATTTTTCTGGTAGCTTATTGAAAATAGATACAGCAGAGTACTCCGTGCCTTTCTGCACAAGAGACAACGAGATGCGATCCAAATACAGATTGGATTTCTGCCTAGTATTAATTGAGTGAAATCTGCTAATTCTTGGGAATAAGGTGATACTGTTAACAAGAAACAACATTAAAGAATGTATATATATGGAGAAGTCAATGTCAGTACCCAAACTAATGAACAGGGCTTGACAAGAGGTACGTGAAATTGCACCACTTATTGCCCGAACTGTCAGTTTCTGAGTCAAAAATACCCTTTGAGAATGGGAAGTATTACCCTAAAATATAATACCATACAACATAAGCTAATGAAAATAAGTAAAGTAGACTACTTTTCATGCCTGACTATCGCTTACTTCAAATGCTGTTCTAACAGTAAAAATGGCATCATTAAGTCTATGAACAAGATCCTGAACATGAGCTTTCCACAACAGTTTACTATCTATCTGAACACTTAGAAATCTGAACTGTTCAGTCTCTCCAATCACATGCACATATTGTGTAGAATAGTAGCTTTACCAAGGTCACCTCTGATGCTGTCAATGTTGAATTGTGTGTCTGAAACTGTAAAAACTGAGTCTTAATGTGATTTAACATTAGTTTATTTTCTACAAGACATGAACTTAGTTATTGAGCTACATTGTTTGAAATAGTGCCAATGTTGTACACAACATCCTTTACTACCAACCTAGTGTCATCAGCAGATGGAAATATTTTAGAATCACATGTAGTACTAGAAGTAACATCATTTATATGAATAAGGAACTGAATTGTCCCAGCACTGATCTCTGGGACAACTTCATTTAACTGTGCCTGACTTGGATCCCACATCATAGCCATTCTCAAAATTGTCAATACTGTAGAGAATGACCTTTTACTGTCTCTTCTTAAAGTAAGAGGGGAATCAATTGTGAGCTACTCCCATATTCCATAATGGTCAAACTTCTGGGACCATATTTTGTGATCAACACAATACAATTCTTTAGGTAACCCAAAAAAGATGCCTTACATTCAAAACCTTATGTTTAATTCACCCAGTACCACACAGAGAAAAGAGAATGTAGGATTTTCAGTTGTTAAACCACTTCCAATTCGGACTGTACATTTGACAACAAATTATGTGAAATGAAATGATCAATTATCCTTAATACACAGCCTTTTCAATAACTTTAGCAAGCACTAATGGCATAGAAATAATCTAAAATTGCCTACGTTATCCCTTTCTCTCTTTTTATAAAGTAGGTTTACTAGTGAGTATTTTAATCATTCAGGAAACTGACCATTCCTAAACGGCAAATTGCGAATATGGCTAAATACAGGTTTAACATGTGCATTACAGTACTTTAGTATTCTGATAGGTACTCCGTGAAAGTCCTTAGACTTCAGTGATTTAATTATTGGCTCAATCTATCCCTTGTCAGTATCAGGGAGGAGTATTTCGGATATCAGTCTCGGAAAGCCATTTTCCAAGAGAGTTATATGATTCCCTGTGGAGACTATATAAGTTTTTATTTAATTCAGCAGCAATATTCAGAAAGTGATTGTTAAACACTGTACATATATTTGACTTACCAGTAACAGAAACATTTTTACTACGTACTGACTTTGCGTACTCGACCTTATGTAGCTGACCACATGCTTTCTTCATGATTGAGCATACGATTTTAATTTTATCCTGGGAATTAGCTATTCTATTTGCATATCACATGCTCTTTGCCTTCCTAATAACATTTTTAAGCACGTTACCATGCTGTTTGTAATGGGATACTGTAGCTCGATTGTAACTACTAACATGTTGATCTAATTCACACCTTGTTGTACATGATATCCCACTAGTCAGCCATCCAGGCTACTTTTTACTGCTAGTACATTGTTTTGAACATTATAATGGAAAGCAACTTTCAAAGAGTATGAGAAATGTGTTAAGGAAAGCATTATATTTGTCATCTATTATCAGCACTACAAACATCCTTCCACTCTTGTTCCTTAATGAGGTTTAAAAGACACTCTATTGCCATTGGTGTACCTTTTCTACATAGCTTGTAATTAACAATATAACATTTGTTTGAGTTCAATAACCTTTTAATGTTAAAATTTGTGCATCATGTTCTGAAAAGCCACACATCCTTCTACTAACAGAATGCCCATTTAGTAATGAAGAATGAATGAAAATATTGTCTGTTGTGCCACTGTTCTCCTGCAACCTAGTTTGGAAAAATACAATGTGCATCAGATCATATCAATTTAGGAGATCTTCCAGTATCCTTTTTATTGAATAGTTACATAATTAATACTGAAGTCACCATATACAACAAAATTTTATTCTTCTTATAATGTGAACCAAGAACCTTCTATAGCTAGAGCTGAAATGCCCTGAAGTCAGAGTTAGGGGACCTATAAATAATTGTAATTAAAAGTTCAGTTTCACTAAATTCAACTGCCCCTGCACAACATTCAAATACCTGTTCAGTGCAGTGCTTTTATACATCTACAGATTCAAATGGAATACTGTTTTTTACATACTTGGCCACTCCCCCGCTCTGCAAAGAAGTTCTTAAAAAGCAGCGAGTCAATCTGTATCCTGGTAGAGGAACCCTCTGAATTATCAGATTATTTAAGTGGTGCTCTGATGTACCAATAATAGCAGAGTTAACATCTATAAGCAGTTCACTAACTTTATCTCTAATACCTCTCATATTTTGAAGAAATATGCTAATTCCTTCATTACTTGGATACCTGAATTCCTTTGAAGGTGGGCCCTTTGTTAAAGAGTTTTCCTTTAAGCAGGGATACCTATCAGCTGACTTCAATATATATTCATTCCCATGAGTACTGTGCGTGGAGGCGACTGGACTGATGAGAACGATGTGGTGCGCCTATTGCAGACCATTGTTGGAGTTTGGGAACACACATTGTGGCCGGCAGTTGCGCACCGTGTTCAATAGAGGAGGGGGGTTGGCTGAGGTGACGGGAAAGGCTGTGTTGCTGGGTGGGTGGGGCTGTGTATCAGCATACTGAATGTTGTTGCTCTTTGTGGCAGCAGGCACTGGTAGCTTGGGCAGAGTCAGATGAACTCAGTTGGCTTTGGAAATGTCATGATGGGTCGCACAGCAATATGGCCATGGGTCAGTGACTTGTGCATTGTTAGCTGGCTGATGGTTTTTATTCTATCTGAAAACCCTGATTTCTTATCGGTGGTTCCTGTTCATGTGAAATCGTAGTGAGGTGCACCTCTGATGGCAGTTTCAAGACCCACAGAGTCTGATCGGGTATTAGATTCATATGCAACAGTGTTCGGAGATGGCTCTATAGCTGTGGAGGAGTTTGTCACCAATGGCTTCCTCACAAATAACTTGATTGAGTTGTTGTTATAGTGTCTGTGAGAGGCACTGGAGCAGCAGCAACTTGGCTGCGTCATACTTGTCCACTGCAGGAGGTATGAAAAATTAGTCACTAATCAGATCCAACTGCTCACTATGTTGGCCCAGGAGAGTAACGAATTTAGCATTGTCATCTATTATCCCATGTGTAGCCATGATGCACACATTGAGGGCGAACCATATGACAGGTTGATCGGTGTGGAATAGTGGAAGCCTGAATGTTGAATGAAAAGTAGACAGGTTGTCACGAGGTTGTAGGTATGGTATAGGCTGGGGCACGAGTGGAGCCGGCGTGTCAGAATCTGGCACGGTAGGCACAGCAGCAGTGTTGTTAGCTAAAAGTTCACTTGGTTGTATCACCTGTTGTGACACAGATGGTGAAATTGTAGATACATGTGACGTGATAGGTGCTGCATACATAATAGAGAAAAACGAACTGTGACATTGCACAGTCATTTGTGCGGAAAGCACTGGAAATGTTCTGTGTGTAGTAAGAACACTGTGCACACTCGACAAAATGTCTTTCTGATGCCACTGTACATGTGGGAGTGTAGACATGCAATGCAGTAGGTGCATCATACTCAAGTGGCGAAAATGGATCTGAGGTCGGAAAATGCTGAAAATGTCACCGAAGCAGTAGATACACCAGGAACATCCAATGAAGTGTTTCTGTGATGCCATTGTTCAGGCAGTAGGTGTACATTGTTCACCGTCAGTACATGGCATATTTCTTAAAAATATGAGAGGTATTAGAGATAAAGTTAGTGAACTGCTTATAGATGTTAACTCTGATATTATTGGTACATCAGAGCACCACTTAAATAACCTGATAATTCAGAGGGTTCCTCTACCAGGATACAGATTGGCTGGCTGTTTTTCAAGGACTTCTTTGCAGAGTGGGGGAGTGGCCAAGTATGTAAAAAACAGTATTCCATTTGAATCTGTAGATGTATCAAAGCACTGCACTGAACAGGTATCACATCCTCAATTTTAGGCATAGTCTGATGAGTTGTATGTTGTTGTGGCACAGCATGTAACACGAAGTAGCAGGAAAGTCACTGTCTGTTCACGGTGTACGGAGTCTGAAAATGGCTGTGTTATTACTGTGTAGTTACCAGTGAGGTTGTATGACAAGAAAATGTGCCCAGATACGGTCATTGTGAGTCACCACATTCTTTATTACAGTGGTGGGTAAACAACATAATTAATACATTTATGACCAGTATAAGAGATAATTTATTACGAGACATTAGAGCTTACACAAAGTGCAGGCAGCATGTTAGAAGTCGAAGAACAGACTTATCATACCAAAGAGAGCCCACACAATATCCTGCTGCCAGGAGTCAGAGAAACATTTTTCCCTCATGTCAGTGGTGTTATTAGTCGAGTCTCTACAAAAATGATTAGTTGTGTGTACGATGAAATAGCCAAGATATTCATGTCAAGATTTAAAATCATATGTTTTTCAAAATAACTATTCAGTACCTAAGAGATAAATCTTGGTAAATAAAATAAAAATTTGGGATGAAACCAAGAGACACATTTAATACTTTTCGATTTTACTAATTTATACACTAATGTTCCAGTTCAGACAATGATGGAAATTGTGGAGAAAAACCAGCGTTCTTATAAATGAGAGATAAAGGACAGACAAATTACTGATACGGTACAGTTACTGATTATGGTAATTAAATACAGTTACTTTGCATGTAATGGAAAACTTTTCAGCAACCATATGGTCTTGCAATGGGTAATATATTAGTGGGCACTCTAGTAGACATTTTTTATAAATTCACTAGAGGAAAATCATGTTAGGAGTTGTGATTCTACTGAATTAGGCATTCAGTCCTACTCGAGGTATGTGAATTATATTTTGATTATATGCAATCAAATTAGGTGTTTGAAATATTTAATACTCCTCATGTGAAAAATACTTTCACTTTTGGGTTTCAAATTAAAAATCACGAGTTAAATTTTTTGTATCTCAAATTGACCATACTAAATGACAGAATAACTTTTGGTATATACTTTAAAGTAAGAAGCAACACTCAAATTGTACCTTCTGATTCGTCACATCGTCAGTTTCATAAGAAAGCTTTCTTTCATGCAGATATTCATCACACTGTACTCACATATGTATCACGCACTAAAGTTAAGAGATAAATTAAATTCATTAAATCAGTAGCCATAATAATGCTTGTGAACCCTCATTAGAAGAAAACATTTTCAAAGTGAAAACTAATAAAAGAGTTACCACACAAGGTAACTGTCGAGATGGGGATAACGATAAAGACTTCAATACATTTAAGCTGTTGTTTGCAGGTGCTTGATGTTTTGGATTATGTTTCTTTGCACTTCTATTCTGCAAATGCTATTTTTTCCCTTTACGTAGTGAACCCTGTATTACCTCACTGAGAGCACATCAGATTGTACTGCATCCTGGTTGTAGGGGTTTTACATAAAGAATATGTCCCTTTTCTGTATATTGCAATATCTTGTTACATTTCTGATTTAGTTTATTCTTTATTATTTTTCATAACAACATATTTTTATAATTAACCATTTTATTTGTGTTGTATTCTCTTTTATAATGTCCTTACTTTTACACTACATACAATGTGTTCCATTTCAAACACTTAATTGCATATTATACTGATGTGTTTTTAGCATTCTCCTGCTTTATTTCTTCGTTTGTTGTCTTTGGTGTCAACGTGCTGCACTACTACACTGGCTGAAAAATGGGTTGTGGAAGTACAACACTGACTACTTAAAATGATGTAGCTGACAGGTGCACATTAGTGTTTCACAGTACTGTACTTTCACTGTTCACAACCCCCCCTCCCCTGATAATACACAGTTATATGACCAGTGCACTATTGCTTAACTTTTGATAAGCCTTGAAGGCAAACATCCACATACTGCTACAATAGTTTCCTGTTGAACACCTAAGAGCAGTAAAAGCCTAACCGCATAGTTCACATTTCTTGAAGAATAAAAAGGTATGTATGAAAACAGACACTGCTATTGTTTTAACATATGGCCTAATTGTGTTGCACTTATTTCATGGTTGAGGCATTGTTGTTGATCTAACCAACATAGGTTCCCTGTGTGAAATCCAACTGTGGACCAAGTGTCTCGTGACAAAAAATCAGGCCCCTATATCTCATCACGATAATAGGCACTGAAACTACAGATTGTTGGAAGTTAAATTTACAGAAATTACAATTAAAACTTAACTCATTCAATTAACTGTATACATCGAAAAATTGGTTCTTTTTATCAGTTTCTCCTACTACAAGGGTTAAGCTGAATTATTTGTTTAAATCATGAAATTAACATATATAGTTACGCAAACAATACTTTTGACAAAACTGTTAATTACTGTGGAATTAATTAAGGGCTGGCTTTGCTAACATGTTTCTGAAAGGGCCAAACAGATCCTCTAAGAATAGTAGATAATTTATATCAGCTATAGAATTTAAGTTACAAAACAAATACTGATTTCACCCTATAACAAAGATGCTAACTAGGAATAGTTGAAATAAATTAGAATATCAATTATATCCATAAAACTAAGCACACAATTATATCTGGTGTTATATTCTTTAAAACTGAGGGCCAACCTTTCTCTTTTATGGAAATACAGATTATACTCAAGTATGTTAATGGTAATTAGTCAGAAATGGAAAAAATGAATTTTAAGGAGGCAGATGGTAAAACAAGAGGGGAAGTAAAAATATCCCAGCTTGCTTCATCATATGTTAGTGCTTCAGTCGTGTACTTCATAAGTGAGTGCTTATCACACTACTTTGCCCACCAGGTGGCATGCTGTACACAATTTTACCAGGTATTGTAACGAGTTGGCACATGTTTAGTTCAGTATTGGTTCTTATAATAAGCTATACCTACAAAATAATTCTTGCTTTTTTTCGTGGAGGACTTAAACTGTGGCGTCTGTTATTTGACTTGAGAATTTTTGGTCATAATGTATGCTTATACTTTTACTGCAATATAGATTATGTAAGTACAACTTTTATTCTATTTATTTCATTTCACTGTTGTAATGTGTTGGTTATTTACGATTTTATTTTGTAACATGTTCAAAACATTTTAGGTGAGTTTATTCCTTCTGAAGAATGTACCCGTATTAGTATTGAAACCTGGCCAAGGCTTATTACAATAAACTTTATGTGACTGATGGGCAGTATACATAGTTTATTTAAAGATTATGTATGTATACATCATATTGTAACAGAACACAAAACCCACATACAAAAAAAAAATGCAACAAATGCTCAGAGGACCACATTTGTAGTATTTTAAGATACAGGTGCAGCACATAAAGTGCAAATTGATGAGGGGCTACATGGTCGCCTCAAAAGTAACAGCGATCCAGTATTTGAAAATAAGTGGAAACCTAAATAGTTTTTGTCTGCAAATTTCTTTTATTTAGCTCGGTATCTGGTTTCATTCATAATGATCATCATCAAATTGATCTAAAAAATACTATGCATACCTGTTGAGTGCTAGTATTATGATAAGCTACAACAATACATTTATTAGCATTGATTCAATATATATGAGGAGAACATAACAAACAAAGTACCTGTCTCCTTAAACTTATTAAAAAAGACAAATAAAATTGATAGCCATAGTTGCAATTATCACATAATATAAAAACATGATAAAGCTATAATGAAAATTCATGGCCCATGATGTAGGGTCATTGCCAGTGTACTAAGGTTACAACTACAGTAAAAATGGTTGAAGGGGTTTGGCCATTAGGTGTTGCCAACTGTAAGAACAATTTACATAGCTACAGGGGTGGGGGGGAGGGGATCCTTGGAATTCTACATAAGGTAAAATCAGATGCATTAAAATACAATTAAAAAAGAGCTACAGTATATAAAAGAGGCCAAAACAGAATACTAGTAAAAATGACAGATGTCAGCTCTCAGACTGTATCAGAGACATGTACAGTACATAATGAAATCAAATGAAAGCAGGATACTGAGATTTGGAAAAGCTAAAGGCACACAGATTCAATGAAAGCAGAATCTAAAAGATGCATGCACATGTGATCAAGTCACGGACGGTCAAGGGCGGAAAACAAATCAACAGAATCCGAATGTGAAAATCTACAACAGCCAGTCATATAGTGAAAAATAGACATATGGTGTAAATTTGTTATGATCAATCAGAATTTTATTGAGCTGATGTTTCTTAAACCCAGGGACCTCTATTTCCTCCCAGTATGTTTAATAGGTGACCTGTTGGTACAGTACGTACAACATGCATGTAGAAGAAGAAGAAGAAGAAGAAGAAAGAAGAAGATGCTTGTGTATAGCTACTGGAAGAAATAAAAATCTACAGATATCAGAAACACCATCTCAATAAAATTCTGAACAACTTTACACCAACTGGCTATTTTCCATTGCATGACAGACCATTTATATCTTACATATCCAGATGTCATGATTCTAGTGCCAAATAGGAGGAACAAAGTTAGAACAGGTGGATGGTTTCAAGTACATAGGATGCATATTCTCACAGGATGGCAACATAGTGAAAGAACTGGAAGCGAGGTGTAGCAAAGCTAATGCAGTGAGCGCTCAGCTACGATCTACTCTCTTCTGCAAGAAGGAAGTCAGTACCAAGACTACCTAAGTTGTCTGTGCACCGTTCAATCTTTCGACCAACTTTGTTGTATGGGAGCGAAAGCTGGGTGGATTCAGGTTACCTTATCAACAAGGTTGAGGTTATGGATATGAAAGTAGCTAGGATGATTGCAGGTACTAGTAGATGGGAACAATGGCAGGAGGGTGTCCACAATGAGGAAATCAAAGAAAAACTGGGAATGAACTCTATAGTTGTAGCAGTCAGGGTGAACAGGCTTAGATGGTGGGGTCATGTTACACGCATGGGAGAAGCAAGGTTACCCAAGAGACATGGATTCAGCAGTAGAGGGTAGGAGAAGTCGGGGCAGACCGAGGAGAAGGTACCTGGATTCGGTTAAGAATGATTTTGAAGTAATAGGTCTAACATCAGAAGAGGCACCAATGTTAGCACTGAATAGGGGATCATGGAGGAACTGTATAAGGGGGGCTATGCTCCAGACTGAACACTGAAAGGCATAATCAGTCTTAAATGATGATGATGATGATGATGATGATGATGATGATTTAAATCACGATACTTTGGCTTGTGTGGTATTTTAAACATATCTTCTCTGGCTTTGTAACACATTACTGTAAATTGTGCTTAGCTGGTATTTATCGTTTTTGTGCTATGGTTCTTTTTAAATTATATTTTAATGCATTCATTTTAGCTTATCTGGAATTTCAAACATCTCCTCTCTGGCTTTGTAACACACCTTTGTAAACTATGCTTACTGACAGCAACACCTGATGACAGTGCCACTAAAGCAGAGTTATTAAACACAATTTTCCGAAACTCCTTCACCAAATAAGATGAAGTAAATATTCTTGAATTCCAGTCAAGGACAACTGCCAAGATGAAAAACATAGAAATACATATCATTGGTGTAGCAAAACAGCTTAAATCACTTAATAAAGGCAAGGCCTCCAGTCCAGATTGTATACCATTCAGGTTCCTTTCAGAGTATGCAGATACAATAGCTCCATATTTATCAATTATATACAACCACTCACTCATGGAAAGATCCATACTTTAAGACTGGAAAATTGTTCAAGTCACACCAATACCTGAAAAGGGAAATAGGAGTAATCCGCTGAATTACAGGCCCATATCACTAACTTCGATTTTCAGTAGAGTTTTGGAACATATACTGTGTTCGATATTATGAATTACCTAAAAGAAAATTATTTATTGACACACAGTCAGCACTGATTCAGAAAATATCGTTGTTGTGAAACACATCTAGCTCTTTATACTCATGGAGTGCTATCGACAGGGGATGTCAAATTGATTCCATATTTTTAGATTTCCAGAAGCATTTCGACACTGTTCCTCATGAGCATCTTCCAATCAAACTGCATGCCTATGGAATATCGCCTCAGCTGTGCGACTGGATTCATGATTTCCTGTCAGAATGGTCACAGTTCGTAGTAATAGCCAGAAAGTCATCAAGTAAAACAGAAGTAATATCCGGCGTTATCCAAGGAAGTGTTATAGGCCCTCTATTGTCCCTGATCTGTATAAATGACATAGGAGACAATATAAGTATCCCTCTTGGATTGTTTGCAAATGATGCTGTCATTTACTCTCTTGTAAATTCATCAGATGACAAAAATGAATTGCAATATGATTTAGATAAGATATCTGTATTATGGTGTGAAAAGTGGTAGTTGACCCTGAATAAAGATAAGTGTGAAGTTATTCGCATGAGTACTAAAAGAAAACTGATAAATTTCAATTACGCGGTAAGTCACACAAATCTGAAGGCTGTAAATTTAACTAAATACTTAGGGATTACAATTACAAATAACCTAAATTGGAACAATCACATTGATAATGTTGTGGTTAGAGCAAACCAAAGACTGTGATTCATTGGCAGAACACTTAGAAGGTGCAACAGGTCTACTAAAGAGACTGCTTACGCCACACTTGTCCGTCCTATCCTGTAGTATTGCTGTGCAGATGGGATCCGCATCAGGTGGGACTGACGGGTAACATCAAAAAAGTTCAAAGAAGGGCAGCTCGTTTTGTATTATCGCAAAATAGGGGAGATAGTGCCACAGACATGATTCATGAATTGGAGTGGCAGTCATTAAAAGAAAGGCATTTTTCGTTGTGAGGGGATCTTCTCATGAAATTTCAATCACCAGTTTTCTCTTCCAATTTCAAAAACATTCTTTTGGCACCTGCCTACGGAGGGAGAAATGATCATCATGATAAAATAAGAGAAATTATGGCTCACACAGAAAAATGTAAGTGCTTCGTTTTCCCACACACTGGTCGAGAGTGGAACGGTAGAGAGACAGCTTGAAGGTGGTTCATTAACCCTCTGCTGCCAGGCACTTTATTGTGAATAGCAGAGTAATCACATAGATGTAGATGTGTGATGAGTGTTCATTACAGCTTTATCATGTTTGTATTTTACGTGATGATTCCAACATTTACTATCATTTTTATTTGTTGCTTTTACTAGGTTCAAGGAGACAGGTGCATTATTTGTAGGAAACTTCTCAGATAATGTGAATCTGTGTTGCTAATTATACTGTTGTAACTTAACATAATGTACTTACTTATGAATATGCAAATTCTTGTTTAGCTTCATCTGATGATGGTCATTGTAATTGAAACTATTTATTGGACGGAGTAAAAGAAGTTTGTGGTTGAAGACTGTTTTGGATTCCACATATATTTTAAATGCAAATTGTAACATTCACTCTCTCACACAATACTTCTTGAATAGACAAAAAAAACCTAATGTTCACCTACATTACATTCATCCATACTACTCAAATCTCCCTCACATTTATTTTTATTTAATCCCAAAACTTCTTTTAATTCTTATCTGTTATATCCATTTTTTTATTTTCATTCATATTTATATTTAATTTACTATCATCTTCATGACTTAAGAGTTTGTAAACTAGAAATATTAACACTTTTGAGCAGCCTGACAGTCTCCCTAAGGGATAGGCAGAGTGTGGGGATGAGTGAGTGGCAAGGCAGTTGGGTAGTATTCTTGGATGAGTGCAGACTATGTCACAGTGCAATATTGTTTGATGTGTATGACTGTGACAGAATATGAACTTTGTATAATTATATGTGTTTATTTCAAAAGTTTCTCAGGAAGCAGTGCCTGGCAACATTGTAATGTGTATTTTGAGTGAATAAACTGCCCATCAGCATTAATTAATTAATTTCAGCGTTTTTCTTTTCTTTTGTTTTTTGAATAAATATCAAAACCATTAACAATTCTATACCCAATGTGCCCTAAGTTATGTTATTTTGGAATTTCAGTTCACGTTGTTCACCATGAGTGAAGAAACGGAAATGTTTCATGCTGTTTCTGTACACTCTTGAGCTTTGCTGTTTATCATCATGTTTTGAGTTGTCGATTTCGGGAGAAAGCAAATACCAGTCAATGGCTGTGTCACTCAACATGTTGGTCATTTATTATTAATTAATTCTTCAAACACATTATTAAGCCAGAAAACTATGCTGAAGCACCAGAGAAACTGGTATAGGCATGCACATTCAAATACAGAGATATATAAACAGGCAGGATATGGTGCTGTGATTGGCAACGCCTATATAAGACAACAAGTGTCTGGCACAGTTGTTAGATCGGTTACTGCAGCTACAATGGCAGGTTATCAAGGTCTAAGTGAGTTTGAATGTGGTGTTATATAGTTGGCGCATGAGCAATGGGACATATCATCTCTGAGGTAGCGATGAAGTGGGGATTTTCCTGCATGAACATTTCAGGAGTGTACCATGAATATCAGGAATCTGGTAAAATGTCAAATCTCTGACATTGCTGTGGTAGGTAAAAGATCCTGCAAGAATGGGACCAACAATGACTGAAGAGTGTTGTTCAATGTGACAGAAGTGCAACCTTTCTGCAAATTGCAGCAGATGGATGTGTACAGGTACGGAGACAACCTTATGAACCCATAGACCCTGCATGTCAGCAGGGATCTGTTGAAGCTGGTGGAGGCTCCGCAGTGGTGTAGGGCAAGTGCGGTTGGAGTGATATGGGACCCCTAATATGTTTAGATACGACTCTGACAGGTGACATGTATGTGAGCATCCTGTCTGATCACGTGCAACCATTTTTATCCATTGTGCATTCCTATTGACTTGGGCAATTCTAGCAGGACAATGCGATGCCCCACACATCCAGAATTACTACAGAGTGGCTCCAGGAACACTCTTCCGAGTTTAAACACTTCTGCTAGCCACCAAACTCCCCAAACATGAACATTATTGAGCACATCTGGGATGCCTTGCAATGTGCTGTTCAGAAGAGATCTCCATCCCCTCATACTCTTACGGATTTATGGACAGCCCTGCAGGATTCATTGTGTCAGTTCCCTCCAGCACTACTTAAGATCTTAGTTGAGTCCATGCCACATCGTGTTGCAGCAACTCTGCAGACTTGTGTGGTCCATACACAATATTTTGCAGGTGTACCAGTTTCTTTGGCTCTTCAGTGTATTTATGATGTAGAACCTATTCTTCATAACACAAATAAGCACAAACATATACTTTTGCTTCTTAACTGCACTCACTTTAAGTTCATATTCTTCTAACAACATTAATGATTTGCCACTCCAGCCTCAACAACAAATCACTTTCCTTATTCTGAACATAAATTATTTAAACACACCTCCACTCAGCCATTACTGTACCTGCATTATTGCACTCAACATGCACCTTTGATAACCGTTAGACACTCTGGTCCCTACACGACTGCCACTGAGAGTTGAAAGGCGAAGATACCTTTGTTCTTGCAGCATCAGCTGCTGCTACCACAATTCAATAAACTTTCCATCTGTGATGGACCAATGATTCAGAAAGGTTTATGTTCTTATTGCTACTTTTGTGTCATAGTATGACAGAAACTAGTTTGTAACTGCCGCAAAGTGGGTGGCGTGTGGAAACTGAGATTGACATCAAGTTGATGGTTAGAAACTTAGTAAAAGACCAGATGTTATGACTGGAAGTAACTTGAGCTCTTTCAGTATTGGTGAACAAAGTCCTAGCCATCTTAAACACTACACATATAATCAGAGTCCCAATTCAAAGTCCATCTCGACAGAAGCTTGTACACCAAAAGTGAATTATTTATGCAGCTGCTGCGTGAGACCATCAGATATTCCCATCTGATATGTTCATTGTGACTCTTGGAGTTGAGGATTCCAAAAGCAGAACTGTCTGCTACACTATAATATAATTGCCACACACTAAATATGTCTCTGTATTGCTGTAGTTGCAGAATATTAGAGTTGCTCTGTCAAAACTGTAAACCCCCTTAGACATTTTGCTTTTAGAAGCAAGATATGTCCCTGCCGTACCTGTCAGAAGCGTTCCACTTCTCAGTCTTTTGATTTTTTCAAGTGTGTCTCCTAACATAGGCTCTCCTGGGTAATTAATATGTTTTGTTAAAAACACTAGTAATATTGTACATGTTAATGGTAGGCAGTGAAAACCTCGTAACTCCATTTTGTTAAATTTTACAGGAGAAGCAGAACAGTTTCTTAAAAATTAATGTGAAGTGATACAGATAAAGTTGCTACATGTGTAGCTATATAGTAGATGCCTAGTTATTGACAGATTAGAAAATCCGTATACTTTGAAATTCCTCTTTGATAATGGAGGTACTGAGTACTGGAATTACAAGATTTTTGCAGACAGATGAAGTTACGAGGATTTATTTGCCTAACTTTGATATGCAATAAAGACTTTCACTGTCAGGTGTCTTAGCTGCTGGTGAATCTTCTGAGCTGTGTGGCCATAGTCCATGAAACATTTCCATTCTTAATATGTTTCATCCAGAGCTGTGCCGGACATGTTCAGAGGTGTTCCTTGTTGCATTCAGTCTTACTGATGGACATTAGGGTGCTACCTTGTGGAAAATGGCCATTGTTGAAGTTTACATGTGCATTTAGGTTCCTGTGTGATTGTGTGTCTGAATGTGTACACTGCCTGCAGAAGAAAAGCCAGAGCTCGAAAACTGGTAAGGTAATACAGTCTTCTGTTAATGTGTCTGTGCACCACACATCAATCTGCTAAAAGTGACTAATTCACAGAACTTAAAATGTGGATACATTACTGTGAAAGGAAAGTATATCATTTTAAGAACTTACAAAAACAGTTCATAATGGTTGCATCTCATCACTGATATATATTTTGACTTGTTCCTTATGTCTATGGTTTCTCTTTCATGGTGGAATCGGTAGTGCAAGATGTTCAATGAATGAAGGAATCTGTCAGTCAGTTGATTTCTTGGAGACAGACTTTTGTTCATTGTCATCTGGGGGTTGTTTTGTTTTGGATTATGTTTGTAGATATAGTATTCTTTAAATTGGAAATATTTACAGTAAATAATTCTTTTCTTTTTATCAGGCTGCAGTGAATGAGAAATTGTCGGAACAAGAATTTCAAGACTGTTTAAACTTGGGTATCTTATCTGTCATTGAAGAATTTAAAACGAGGCATAATGGTATGGTAAGTTTCAGTCTCAAATAACTGAGAGTCTAAAAATGAAAATTCAGTGCCAAAAAATCGTTACAAAATCAGAGAGACAGAAATGCTGGCCGGTGCTTATATTCAGGAGATGAACTCACACAGTCCTCTCAGATTTCAGAACAATTGGTAACTTCTTCAGTAAGGAATGAGAAATTAGTTGTGGGATGTTGAAACGGGAGAGAGGGAAGAGGGTCAGTCAGAGTGCCAACTTAAGGAGGACCCACATGTTAATCGGGAAGGGGGGGGGGGGGGGGGGGGGGAAGATGAAGGAAAATGATTCAAAGAGTAAAAAGTACAATTTTAAGAGATGTGACAGCATCAGTTCATAGAGGATGGAAGGAATGGAGTGAGAACTGAAAATTGATTAGAACCAGAACAGAAAATGAAAACTTGAAAGAATAAAGAGAAAGGAGGAAATGGAAAAGACAAAGGGGGAGAGAGAGATAAAGGGCTATTGAATCTCTCTCTCTCTCTCTCTCTCTCTCTCTCTCTCTCTCTCTGTGTGTGTGTGTGTGTGTGTGTGTGTGTGTGTGTGTGTGTGTGTGTGTGTGTGTGTGTGTGTGTTTGTGTGTTTGTTTGTTTCTTTTTTTGGAGGAAGAGGGGGAGATTAAGAAAAAGACTGTAATAAGATAAAGTTCCAACAAATACCGTGTAGGAAAGGAGGCTGGAGTATGGGTTGGACCACCTGGGA
Organism: Schistocerca cancellata; assembly: GCF_023864275.1. Lineage (NCBI taxonomy): Eukaryota > Metazoa > Arthropoda > Insecta > Orthoptera > Acrididae > Schistocerca > Schistocerca cancellata. Next base: position 1,114,649,712 of record NC_064627.1, read on the forward strand.
TGCAATTCAGGAACGTGTATTGGAGAGCAAATTCCTATCTCTACAATACATGCAAACCTATGCTGGGTCCTCTTAACTCATACGGTAGAGACCATTCTAAGAAACTAGTTACTGGCTGTTCACAGTTCTCTTGCCTACATTCCTGCATTCTGGTAGTTTGGTTGTGGTCTTTCCTATACAGAAAGTTGTTAAGTGAACGGATGTCATCTGTGTAGGGCCCGGGGAGGAGTAGACGGAATGGCGGGTTGGTGGGGCCCAGTGACAGTCTCATCGTTGGGAAAAACACTTTATTAATCTTCAAGTACACATTTGTCATTGACGATGTGAGGCAGACATGCCCCAATCTGGCATGGAGGCTGGCAACGGTCAGCAAACATCTGGCTTCTTCTCCATTGTTATAGGACTCACATGGGCACCCTGTGGTGTGGACAGCAGCCTGAACAGTCGCCAGCAGTCTATCAGTTGGCCAAGACCCTGACGTCAGCAGTGCTTTACTACTTCTTGTTGTTTCTGCCCTCTGCAGTGAACACCCACATCCGGGCAACTCAGGCACAGCTCACATTGTCTGAGGTGGTGAGGGAAGATTGCATTGCATGGGACATGCTCCGCTGCCCCTGTCAGGAGTTGGGGGTTGGGAGGTGGCAGGTGCAGACAGCAGGTCCCACAGGGTGGTCTTAGCATGAGAGGCAGCTGCCCTGAATAAGTTTCTAACCCATCGCTGCAGCTAGTCATTTAGCATAGCCCTGGCATTGCTGTAGTGCCGCTGGGCTCTGAATGCATCTGTTCAAAAATTAGCAGTTATTTATACTGCTCTGGGGACCTTTTGTAGCACTTTTATCCAGTACCTGATCACGTAGAGCATAATATGGTTCTTGCCCTGGTGTGATGACACCATTCTGTCAGTTCCTGCTGTTGCTGCTGCATAGTGGTGGTTTCACAGAGCATGCTGAGACCATCTTGCAGTCATTTTGCATACAAGTTTGCTATAACCACATATGACGACAGTGCAGTACCAGCCAGCATTAGCTACAACAATGCTCCATGGCAGTTTTATCACAAATTCCTCCAAGTTTCTCTTAAAACTAGGCAGTGATGCTATGTCCCCACGTCCACGGGGAAGTCCCGACCGCTTGGATTTTGCTCACAACTGGTTCCCCACGCAATTACTTCCATCATTTGATTTACGAAATAAGAGACACACTCCCAAGATTATACTAAACTATAAATCTCATACATTACTTTCAAAATTATTTAATTGGATTGATAAAAAAATCTATTCCCTAAGAGGCAGCAGAACGCACATGTGAAAGCCTGTTGTAATTGTCAAGCTTTTGGAGCCAGTGGCTCCTTCTTCAGGCAGAAGGGTTGAAGGGGAAAGAAGAATTGAACAAAAAGGACTGGAAAGGTCTAGGAAAAGGGGTAGGTTTCGAGAAAGTCACCCAGAACTGCGGCTCAGGGGAGACTTAACGTAAGGGATGAGAAGGAAGTCTTCTCATCCTGTACAGTAAGTCTCCCCTGATCTGCAGTTCTGGAAACAGACTGTAAACAGACAGAATACAGCACTGCAGTCGGCAGTGCCTATATAAGACAACAAGTGTCTGGCACAGTTGTTAGATTGTTTACTGCTAGTACAATGGCAGGTTATCAAGTTTTAAGTGAGTTTGAATATGGTGCTATAGTCAGCGCACGTGCGATGGGACACAGTATCTCTGAGCTAGCAATGAAGTAGGGATTTTTCTGTGCAACAATTTCAGGAGTGTACCTTGAATATCAGGAATCTGGTAAAACATCAAATTTCTGACATCACTGCAGCTGGAAAAAGATCCTGCAAGAATGGAACCAACGATGACTGAAGAGCATCGGTCAACATGGTGGCAGTGCAACCTTTCCACAACTTGCTGTATGAATGCCAGGTCACATTCTTTGTCATGGAAGTTGAATTATTTTCCTAAAATTCTTCTGGGTTTTAGACTGTGTGGGAAGCATAGACTTTTGATAGAGTTTAAAAATGCATATATTTGTTCATTGGACTTGTTATCTCTAATTACTGTTTTATTTATGCTTTGAGTTAGACAGTTCTGCTTTTACTAGCAGTTTTCGAGTTGTATTTTCCTAACTGTGAGAGTAGAAAACCATTTCAGTCAAGTACTGTTGAGGCATTGAATTATTAGCACGTTACATCTACATCTACAATCCGCAAGCCACCTGACGGTGTGTGGCGGAGGGTACTTTGAGTACCTCTATCAGTTCTCCCTTCTATTCCAGTCTCTTATTGTTCGTGGAAAGAAAGATTGTCAGTATGCCTCTGTGTAGGCTCTAATATCTCTGATTTTATCCTCATGGTCTCTTTGCGAGATATACGTAGGAGGGGGCAATATACTGCTTGACTTCTCTGTGAAGGTATGTTCTCGAAACTTCAACAAAAGCCCATACCGAGCTACTGAACGTCTCTCTTGCAGAGTCTTCCACTGGAGTTTATCTGTCATCTCCGTAACGCTTTCACGATTACTAAATGATCCTGCAACGAAGCGCACTGCTCTCCATTGGATCTTCTCTAGCTCTTCTATCAACCCTATCTGGTAGGCATCCAACACCGGTGAGCAGTATTCAAGCAGTGGGCGAACAAGTGCACTGTAATCCACTTCCTTTGTTTTCGGATTGCATTTCCTTAGGATTCTTCCAATGAATCTCAGTCTGGCATCTGCTTTACCAACAATCAACTTTATGTGATCATTCCATTTTAAATCACTCCTAATGCCTACCCCCAGATAATTTATGGAATTAACTGCTTTCAGTTGCTGATCTACTATACTGTGCGACATGAGCAACAATTTGCAGTTGGGTGCACCCAGTGCTCTCTATCGCCGCTGGCAGGGCCTCCTCCACATCTCGGATGAGACCCCCGGCAAGCAGACAGAGTGAACACTGGCCTTCTTCCACGACCTTTCCGCTATTTCCCTAAGGGGCTCCATCACCCGCCTAACGTTGGAGCTCCCAATAACTAATAAACCCCTTCCCATGTGTGCCTGCTCAGACTTTGCTGAAGGAGCGGCCACATGTCCACTCACAGGCAGAGCGGGTGATGCCACACTGCCAGCTTCCACATTGACCCTCTGCCTCATGCAACGCAAACACCGCAGAACCCGCCACTCCCCTAGGGGAGAGGGTGGCCCAACCGCGCTCGGTACCTGCGAAGATGTCTCGACAGCAGGGACCGTGGGTAAAGCATGTAACACCTGGGGTGTACCATGCATTGCACCAGACTCCCCACTGCTGCTACACTCCAGGACAGCAGCCTGAAGACGGCTGACCACGGCCATCAACACGTTCAGCTGTTTGCGAACTGTGGCTAGCTCCTACTGCATCCGTACACAGCAGTCACACATCCTACCCATCCTAAGGAATCAACAATTTACTGTAGAGAGTTAATCAACTTTTTTAACTATACTGCTAATTCACTAAAGGCGGCTGATAGCTGACTAAACTGTGGTTACTAGACATTTCTTGTCGGAAACAATGAAAATAAGCACTACCTGTCTCTGGACTGTATTCAAAACAAACACGAAATCTATAGAACGCTATTACTAGTACTCGAAAATTAAAGCTTCCTAAAAGCAAAAACACACAGAAAAAGAAGGGACAAGTAAGAAAAACACAGTTAATACTTAAATTAACGTGGCTTGCTGCACAGCAGATGTGAAGCAGATGGCAGTTACTACGACACTAGCACTACTGGTACTACAGCTGACTAAAGGAACTCTCTCTGACTGTATTCAAAACAAACACGAAATCTATGGAGCACTATTACTAATACTCGAAAATTAAAACTCCTTAAAGCAAAAACACATGGAAAAAGAAATGACAAGTAAGAAAAACACAGTTAATACTTAAATTTACGTAGCTCACTGTACAGCAGACATGAAGAAGACGACATTTAATTATGTATAAATCCTATAAATAGGTAACCCCTGAAATGTGAGAAAGTGCAGGGACCCCAGAAAATGTACAACGTCAAATCTACATCTACATCTACATCCATACTCCGCAAGCCTCCTTTACGGCATGAAGTCAAACATGTACAGATGGAGACACATCTTTTTCAATTGCCAAAGGATGTACAAAAGCAAATTGACTTCCTTTAAGTTCAAATCAGGACATCAAAGGTCATTAAGTTAACCTCCCATGGGCAAGCAGTTTGCCCACTGACGCAAACACAGTTTCTGCTCCACAAACTTAACAGATTCTGGACTTCGTACCAGAAAAAAAGAACATTTACACAAAACACCATTATTAGTGATTACACAAAATGTGCAGTGGCAGTTAACAGTTTGGATGCTTGAGCAGTCACCATTGTTTTGGATGTTATATTGAAGTGTTCTTCAGAGCAGCAATAGCTCCACTTGAGGAAGACTATAGTCAGGCAGATGTGCAAATCATTGGAGTAACATATGCAGCAGATATTACAGAGTGAGTGTGTCAGTAACTGAATGCAGTTGGGGTTCTGGTGGCACCTAAGAAGGATTGTTGAAGGAGAAGTAATGTCTAATTCAACATTACGCCATGTGAGGTTGATACAACCACTGTTACTAGTGAAGACAGTTGTTGTGCTGTGTGTGAGAGAAGTGCAGTTAACTCTGTACTTGCAGTAGTAGACAAATTTTACACAGTGGTAGAGCAAGTGAATGCCTCGATGGTGACGCAAGTAGCTGATGATGCCAGCTTTGAGAAGGCTGCTGCTATACAGAGTAAGTGATAGATGGACATTAATGAACAGCTTCAAAGTCTAAAATGCCAAATAGACACACAGCAGAAGCAGCCGTCAGCACTGACAGTTGGTAACTGGACGTGCACCAAGCAAAATGAAGAAGATAGGTATCCATCCTTCCAGCAGAATCAAGCAGATGGACAAATGGCACAAGAGAAGCAAAGAAAGCAGACAGTTGCTATCTGGAATTGACTTGGGTTCAGACATAGGTGTGCTACCATTTAGGCAAAGTGAGAACACAATGATAGTCACGCCCCTCCACCCTAAGACAGATAATAATTCATCTATAACAACAAACACTGATCCTGTGATGCTGACAGTTCACCTGGATGTCCGTAAAAAATTCAAATGTAAGTTTGTGTTGGCAAATGGAGCTGAGCCAGTGTTGGGAGCAGGTTTTATTCATCATTAAAGGCTGGAGATAAATATCAGTATGGTACAGCTTATAATGTACAGTGAGCTGATCACAGGTACTGTAGGCACAGGTGCTACCAATATCTTGGCCTGACCCAGTAGCTCGATTATAGTAGCAACCTGACAGGAAATTAATGGCCATTTAGGTGAAGTGCTGGGTACCACAGTGCACCATATTAAGATAACACCTGGGCAACTAGTCTCTCAACAGCCACGGATAATACCTCATGGCCTGTTTGGGAGGAGTTTAGTTTTAGTTTATTTTTCTGAAGCACAGGTGGAATTCAAATAAATGTTTCAAAATGGCATCACATGCAGATTGGACAGTCTGTGGTTATCATGATTGCTTTTGATACACTCATGTTCATAAAAAACAGAACACTTTGAACGACTAGATATAGGACATTCTTATTTGTGGGACATATACATTAGTATGTTCTGCAGAAATGATTAGCATTTCATTCAGCATGTGTCCCACTGCCTAGTAGACATAGGGTCCACCATGAGCCCTGATAACTTGTTCCATGCATGATAGCATCGTCGTGTATAAGGCATGAATGGTGTCCTGTAGTATAACTATCCATGCTGCATTCATCTGTCCATGTGTTATAGCATTGACATGTATAAGGTGTGAATGGTGTCCTGTGATATCCTGTGATATATCCAACAGCACTGTATTAATCTGTGGTGGTTGGCATTGGGTCACAGCGGTGGACCTGTTGTTTCACCATGTCCCACGTATTTTCAATTGGCAACAAGTTTGGTGAGTAAGTGGGCCAGGGAAAAAGGCTGACATCCTGTGACAACAAAAAGGCACATGTTTGTGCAGCAAACATTTGGTCATGCATTTTCTTGCTGAAAAATGATGTCAGGGGTGTTGTGCAGAAAGGGTATGGCTACGGGTCGCAGGATGTTATTCACATAGGCGACACTAGTCACAGTGGCCTGGACACGCACCAAAATAAATGTGAGGCTTTTCGTTAGCAGTGTCTCATATATTGTACTCTTATTTACAATAATTGTGTATTACAAAGCTGTTGCATGATGTGGAACATTACAAAAACACTGATAACAACAAATTACAAAAATATTCTGTATTCAATCATAGATGTCAATTGGATATATCTACATAACAAGTTTTCGCTTGTCCTTGTGATGTCATAGGCATTGTCACAGCTGTCCTTCTCCCATGGTACATGCTGTATCTCCAAGGCAAGAAACAATGACATGGAATAAACTGCCTGACCGGTAGGTACTGTGAACATAATAAAATTTTTATCATTGTCCCGACATGCAGATATGCTGTCTCAAATCATCTTGTGATACATGCAGATAGCCCGCATCTCGTGGTCGTGCGGTAGCGTTCTCGCTTCCCGCGCCCGGGTTCCCGGGTTCGATTCCCGGCGGGGTCAGGGATTTTCTCTGCTTCATGATGGCTGGGTGTTGTGTGCTGTCCTTAGGTTAGTTAGGTTTAAGTAGTTCTAAGTTCTAGGGGACTGATGACCATAGATGTTAAGTCCCATAGTGCTCAGAGCCATTTGAGCCATACATGCAGATAATAAAACATAAACCCAAACATTAGATTACCTGATACATTAGGAAAACAAGTTTTTTATAATGGTGATCATCATTTGTCAGTTTGAAAAATGATTGTGCAACACATCATTTCATCACTGTGATATGTTTCATTACAACACCTCACACACAGGATTTCCATCTCCAGCAGCTTGGATGGGAATAGAACTGTCACATTGAATGAAAGGAACAATCTGGAGAGGATAGCGACATATGGGTGAGGGAGCAGAAGAGTATTGTGTGGCAGAGCATGCAGGGACTAGACGGAGCCATGAAGACTGCCAGGATCCAAATGGCCTGAGTTGTAAAATAGCCATTGAAATCAAACATGTCACATTCAGCTAGATTAGATAAGTACTTGTTCCATAGATCATGAATACGACACTTCGTAATGTTGTGGAACGTGTCAGGTTAATAAATGGTGTCTGTAACATTACACAAAATATTACATGACACTTTTGTGTGTGTGTGTGTGGGGGGGGGGGGGGGGGGAGGGAGGGGGGGAGGGAGGGGGGGGGTTGGGAAAATTACCCACTTACTATATCCAAAAATTCATCTAATGAGTAGATGGAGTTGCCATTAAGAAATTCTTTTAATTTCCTGTTAAATGCTATATGGCTATCTGTCAGACTTTTGATGCTATTAGGTAAGTGACCAAAGACTTTTGTGGCAGCATAACTTACCCCTTCTGAGCCAAAGTTAGATTTAACCTTGAGTAGTGAAGATCATCCTTTCTCCTAGTGTTGTAGCCATGTACACTGCTATTACTTTTGAATTCGTTCGGATTGTGAATAACAAATTTCATAAGTGAATATATATATATATTGTGAGGCTACAGTGAAGATATCTAGCTCTTTAAATAAGTGTTTGCAGGATGATCTTGGATGAGCTCCAGCAATTATCCTGATTACACACTTTTGTGCAATGAACACTCTTTTGCTCAATGACAAGTTACCCCAGAATATGATGCCATATGAAAGCAGAGAATGAAAATAGGTGTAGTAAGCTAATTTACTGAGATGAATATCACCAAAATTTGCAATTACCCTAATAGCATAAGTAGCTGAACTCAAACGTTTCAGCAGATCTTCAGTGTGTTTTTTCCAGTTCAACCCCTCATCAGTGCATACAGCTACCTTAGCTACCGATTTCTGATCGAAGTCTATATTTATTAATGGTGTCATTCCATTTACTGTGTGGAACTGTATGTACTGTGTTTTGTCAAAGTTTAATGAGAGCCCATTTGCAGAGAACCACATACTGATTTTCTGAAAAACATCATTTACAATTTCACCAGTTAATTCTTTTCTGTTGGGTGCGATAGCTATACTTGTATCATCAGCAAAAAGTACCAGCTTTGCATCTTCGTGAATATTGAATGGCAAGTCATTAATATATATTAAGAACAGCAGACTGAACCTTGTGGCACCCCATTCTTGATTGTTCCCCAGTCAGCTGCACATCATGCCACACAGCAGTCTACTTTGCTCTTTGCCACAGTTTGGTGGTGGCCATTCATCCTGGTGAGCAGCTGGTTGATAATCATACCAATATAAAAAGCTGTTCAATGATTGCAGAAGAGCTGGTATATGACAAGGTTGCCTTCACAGGTGGCCCAGCCTCTGAAGGGGTGGGATAAGCCTGTGGCAGGACTGGAATAGGAAGTACTGGAAGTTGAATTTGGTAGGTCTTGCACCTGGGTCTGTCACAGGTATATGATTTCTGCAGAAAGGGGTTAGGATTTGGAGTGGCATAGGGTTGGACTGGAATTTTGTGGAAGTTGGGTGGGCAACAGAACACGATTTTAGGAAGGGTAGGAAGGATCTTGTGTTGTGTGTCCATCATTTTGGGGCATGATGACAGATTATCAAAACCCTGAAAAAGGATGTGGTTCAGCGTTTCTTGTCCATAGTGGTACTGGGTGATGAAGGGGGTACTCCTTTGTAACTAGTTCTCAGAGTGGTGGGAGGGTTGGTTATGTGCGGGGAAATGGCATGGGAGATCTGTCTGTGAACTATGTCTAGTGGATAGTGCCTGTCTGTGAAGGCCTTGGTGAAACCTTCAGCATATGGGGCAGGGGGTTTCTTGGCACTGCAGATATCCTGTCTCCAGGTGGTCTGGCTGTATGGGAGGGAGTTTTTGGTTTGGAAGGAATGACAGCTGTTGAAATGCAGGTGCTGTTGATGGTTAGTGGGTTTAATGAAAATGGAAGTGTGGATTGAATCCCTTGCCCTCCAGCACCTGGAGGAGCATTTCATATACTACCTCCACATGTGATCCAACCTGTTGATATCCTATTGCTCCTTGGGTCACCACTATCTAACCCCTATCCTGCGCACAGTGTTCCTCCTTGTCAACCTCTTATAGCATCCAGACATTGCCTGCCTGCCTTTTTGAACTTTCCACATCCCCCAGAACTCCCTATCAACACTCCGCTAAATCCAGAGCCAAAATATTCCCAGAACACTGTTGTTAACCTTTCCACAAAAATCCTCACACTTAGCCCTACATCCAAATTTAACCATGCTGGCCTTATCAAAGACATCCTCCTCTGCTTCTCCTGATCCCTGCAATGGGTATACTGCTTTGCCACCAATCCCTCCAGCGAAAGCCAACTTAATCCAATCAGTCAACCTTTCGTCTCCTAATCCATACCCCATCTAACCATGATCCTCCCTCCTCCCACCTAACCATTCCCGGGTCGCATTCCAGGAATTCCCTACCTCCCGCTTAGCCTCACCATTCTTCCCCAGGTCCTTTCCTAAGAACACCAGCCTTTCAGCAGAAGAAAGGACAGCCATACACAACCTCAAAACAATTACTTATCTAATCATCCTACCTGCAGACAAAGGTTCCACCACTGCCACTGCCTGTGTGGCGGAAGGCCTCTGCAAATTATCTGACTCCTCCATCTATAAACGTATAAACTCTGCCATAGTGATACCATCCCAGAAGTCCAACATAACCACTAATCTCCGCTTAAAGCCTTATTCCCTTCCCAGAGCCTCTCCCCTGAACCCATCTCCCTCCTCACCCCTATTGATATGTCTGCGTAAGCAGAAAAAACTAACAATCAAAGTCCGAAAACAATTTATTGGACTGTTCAGTTAACCAAAACAACTTCTCCAAGTATAACGCCAACACAAAACAGTGATCCATCTTCGAATCACAACTACATACAAGAATAAGATAGAAAACAACTGAAATAATTTCCTACTAGTCTCCGCCAGCGACGTCTCCGATATACCAAGCCTAATCCAGAGATCAGCGAGAAGATCCAAGCCGGGCTGCCGGGGCGGCAGCTATCCAAGTCTGCTGGCGGTCGATGAACTGCCGATGTGCGGCCATGTGCCAGCCTTTATAGCGCTTCGGCGGATGAGTACCTTGGACCTATTTTCCATCGCGTGGTTTGACATGTGAAAATAGTTCCGGGATGTGGAGCGACCTCTTCCTTATGTTTATGTGGGCCGGTAGTGGCCTCTGGTGTCTTTGCTGTGGTGTTGTTGTTGTGGTTGTTCCTGTGGCCATTCATCAATATTGCCTGTAGGTTGTGTAGTGCTTCGGTGTGCCTGCGAGGCGGGCAACTCCCCAGCTGCAGGCTGTCAGTTTGGTTGCTGATACTCTAGGCGCCGTGAGGTCTGGTGGAGAAGGCCCAGCACCTATGACACCCAGCACACACACCTTCTACATGCTCCACAAAATCCGCAAACCCTACAATTCAGGACTCCCCATTGTGGCTGGTTAGTGTGCCTCCACTAACGAAATTTTGGCCCAGATTGATCAATACCTTCAACCAATTGCCCAAAATCTAGCTCCTTTGTTAAAGATACCAATCACTTCTTTCACAAGCTCTCCATCATCCTGACCCCTTACCTTCTGGATCCCTGCTCACTACTGTTGATCCCACCTCCCTATACACCAACATCCCTCACGCCCATGGCTTTGCCGCTGTTGAACACTATCTTTTCTAATGACCTTCAGATTCCAAACCCACTACCTTATTCTTTGTACACCTTACTGGCTTTACGGTTCAGGGGTTAGAATAGGTCCACAGTATTCCTGCCTGTTGCAAGAGGCGACTAAAAGGAGTCTCTCACATTTCGGCCTATGTGATAGTCCCCTCTCGGGTTTGACCTCCATATTTCAAATTCTTTCAAAGAGCGAGCCAATTGGGGAAGGGCGCCTCACATGGTGCCTTGTGTCCATCATGCATTGAGACCTTTAGCCAGCTTTCTCCTCGTCGCATTGCCATCCCACTCATTCTCCATCTCTTGGGCGAGGATACATTCCTGGGGCGATTTCCACCATACACTGTACAGTGTTGCTTTTTGCGGAACCGACAACCATGGACTTCCTTGCACCTAATATCCAGCACAGTAGCCAGTCCGTTGTGGTGGGACCGCCATGTACTCTGTTGGTTGTAGCCCCCTGACAACACACGGATTGCTCTGCTGATGCCTGCGCCGTTAACTCCCATGTATGCCAAGGAATAGATGCCTATCTCCCTGGGGCATCGGGACACCTGGGAACGGCCATCCTGCCAGGTGGCCCTTGCTGAGGCTGGGTGGTGCCCTTGGGGAGGGCTCACGGTCGGAGTGGGTGGCATCAGGGTGGATCACCCGCAATGAAGCGTGGTACATCACCTCTTGCTGGTGGCCAGCAGCCCGCAGTCTGTAAGCGTTCTCAGGCTCAATTCAACGCTCAGAAATACGATCCCAAATCGTTCCCCTCTCTGGCCACACCATGAGAGGAGCGTAAGGCTCAGGATGACAGTGACACTTATTCGCCCTGGTTCCTAGTTTGTATGAGAGCTGATGGGGAGTCTTTAATGTCAACAAAGCCTCAGTTCTTCATAGAGCATTTAGAGGACAAGTTTGGGGAGTTGGAGGGCTCGTCCAAACTGCACTCTGGCTCAGTATTGATAAAAATGGCATCCTCTGCCCAGTCAAGAAGGTTACTTGCTTGTGACGCGTTGGGGGATGTTTCAGTTACCATCACACTCCATAAGAGTTGAAATATGGTCCAGGGTATTATTTTCCATAGGGACCTTCTTTTGCAGTCTGATGACGAGCTGCGTGCCAATTTATAACATCGAGGTGTTCATTTCGTCCAGCGGGTTCATCGGGACCCAAAGGATAATCAGATTGCTACCAGTGCCTTTGAGGGTGATACATTAACGGAGAAGGTCAAGGTGATGGTCCACCACTGTGATGTCAAGCCCTATATCCTTCCCCTGATGCGGTGCTTAAAGTGCTGGAAGTTCGGCCATATGTCTTCCTGCTGTACTTCCAGCCTCACATGTTGAGATTGTGGATGCCCACCACATCCCAATACTCCATGTGCCCCGCCTCCCATCTGTGTCAACTGTGGAGAGCATCATTCACCTGGCTCACCAGACTGCAGGATCTTACAGAGAGAACAGAAAATCATGGAATATAAGACCCTGGACCAACTGAACTATACTGAGGCTAAGAGGAAATATGAACGACCCCATCCTGTGTGAATGACTTCCTCATATGCCGCCGCCACGACAACCGTGATAGCCCCATCAGTTCAGCAAATTCCAGTCAGCTCACTGAGCCATACAACTCCACATGCCCCCTTGCCCATGGGGGGCACTGTCCACCCTGTTGCTCCTGCGCCTTCTACCTCGGGAGCAACATCCTCCCCCACCCATCGGGGACACCCGTCTCCACTTCTAAGGTGGGGAAGCGTAACTTCTTTGGCTCCTCTCGCTCGCAAAGGGTCCCTTGGGTCCCTCCCTTCCCAGGTTTCTACAAGTGGGAAGGATGATGCCCGACAGTAGCATAAATGCCCACAAGCAGCTGGTCGTAGGGCTTCTCAATCCTCCTCCGTCCCGGAGACTGAATCAGTGAAGTCCTCCCAGCCAGTGAAACCCAAGGAGCAGCGAGAAAAGTCAAAGAAGAAGACCTCTAAGACGAAGACCTCTAAGACGAAGGAACTTGCAGTGGCACCCACCCCACCACAACCTACAATCTCTGTATCTGAGGGCGAGGTAGAGATTCTGGCATTTGCTGAGGACCTAGATCTCGCCAGACTCTCAGACCCAATGGGTCACTCGCACAGGTACTCAGTCAGTGGCAGCAGGTGACCCAGCGGCGTAATCTGCCTCCTCGGTCCCTTCATGCCTTTCTTGGCCAAGGACTGTGTCATCCTCCAGTGGAACTGCAGCGGTTTTTTCCACCATCTTGCTGAGCTCTGACAACTTCTCAGCCTTCATCCTTTCCTCTGCATTGCTCTTCAGAAAACTTGGTTTCTGGCCGAACCCCCGCCCTCCGTGGCTATCGGGGTTATTATAAGAACCGGGCAGCTTATGAGAGGGTATCTGGTGGCGTCTGCATCTACGTCCTTCATTCCCTTTACAGCGAGTCTGTCCCTCTACAAACACCTTTAGAGGCTGTTGCTGTTCGGGTGTGGATGCCTCAAGCTGTTACTGTCTGCATTCTCTATCTTCCACTGGATGGTGATGTCCCGCAGCATGTCCTGGCTGCGCTGATAACCCAATTGCTGGCCACCTTTTCTGTTACTGGGCAACTTCAGCGCCCATAACCCTCTGTGGCGCGGATCAGTGGCAACAGGCTGAGGCAGCATTGTTGAGCAAGTATTGCCACAGCGTGACCTTTCTCTTTTAAATAATGGTGCCTTCACACATTTCAGTGTGGCACATGGCACGTACTCAGCTATCAACTTTTCGATCTGCAGCCCTAGCCTATTACCATCTGTCCAATGGAGTGTGCATGACGACTTGTGCCGTAGTGACCACTTTCCAATCTTTCTGTCACTGCCACAGTGTCACTCTTGTGTGCGCCCCTCCAGATGGGCTATGAATAAGGCTGACTGGGACTTGTTCACCTCCATTGCCACTATTGAGTCTTTTTCCAATGACACCATTGATGCGATGGTTCACTCGGTCACCACCAGCATCATTACTGCCACAGAATCTGCCATTCCCTGTTTTTCTGGGTCCCTTCGGCAGCGGACTGTGCCTTGGTGGTCGCCCGAGATCGCTGAGGTGATTAAAGATCGCAGGCAGGCACTCCAGTGTCACAAGCGGCATCCCTCATTGGAACACCTCATCGTCTTTAAATGGCTCTGTGTGTGAGCCCGCCACCTCATTCGCCAACGCAAGCAGGAGTGCCGGAAAAGGTATGTCTCCACCATTGGCCTCCATACCTCTCCATCACAGGTTTGTGCCAAGATTAAGCGACTCTACGGCTATTGGACCCCCGTCAGCGTACCTGCATGTTCACTGAGTGGAGCAGTCTGTACTGACTCCAACACAACTGCAAACCACTTGGCGGAGCATTTTCCTCAGAGTTCCACTTCTGTGAATTACCCACTGGCCTTCCGCTCCCTGAAAGAGCGGTTGGAACGTTGGAGCCTTTCATTTCACATGCGACACCCTGAATCGTACAATGCTCCATTCAGTGAGTAGGAATTCCAAAGTGCTCTAGCCTCTTGCCCTGATACGATTCCCGGGCCCGATCGCATCCACTGTCAGATGCTCAAACACCTCTCGGTGGACTGCAAGCGACGCTTCTTAGACCTTCTCAACTGTATCTGGGTTGAGGGTGAGTTCCCGTCGCAATGGTGGGAAAGCGTCGTTATCCCTCGTGTTGAAACCTGGCAAGAACTCACTGGAGGTGGACAGCTACTGCCACATTAGCCTCACCAATGTTCTTTGCAAGTTGCTCGAACGCATGGTGAGCCGGAGGTTGAGTTGGCTACATGAGTCTCGGGGCCTTCTGGCTCCGTCTCAGGGTGAGTTCCGTAAGGGCCGCTCTGCCGCCAATAATCTGGTGTGCCTGGAGTCTGCCATCTGTATGGCCTTTGCCCGCCGTCAGCATCTGCTCGTCATCTTTTTTGACATGTGGAAGGCATACGATACGACATGGCAACATCACATCCTCTCTATGCTTCATGGTTGGGGTCTTTGGGATCTGCTCCCAATTTTCATACAAAATTTTCTGTCACTTCGTTCCTTCCATGTGCAAGTTGCGGCCTCCCATAGTTCTTCCCGAGTTCAGGAGAATGGGGTACCACAAGGATCTGTCTTAAGTGTCTGCCTCTTTTTGATTGCATTTAATGGGCTCGCTGTGGCGGTGGGAACGTCTGTCTCAGCTTCCTTGTATGCTGAAGACTTTTGCCTATACTATAGCTCCACTAGCATTGCGGCTGCTGAACGTCAGCTACAGGGCGCTATCCAAAAGGCACAGTCTTGGGTTGTAACGCATGGCTTCCAGTTTTTGGCTGCCAAGACCTACGTTATGCATTTCTGCCAGCGACGCATTGTTCACCCTGAGCCATGGCTTTATTTTGACAGGGAACCTCTTGCTGTGGTGGAGACACATCGCATTTTGGGATTGGTTTTCGATACCCAGTTGACTTGGCTACCTCATATTCGGCAGCTTAAACAAACGTGTTGGCAGCATCTTAACATTCTTCGTTGCTTGAGTCACACCAGCTGGGGTGCCGGGTGCCGATTGGTCTACCCTTCTACAGTTGTACTAGGCATTAATTCAGTCCCGTCTAGATTATGGGAGCCTGTCTTACAGTTCGGCATCCCCTTCTTCATGGTGGTTGCTGGACCCCATCCTACACAGTGGGATCTGACTCGCCACTGGAGCTTTCCGGACAAGCTCTGTCATCAGCAGACTTGTGGAGGCAGGTGTCCCTCCATTGCAGTTCCGGCACCAATGATTACTGGCCGCTTATGCTACACACATTTGTAGCTTCCCCTGGTATCCCAATTATTGTCGCCTGTTCCCTCAGACGGTTGTCCATCTTACGGAACAGCGGCCCCGGTCAGGGTGTATGATCGCGGTTCATGTCAGATCTCTTCTCTCTGGGCTTGAGGTTTTCCCTCTTCCACCCCTTTTCCGGGCCCCTCTGCGCATACCCCCGTGGAGTGTGCCCCGCCCATCCCTTCGGCTCGATTTGGCACAGGGCCCAAAGGACTCAGTCCCTCCTGAGGCCCTCCGCTGCCGCTTTCTTTCAATCCTTGCCATGTTTCAAGGCTCTGATGTTGTGTATACTGACGGTTCAATGGTCGCTGGTCGTGTCGGTTATGCTCTTACTCTAGGGGATCATTATGAACAACACTCACATGTCCAAAAGAACAGACACCATATCGATATAAGTATATAGTTCTGGCAATACCAGCCATGACCTTCTTCTTCTGTGAGGATGCACACATATTGCCCAAACTCTTACGGGACGTGGAGGAATGTCGTCCACGAGTAATGAGTGTGTTGGGGTGGGACACTACGAATGTAGTGTATGGACATACAAGGTGAGAATGTGAGTCTTGCAGGAGGCATGAACGAGATAGTCCCTGCAGTCGCAATATCATCTGTACCCTCGGTGGCTCAGATAGAGCGTCTGCCAAGTAAACAGGAGATCCCGGGTTCGAGTCCCGGTCAGGGCACACATTTTCACCTGTCCCCGTTGATCTATATCAACACCCTTGCGCAGCTGACAGTATTAACATAATTCTAATTTCGTTCTAGATGGCTGCAGGACATCAATGGTGTCTGTTATTTTGGACATGTCCGAAAGAACAGACACCATACCCATATAAGTGTATGAATATTTGTGGTTGAAGTTTAACAGTAATCTGGAATGAATAGATTGCTACTCGCCAGCCCATGAAAGTGGTCATGAGTGTGTGAGTTGCTTTTGTGTGAATGTGTGAGAGTTTTACTTCTGAAGGAGGGCTGTCTGAAAGCTAAAAATATTTCTAGTATTCCTTTCATTGTGCCTGTCTGCGACTCAGTGCCTCCTCTATGTGGAAGGTAGCAGTTGTCGATATACCTCCTGTACTTCCCACTGTATGACTGAATCCTCACATATTACATTTTGACTATCCTTGTCATTCTAAAGTCTTTCTTATTATTCTCAATTTCAGTATAATAGTTGCAAACTTCTATTCAGTTATGGTATGGAACAAATCAGTCCATTCCTGTTGACTAACAAATTAAAAAAATAATAAAATATTTTCCTTTTCATTGCAGCCTGGTGGCAGTACTGGAAATTTTATGCCTTTACTGCAAATTACTTTAATTACAAGAAAAACTGGATTACCAATTCTCGAATTTCTTGAGAAATTACTTCACAATATTGAAAAGACACAACTCAAAAGGATACAGGTAAATTCTCATATAAAGAGACACATTTATATTATAAATATATCCCCATCTGGTACATATTGGTAAGGTATTAATAGGTGACAGGAATATGATTTTATATAGTTTTCATTTAGTTAGTTTCTTTTTGATTAACTCTAGATATTTTAGTGTAAAGTATGTGTTTGCAGTATATACTTATTTAATTTTACTGTGAAAAAGACAGTTGCTATTAACTATATAGTGGCACTGCTGGCTCAGCATCCAGAATATTGCTGAATATTTTCTCATACCTTAACATAAAATAAGATCAATCTTTGCTGTAAAATGGCTCAGTTGAGTGATTCGATGATTCCTGTGGAAAAAGGATTTTGAGGTTCTTCAAATTTATCCACACAATTAAATGAAGTATCCTTCTGTTTGATTAAACACTTCCATGTGAACAGTTATTGTCATGGCCATTTTGTTACTTTAATCAGAAAATTGTAATGAAATTGATATCAAATGCATTAGTTATCTTTATGTCTCAGGTGGTATCAGTATGAAGATACTCCCAAATAATACGTAAGAGAATATTCCAAGCAAAAACAAGTAAAAAGCATGATTTTGAATACAACATAATGATTAAATTTTATTACAAATAATTACAAGGAAAAATTATATGTTTCTTTAATCAAATGTGTAAGGAGAGAATTTGAAAAATAATATTAATAAGTTATTCAAAATTTTGAAACTAAATAACATATAAATGCATGCAGATTTTTAATAGCTTTTAGTAGCTATATATGTGTAGTCTTAAAACAAATGACTGGCTAGTAGAAAGTGATGAAAATCTGACTTGGCAGTTATGTTTTTCATAACAGCAAGTGTGATACAATGTCCAAGCTCATTATATCTCTTGCTGATTAGCTGTGGTATTATCATTTTCAGTTAATGCTATGAACTGATCAGACTAACAAACTGATTTCACTCTTGAATATTATTATAGAGCACGTCCTATAACTGCAGCACAAAAATGTGTAATATGCATTTCAATCTTGATTGACTTATTTATTTCCCTGATGAAATAACCATTCTGTTATGGTTCTGAATTGAGAATTAAATGGAAAACCACCTAAACAACTTTAGAAAATCTGAATACTTGTAAACATTAAGAGGACAACTATCAATCTGATCTGAAAGGATTCCTTAAACGTGTATTTTCCCAGAGGTTTCATGATAGGAGTTGTCGGGAGAATGCGCATTGGCTGATACAGATATTACCAGTGAGAAACTGCTGCTGAGCATCAAATGACCCACATGAAGAAAACACACTCCCAAGAATCAGCATACCATTTACTGATGACTGCCAATCATTCTTCACACTGCTTCAGCAATAGACAACAGCAGGTTCCCTCTCCATACAGTACCGGAAATCAGCCAAAATAAGGTTTTCATTCTTTCCACTACACCAAATCAATAAAGTCAACACATTTTAAAATTGTGACATGATGCCATGCACAGTAGAGGAGACACAACAAAATATAAGGGACTCCTGCTAACACAGTTTGTCCATTAATAGGCTCATAGGAAGCCACAGCAGCCATGGCCAAAAGTTAGTTTTATCCATTTAGTTGCAGTTATTTATTACTTGACTGAGATCTGCACTCATGAAACTTTTATGTTAACAGTCTGAGCTGTAAAAGTCTATGAACTTATCTCAATTAATTCATGAAGTTCTTCTATCTGTCATACCATCTGCAAACTACCTTTGAACCTGGTATTGTCATATATTTGCATTACATGTTTTTCATTCTCTGGAAAAAAAACTGCCTGGTGTCACAACCCTTCTTGCTATATTTACAAACAAATTTGATTGATTTCAGTAACTTACAGTGTATAATGTTGATCCCCCCTCCCTCCCAAACTGTGGACCTTGGTGAGGTGGGTGGCTTGTTTCTTTAACAATGCAGATCACCGTACTGTAGATTCAACCACAGTGGAGGAATATTTGTGGAAAGGCCAGACTAGCCCATGGTTCCTGAAGAAGGACAGCAGCATTTCACTAGTTGCAGGGGCAATGGTAACATTAGCCAAAAGGGACTTGTTGTGCTGGTCCTGCTACCAGCTGAAACCAAGAGGAAGCCATAACTGTTATTTTTTCCCTGCATGCACTTCCGCTGTATATCTTAATGATGATGGCATCCTCTTGGGTAAAATATTCTGAAGGTAAAATAATCCTTGAAGTTTTTTTCCTGTTGGTTTATGATTTTATGTAGCTACTGGCTCACTCCCTCCCTCAGTTGAAGCTGAGTCAAAACACTTCATGAGGTCTGTCTCCCGACATATCATCTGATGTAGTTACCTTTTTCTTTCAAATCAGCCACCATAGTCGATTCTCTTGAAGTAGAGGCCTTGCTAATCAGTGCCTCTGAAGTCTCATGTGTCACCAAGAAAAGGCTTGACTTCTTCACGTTCTGCTGCTGCTGTTGGAGTAAAAGAAGATAACTTCTACTCATATCATGAAAAGGCACATCCACAACTTTCCTTGTACAGACATATATTTCCTTGATTGGATGTGCAGATCATTAGTGTGATTCATGAATTGTGTAGAACACAACTTTACATACTACATTTGCCTCAAAGGTTCAACATGACAATCAAGATTACAATATATTTCATTTGTTCCAAAATTGTCTTGCCTTTTGTTTTCGTTCTTGGAGAGTGTGGTTGCTCCTTGTTGGTCAAGCCACCTCCAAGCCATGATGCCAAAATGTAAAAAGCCCTAGCCCCAGCAGGTGAAGCCATTTATTTGTTGTCACCTCTTGCTGTTTTCTCATATTCTTCACCTCCCATTTAATGTCTGCACATACAAAAACAAACACCCATGCGCAGTATATGTTCTGCAACTTACTCCCAACTTAACATTGTTCTGTCACGATCATCTTTCCTTGTACTACACAAGGAGTGTGAAATATCATTTGCCTAAGTGCCATGTAATACTTTGTATCCACCCATTTAAAGGAAAAATGTAGGGACCTCTCACACTCTCCTAGGGAATTTGATTCTTATTAACATACAACTATAAACAACCTAATTACTTAAAAAAATTGCTTACTTACTTACTGTGTTGGCCACACAAACCACAGTTGATCTTTGGCCTCACCAGTCAGCCTCCTCCAGCTTCCTTGATCCATTATTTAAAAACACTTTATATTATTTCCTTCTTTTAAAAGGAATAAAACTTCACTTTTAATAACCAGTCTTTTCAATTTTGTTGTTTCATTTCAGGTAAACTAAGCTAAACAGTGTAGCTCTATTTTGTGTGTGTCCATGTTTATTACTTCACATCCTGTGTGATACAAGAAACTGTCCTACAATGACCAGTCTTTCTATATAGCAAGATATCATTGAAATATATATATTTGTATTGTGTTAGCATACTTATGGTTTATGTGTCTGTTTATTTATTTAATTAATTAACAATGCAGTGCCTTCAATCCCATATACTTAAGAGTTTCAGTTTACTTCTTGAATATGTACATAGATAGTTATGTTTTACTCTTTCTCGTGTTATTATTACCTGAGGAGTTGCTTGTTGGGTATATGCCTACTATTACGTCTCTAGAGTAAAATCTCAGTACAGGCTCTAGTCAACAAGCATGGAACACTCTTGCTCCAACCTCTCTAATGTCAGTTAAGTCTACTCAAGTACAGAACTAGTTTAAAGAAAACTTTCACATCATGACCACCAGTCATTCTAGAGTTTCGTACTTCTGTAGTCACTGCACTTACATTCCTGTTAAAGGTAGTCATTGTGTCAAACCTCTAAACCATTATTGATGTGGCATTTCCCTAAAAAAATACAGTATGGGTCCTTTCTTCAGTGGTTCACCTAACCAAGGTAGAGTTCATTCCTGCTGTGGCTCCACCCACCCTTTTCCTCTCCAACTTATCCACTATTTGGGTATGCCCCATCTTAACTTAATCAGTAAACACAGTTACTGGCCCCCTTTTACTATCTTTTCTCACTCTGATCGATAAGTTTTTCCCATAATTGCTTTCTGCTGATGTTACCTGATTGCTCTCTGTTTAAATATCTTAACTCCTGTCTTCCAGCTTCTTCTTCCCCCCCCCCCCCCCCCCCCCCTTAGTCTTGTTTATAACTCGTATAACATCAATACGTACACATACTTCTCACACTACTGATACATATAGCTTATTCTTTACTTCCTTATAATTACTAGATTTAGACAATACAAATGATTTTATTCCAGATATTTCTTATGAATACACCAGGATAACGGTAGCATTTCATCTTCTGTTATTAAAATTTATTCCTCATGGACCTATACCTTGTTATGACATTGTATGTCTTCAAAATTTTACTTGAAATGTTAATTTATACTTAAATTTATTAGCTAAGCTCAAGGCTATCCTCATGAATGTACCAATGCAGTTATTATTGAATAAATGCTAAACTATTCATGTGCATGTGTTGGGGTCATATCCCCCCCCCCCCTTTTTTTAGTTCTGTTTCTGGAAAAGGTGGCAATTGAAGGAATGTTATTATTAATACATAATAGAATAGTCAACGAACATAGAAACTGTCTCCGAGAAAATTACGACAGAAAAACAGAAACAATTTAACTCAAATGGCCAGTGGTTGTCAGTCCATCAAATTTGCAAAGAGCGCAAACTCTCCTGGGGCCTTAAATCTTTTAACCAAAACTATATTGTATAATCCTTTATCTTGGCCTGTATCAGGGTCTATGAGATATATCACTTTTGGATACGGTATGCTCTGAACTTTAGAAAGTCCACTCTAATGGTGAAAAAATTTGCTCATTTCCTTCTTTAAATTTGAGCTGTGATGAAAACCCCAAATCATTTACTTGAAAGTTGGGAACAATAGCCTTACCATTAAAGTTCTAACTCTTTTTTTGTGCCTGTGTAATCAAATTCTTGTGTACCTTCTCAAGCAACTTTTCCAAAGTCAGTTGCCGGTGAATTCAGCCATGTAAACAATTTTAACAAGGGCTCTTCCATAATCTCTACAGCAGCTAATTCTGTTGACATAAGCGGTAATTCATTAAGGATTGCTTGAAATTCTGGCACTAGTTGTGCCAAGGTAGTGTGCATTGTAGAACAGTATGTTTTACATAATTGTCCTAATCTTCATAATACATTAACAACGTTTCGTTTGTGGACTTTACTTGGATGTAGTTACATGTATTACCTCTTCCCAAACCAAGAATTCCTTTCAATTGTGGCTAATAAGTTGTGGCCATTATCATTTAATAGACATCAGGTTTACCCACATCTTGAAAATACTCTTGCAAACAATGCATTACTATATTGGTATTTCTTTAATGGGATAAGGTGTAATATACTTTGACCACTTAGAAAGACTGTTAGTATTAAGCAATTCTACTTTCTCTATGTTAGAATTTACAAATTTAGGTAATTGTTCTTCCAGATTAGATAGCTTTTCAGGTGTATTAACTATTTCTCTAAATTCTTTGCATTGTTCTAAAACAGTTACATGCTCATTCACCTCTGAGATTTGCTCTTTAACCTGCTTGAACTCTCTAATGGTAAATTAACCTACTTTGTTAATTTTACCATCTAATTCTTTGAATTTCTATTTTACTTCCTTGTGGACTAAATTGTGTTGGTTATTGATCTCGTCCTTCAACTCCTGAGACAACTGGGTCACAGTAGATGAAATCTTCTTGGGCTTCCATCCAGGTAGCTGCGTCGAAAATCCACGACATTTCGATGAGTGTCATTCTTACCATCTTCTGGTGAAGAAGATGATGAGAATGACGCTCATTGAAACGTCGTGTATTTTCAACACAGCTACCCGGATGGAAGCCTGAGAATATTTCATCAACTGTATACACAGGGAAAGCCTACATTCGTATATGGATCAAAGTACTTCTAATGTTAGTTAATTTAGTTTCTATTATGTGTTTGATGTGTTCTGTTATCTCTAATTTTAGTTCTTCTCTTGTATTTTCTACTTTGACAGACAGTTCATTACTTTTAGAATCTACTTTGTTGGATAGTTCCTTAATATTAGTATCTACTTTATCAGATAATTCCTTCCTAGTGTCAGGTAATTCATTCCTAGTGTCAGACAGTTTCTTATTTGTTGAATTTCTTAAAATCTATCTAAAAACAAAGATGATGTGACTTACCAAACGAAAGTGCTGGCAGGTCGATAGACACACAAACAAACACAAACATACACACAAAATTCAAGCTTTTGCAACCAACGGTTGCTTCGTCAGGAATGAGGGAAGGAGAGGGAAAGGCGAAAGGATGTGGGTTTTAAGGGAGAGGGTAAGGAGTCATTCCAATCCCGGGAGCGGAAAGACTTACCTTAGGGGGAAAAAAGAACAGGTATACACTCGCACACACACACACATATCCATCCGCACATACACAGACACAAGCAGACATTTGTAAAGGCAAAGAGTTTGGGCAGAGATGTCAGTCAAGGCGGAAGTACAGAGGCAAAGATGTTGTTGAAAGACAGGTGAGGTATGAGCGGCAGCAAATTGAAATTATAAATTAGCAGAGATTGAGGCCTGGCGGATAATGAGAAGAGAGGATATACTCTTCTCTTTATTAGAAATAATTCAACATACATCACAACAGTGCAAGCTTATATCCCATCTAGCTTCACACATAATTTGGATAGTTATGGGAGACAAAAATTTGATTGTGATGGTTGATCACCATTCAGTAGTAGCAAAAGGAAGAGGAGGAAAAATAGAAGGAGAAAGAAAGAAAAAACTGCTTGACATAATTTTGCATGGATCATAATTTAATCATCACTAACACCTGATATAAGAATCATGAAAGAAAACTGTATTTGTGGAAGAGACCTGGGGACCTTAGGAAGTTTCAGATTGATCATATAATGGGAAGACAGTGCATGAGAAACAAGACATTACACTGTCAGTCATTTCGCCATAATTTATTGTAAATGAACTGAAGATTAAAACTGAACACATTGTGAAAAGGTAGGAAATTAAGTAGATAGAACCTGAATAAATTGAAAGGTTGGTTCAAAGGGAACATCAGGCAACATTGGACTGAAACAAGGGGAAGGAATACAGTAGAAGATGAATAAGTAACTCTAAGAGATGAAACAGGGAAGGCAGCAAAGGATCTCATAAGTAGAAAGACAAGGCCTAATAGAAATCCCTGGATGACACAGGAGATAATGGATTTACTTTGTCGAGAAGAAAATATAAAGATGCAGAAAATGAAGCAGGGGGAAAAGAGTACAGCTGTCTAAACAACGAGATTGATAGAAAGCGCAAAATAGCTAGGCAGGAATGGCTAGAGGACACATGCACACAAGGCTAGGAAAAGACAGATGCCACTGGATTAGTAAATAGATCTTCAAAGAAAAGAGAAGTGGCTGTATGAATATCAAGAGCTAAGATGGCAAACCGCTTTTAAGAAAAGAAGTGAAAGCTGAAAAGTGGGAGCAATATATGGTACATCTATGTAAGGGAAACAAAGCTGAGGACAATATTGTAGAAAGAGAGTGGAAAGTAGATGAAGTTTCTATAGGGGATATGCTACTGTGAGATGAATTTGACAGAGTACTGAAAGACTTGTGGAGAAAGAATGCACTTGTAGTAGACGACATTCCTTCAGAGTTATTGAGATCCTTGGGAAAGCCGACTGTGACAAAATTGTTCCACCTGTTGTGCCAGATACATGAAACAGGCAAATACCCTTAGACTTCTGGAGGAATGTAACAATTCCAATTGCAAAGAACACAGGTACTGACAAGTGGGAATACTACCTAAGCATCAGTTTAATAAGTTATGGTTGCAAAATATTGAGAATTATATTTACACAAGATTGGAAAAACAGGTGGAAACTGAATTCTGAGAAGATCAGTATGTATTCTAGAGAAATAAAGAACACATGAGGTAATACTGACTGTATTATTTACCATAGAACATATGGTTGAAGAAATGCAAACCTACATTTATAGATATAGAGAAAACTTATGACAATGTTGATTGGGCTCAATTCTTTGAAGATTTGGAGGTAGCGGGGATTAAGTACAGGAAGCAACAGGTTAACAGAAACTAGACTACAGTCGTAAGAAAAAAGAATGTGAAAGGTAAGCAGTAGTTGAGAAGGGAGCTATCAGTTTGGTGAAGAAAGGAAGTTTGGGGACTCAAAATTGAAGATAAAGACCAAGACTTGAATAGAGCAAGCAGGGACAAATAGATTATGTTGCAGAAGCTTTGCAGAAATGAAGAGGCTTGGCCAGGATAGACTAGCATTGAGAGCTGCATCAACCAGCCTTTGCATTCCAACATTGATGTTAGTGTTAAATATTCCTAGAGGAATGTGGTTGTAAGAAGTCACCATAGGCTTGTCAGTATGTACTCCATTACTTTTTAGGGCAAAACAA
Organism: Schistocerca cancellata; assembly: GCF_023864275.1. Classification (NCBI taxonomy): domain Eukaryota; kingdom Metazoa; phylum Arthropoda; class Insecta; order Orthoptera; family Acrididae; genus Schistocerca; species Schistocerca cancellata. The sequence goes on from NC_064627.1 coordinate 1,114,675,045, forward strand.
ACTGTCTGGTGAATATAGCTTATACTGTGGATAGCCATCACATCATTATCAGTCTGTTATTCTCTCACTTTCACTGCAATTAATATCTTTCATGCATGATGATTTGATAACTGAAATTTCCATAAATTCCATATACCATATGGTATTTCATTAAATCAAAAAGCCTAGAATCACTTTCAGGATTGCTACTTTTATACAGAGACCCTATTATTTTACCAACATTATACTGAGAAATACAAAGTATTAGCCACAGTAGTTTAAAAACTGTGAATACATTATTTTTGCCATTTCACAGCATCTACACAATTTCTCTGCAATTCACAACTGAGTGCCTGGCAGAGAGTTCATCAAACTACTTTCAGTCTAGTTCTCTGCCATTACACTCTTGAACGGAATGTGGGAAAAGAGAGCACTTAAATCCTTCCATGCGAGCTTTGATGTGTCTTATTTTCTTATGATGATCAGTCCTCCCAACGTATGTGGTTGCCACCAAAATATTTGCACAATTAGAGGAGACAGTTAGTGATTGAAATTGCATGAGAAGAGCTTGCCACAATGAGACACCTTTGTTTTAATGATTACCACCCCAGTTCAGATATAACATTTGTGGCAGTCTCTCTCCTGTTTTGCAGTAATATAAAATGAGCTGCCCTGCTCTGAAATTCCATCTGATATGCATCTCACACCACACAACAATACCCCAGATGAGATGGACAAGCATGGTGTAAGCAGTCTCTTTAGCAGACCTGTAGCACTTTCTAAGTATCCTGCCAATAAATTGCAGTCTTCAGATGACTTTCCTGCAATATCATCTATGTGATCATTTTGATTTAAGTTTTTCTTATCTGTAATCCCTAAGTATTTAGTTAAATTTACAGCCTTTAGATTTGTGCGATTTACCATGTAACCAAAATTTAGTTGATAGTACTCATGTGGAGACTTCACACTTTTCATTATACTATCCCAAGTACTTTTTCCTTGGTCAGAACATCCCTCATTTTCTAATTTTTGACATGCAACAAATGAGCAGTTACATCATGGTGATAATGTGACTTGTAACCTGGAAACAACTGTTTTTGTGATATCTTTCCATCTTGGATTTCAAGTAAAAGAAGTATAATAAAGGTATAAAGTGTTAGCCACAGAAATGTGTCGGGGGGGGGGGGGGGGGGGGGGGGGGGGGGGCAAAAAAAAAAAAAATAGAGTCTAGAAGCCTAGATGGAAATGTACAGTTCACCAGACCAATAGGTGGTCACAAGCATTAAGGAACCACTGATTTTAAGCTGGCTAATTGCAAATTGCAAGTAAAAATGCAACACAGTCACAAACCACCTAAAAGCAGTCAGCCCTAACACACTATATAGAGGCCACCAGGCAATGAGCAGGGCAGAATTCAACAGTTCAGGAGTTCTTGCCAGCAGACAAGCCTCGAGGGTCTGTCAACCAACAACAGAAAATTATGTGAATGAAAGAATCTATTCAATTAATTTTGCACACTAAAGAGGACTTGTATTCTTGTGTATATGTACCTCTGGGATATTGGTAGTTAATCTATTATGGCCTACTTGTACCTGTGACTGATTGTCACTTACAGTGTGATGTTTAACGGAACTTGCCAGTTCGGTTTAAGCAATAAGAAACTGGCTCCTTTTCATGATTTGAGTCAAAGTGTTAGGCCAGGCAGGCTATTTGTTCTAGTAATTTGAGTACTTAATAAGCCTCAACTATGTCCTACTCTCATTGAAATTATGACCCAGTGTCTGTGCTCTTCAACATGTTCATGTAATTTTGGGAAGACACAATAAAATCAGAGCAAGGTATCAACCCAGAAACTTGTTTCTTCATTTCTAGCTCCCTAGCCTTATACCTGTGTCTTTTTGTACTATCTCCAACCACAGAAACCAGATAAACCTCAGCTAGATCCTGTCGCAAACTTGTTCCCTTGTACAAAGCCGCTTGTATGTGAAAGAGTCAATAGACTTTTGAAAAATCCCACATTACTTCCTATTCGACTGAGGGATTCACGTAAGTACTTTATGACCTCCATTGGATTACAACATACAGACTGGTATCCGATGACGATTGCAGGCTTTGATTCCTGGCCAAGTACCTTAGCTAAGAAGTGAGGTGCGTTTGAGTAAGGAAGATAGTATTTTCTCTTAGGAGAGCTGCCAAGCTTTTGTTTTGAGAAAATTTGGTTTGAGCTTTTGAGGTAGTTCAGGTACCACAAAACTGGCAGAGCAATCCTTTTAGTGTACAGCAGTAACAAATGAGAAGGAAGGAAGAACAAGAACATCAGCTGTTCTGTGCCATGTAATTATGAGACTGCTGCCAAGAGACCGCCACTAATAAACACTGAAGGAGTCATCATAATCAGTTACACCAGCCGAGGTGGGGGCCTATGACACCTGAATCAGCAACATAGGCTTTCTGATGTCGCCTTCAAGAAATGCTGACACAGTGCCATTCACCTGATCAATGAACACAGTGACTGAAACATACTGTTTCATGAAAACAAGGTCTGCAGCTGTGTGGAAGGATGAAAAACACCTCTAATATGAATCTGGATGGTAGTGAGTTCCCTGCACAACAAATAGCTTTACACATTCAAGATAATGCCAAACATTTTTGACAGAAATAAAGATTATCTTAGGGAATTCATAGACAACCGTGAATTAGCATTGGAACTTACTCCAGGCCATATTCATAGTGTCCTACTAAAATTTGTAAAAACTAGGATTGCGGGAGCTACATGGAGTAAGTTACTCATATGTGATTTGATCATAACTGGGGCAGATCTGAAGCGAATTCTGTTGGAGAACTGTGAGTCAAAACGGACTTCAGATTGCTACTTATGATTATCTTGAATTATTCTAAAAATATGGTTGAATGGACAAGGCAAGTGGACACATTGCACCACCAGTTTCAAGAAACTGTCCAGGGGTAATGAGAGAATCAGACATTCTGGGGAGCCATGGCTGAATGGGCAAGGCAAGTGGACACATGGCAGCACCAGTTTCAAGAAACTGTCCAGGGGGTAATGAGAGAATCAGACATTCTGTGGAGCCGAGCTCTGAGTGGGAAACTAGCAAGAGCAGTATTCATACAAGGAACCAAAGATGAGAGGGTAAAACAGCTGTGAGGGTGAGAGAACAGGATTTAATGTTAGCACAAGTTGTGGAATTAGCATTAGCAGATGAAGCTGCAATTGCCTCTCGTAAAGAAAGATTTGGTGACTCCAGTAGCCTGAGAAAATATTGTTTTAGATGTAAGAAAAGGGTTCATCTTGCAAGGAACTGTGCTGTGGAGAGACACGCCATGCAGCTAAATCATCTGAGACATCATGCAGAGATCATTGCAGGGCCATGGAAAGCATATGGTCAACTGTGTGCCACTGATGCAGCCTACAAGTACATAAGTATGCATTCAAACTGTGTTGTAGAGCTATACTCAGTAGACTGCAAGTGAAAGAGCAATTTCATAAGCATAAGGTGCGCATGAGGGGGCACAGAAATCACAGGTTTTATAGTAGACAGTGCTGCTCAGGTTAGCATTATAAAGGAGTCAGCAGTGGATGGTATGACAGGCATTGATGCCAATGAGAGAATAAAACTAAGAGGAATCACTAAAGAAGTAACAGAAAAATGCGGAGCTCTGGTGTTAACATTGCGAATAGTGTAGTGCTTCGAGAATTTCTGCATAAATTCTAGAACCATTGGTCCTTCTACCGTCTCGAACACACAATATTTTAAATATAAGCAGGAGAGTGGAAATGTATCTACTGCGACATCTGTTTCTGTATGCAGGTTGGAAGTTCGTTATGAGAAGACTGTAAGTGTGGCGGTCGAACGACGCCGCTAGCGCCACAGAAGGCGTGATGAAAGAACAAGGAGTAATTATGCAGTATTCTTTGATGTTTTAGTGACTGTGAGTATTGTTAAAGAAAAATGAACACTTGAATATAGACTTTTAAGTACTTCACGTATTGGACTCACTAGAGGCAAGACGGGTTCAATTGTATTTTATCAAATCGGTTGACTTGTAAACATTCGAATATTAATGTGAGAAATGGTGAATATGTTATTGGAGGAAGCTGAAATATACCAAGACTGAACTAAAAGTATTATTCGAGTACTAAATTATTTCCAAAGTAGAGAGATAGTCTTATAAATTCCTGTAACCTGCATTATTCTTTGGAGAAGAAGGTTTTGAAGATCAACGGAGCCGACAATCCAGAGAAGAAGATCGGCTGCGCAGATCAAGTAAGTCAACTGATGTGTGAGAGGCGTGAATTTTGCAATCCAACTTCACATCACTTTGGGTCGTCTAAAGCATTAGAACATGGAGACTAGTGAAAAAGGACTTGAAAAAACAGGAATTTTGAGAGGAAATCGAAGCAGAAGATATAATGTGTTGCTGTAGCAACCAGGTATAACAAGACAAGAGGACTGTTTCGTGTAACTGGATTAAGTCCAAAAATCAAATGAAAAAATTTGTGAATGCAGCACAGTGAAAGACATACGAAAGTAATAACATTAAAAGAACGGAAAGAAGGCCTCGACTTATTAGACTAAGAAGCGATACGATGAGAATAATTCAACTAAGAAGATCCGGTGTGGGAAGTGCACAGCTCTCACACGCATCGCGGGGATGCAGACGCGGAAACAACATCTGACACCACCAGCACCAGTTGCTGCTAACCGGTGCTGATTCTACATCAGCTCACTGATGCCCATGCGGAAACCAGCAACCAACGCCACCAGCACCAGTTACTGTTCACTGGTGCTGATTCCACACCTGCTCATTGACGCAGCCTGAAACTCTACGCTGGGTAAGCGTAAAACAATAATTGTTTGAGTATAAAGTTGAAGAAACCGTTCACTAGCCTGTGTTAGTGTAGTTATTATGCTCAGTTTTTTTTTTAATTTTTATTTTTATTTATTTAAATCTAAAGTTGGTAAAACCATGGAAAACGTGCAGCCAGCTGAAGAGACTTCCGAACCAGCAGTGGCTATGAGAATTAGTGGAGAGGGGGGCCTGATTGGTCTGAGTTAGTGTATCACATCAAGGCTCAGAGTTTACAATTAAATTGTAGATTAGATGCACAAAGTAAAGAATTAGGCTTAATGAATGCCCAAAATGCTTCTTTAAGAAAGGAACTAAGTCTTAAATTAGACTCGGTAAATACTCAGTTAAATCATAAAATAGATGACCAGGGTGCTTCTTTGAGAAATGAAATAAGTGCAACTTTAATTGAAAAACTCAGGGCACAGAGTGCTAATTTAAGTAGAGAATTAGATACAGTGAATACTCAATTAAATAATAAATTGGATGTTCAGAATAAAACTTTAGGATTGTTAAGTGCTAAGGTAGATTCACAAAGTAAAGAATTTAGTAATTTATGTGAAGGTATGGGAAATTTGAAGACCGAATTTGACACTTTAACTACTAATGTAGAAAATCTTAAAATAGACTTGAAAGTTGAATTAACTAGTTCTTTAAGCAGTCACGTAAATCAACTGTTCACTGACTTGAATCAGAGACAGAATGATCAATTCCAGAATTTGAAAAAAAAGTTGGACTTTGATATTGAAGATAAATGTAATAGTGTAGAAACTAAACTGAGTGAAAAATTAGGATCATTTCAAAATGTATGTAATGTTACACTTGATGCTGTAAAGCAGAGGTTGCATACCTTAAAAGAAAATATTGAAAAGTAGGATAAGCTAATACCAATAGTCCAATCGCAGGCATTAACACTCGAGTAGATAATGCGGAAAGAAACTGTAAAGAGAAATTAGCAACCTGAGACATAATAAATATAAGCAGTCTGGAGAAACAGGTAGAGGAGATGATAGACCGAAAAGTTGCTGTGAGAGTAATCTCTGAGAACATATCTCCTATTTTATCTTCTGAGTTTAGTAATACCAAGAGAGGTATGGATGAACTATGGAAAGAATTCAAACTTATTCAGGACAAAATAGATAAAAGGATGACTTCTCCTGATGTGGTATTGACTAGTGAGGGAATGATTAATTCACAATGGGAAGCCAATTCTGGCTTATCCAGGCAATTCCCTAAGTTTCAGCCAGACAGGGAAGTACATCCTACCCATTTTTTGAAAATGTTCAACCAAGCCTTGCCCAAGAAGTGGGAGGATTTGAAAAAGATTGAGTCTGCTGTGGGGTATCTATTAGGGGAAGCCTCAGAGTGGGGTACAGCAAACACTGAGAACTTTTCCTCTTGGGGAGATTTTCAAAAGAAGTTTAAAGAGAAGTATTGGTCAGCAAGTGCCCAGGAAAAATTAACATCAGACATGTGGAACCAGAAGTATTACAGTAATAGGTGGGGTACAGTGAGAAAGTATTGTGACTGGCATGTAACACGGTCGAAGTACTTATGTAAGCCCATGGAGGAAGAGGGGTTAGTTTAAATTTTAATAAGATGATTACCCATTTATGTAAGGAAAGATATATTATGTAGTGGGTGGAAAACAGTAGAAGAGGTTTTGTCCTTTGTGGATGCTCTGGATGCCTTAAATAAAGACTGTGACAAGAATGTACACCAAAGTGAAAATCAGAATTGCAAGACGAATAGTAATAATAATTTTAAAAAAAACATGAGGCCAACTTAGCTAGAGTACACCAGTGCAATAGGAAATAATGGTAATGATAATTATCAGAAGAAGCATACACCTTCGAATTTAGGTCCAGTAACTTCACAGGAATTTGTGCCAAGTAATAATAAAGCACAAAGTAGTAACATAGTACCCCAATTTGGTAACTAAGCGGTGATTGCTAATAATGAGGAAAACGTAGTGCAATCTGCATCCAGGGCTGGGGCCCATGCCGTAGAGATACACTAGGAGGCCTAGTTTACAATAAGTATGTCAATTTCACGCACAAAATACCTAGAAAAGAATGGTTGTTACTGGAAGAACCAAGCTTGACTACCAATTATCCACAACCAATAATAGCAGGAACTGTGGAGACTTCTGAAGTTAACATATTTATAGATTCAGGGAGTGAGGTGTCACTCATTTCTAGTGCGTTCGTTAGCACATTACAGACTAGACATCACTTACCTCTGTTACCAGTTTAAATAGTTGGTATAACAGGAACGAAGAGTAAAGTTGTGAAACACGAAACCCAGGTAAACTGCCACATTGGAAATAAATTGGTTCTTCAGACATTGTTAATAGTAGAAAATATCAATAGAGATGTATTATTTGGGTTAGATTGACTATTAGAATTTAAAGTCATTTTACACTTTGAGGAAAATCTTTTATGTTTTGGGAAAGGGGACAGTAGATATTGGGTACCGTTTGTGACAGACAGCTACATTGGTAAACAAACAACTGAGTGTTAATGTCAACAATTAACTGCTACAGCACGATTGTCACCAGAGATTGACAATGTAAATCACATATCACATCGAGCTGACATACACCAAAGTAAATTAATCTCCAATATTAATCAACAAACAAAAACTAGATTTATATAGAATTCTAATGACATATGAAGAAGTATTTTCCGATCGTCCCGGTAATAACAGCGATTACATATGTAAGTTTAAAATCAAAGATGACACTCCATTTTTCTGTAAGCCATATCCAATATCGCTAAGTTTGAAAGAAGCAGTTAAGGAGGAAACTGACAAAATGGTTGACAACAATATAATAGAACGTCATGAGCGTCATGAATAACCCTTTAGTAGTGGTAAAAAGGTTACAGGAGGTGTATGATTAGTGCTAGATTTGTGTGCATTGAATAAACATATAGAGACATAATGATACAGACCCATTAACATAGATGAATTGTTATCCAAATTTGAGAAAGCAAGGTTTTTTAGCATGATGGACCTGACTGGAGGATATTGGCAAATTGGGTTATATCCTGAATCAAAGAAGTATACCGCATTGCTGTTTGATGGTAAATCATATCATTTCAATGTGTTACCATTTGGACTTAATATCTCATTATCAGTATTTATATGTGGGTTGGACAAGGCATTAGGGAGAGATTTGTTAAAGGATTTAATAATACATATAGATGATATCCTCATAATCTAAGCTACCTGGGAAGAACATTGTCTAACTTTGAGTAAGACCCTGAAAAAATTTAAAGAAAAAAGTATTACAGTGAAATTGTCTAAATCACACTTTGCGCAGCAAGTGCTTAAGTTTTTGGGGCATATTGTAGGGGTGCAGGGGATTCGACCAGATCCTGAACACATAAAAGCTATTAAAGAATGTCCACCCCCTAGAAACATACGACAATTGAAGGGATTTGTAGGAATCACTGGATACTATAGACAATATATACAAAGTCAAGAACTGAAAGACCCAAGAATTTTACGTTTGTTAAGAAAACGAATACCGTGGTTTTGGGATCAAGAGGCAAATGATGCGTTTGAAAACATGACGAGAGCCCTAGTAGAATCACCCATACTACATCATCCAATTATGGGCAAGCCACTTAAAATTTCAACTGATGCGTCTGATTATGGTATTGCTACAGAACTCTTCCAAGGGGAGTGGGATCTAGAACATGGAAAACACCATAGCCTTTGCCAGTCATTGTCTGAATAAACATGAATTAAATTACACGGCTACTGAAAAGGAACTGTTAGCAATTGTATGGAGTATCCAGAAATTTCGAACACTAGTATGGGGGTCAGAAATCCATATCTATACAGATCATCATCCTTTATCTTTTCTAATGAGTAGTCGATTGTTACATAGTAGATTCGTGTGATGGATGTTGTTCCTACAGGATTATGACATTAGGATACAGTATGTAAAAGGTCCTGAGAATATAGTACCAGATGCTTTGTCTAGGTTACCTATAGCTATGGAAGAGTTTAAACGTATGGAAGGACCCGGTGTAATTTTTGCAATTAACTTTATAACAGTAGAATATCTGTAGACCAGGGTACAAGAAATGGCTCGAAGAATAACAGAAAACATCCATTATGATCCCCATTTTACATAAATGTTTGCTATGTGTATCAGGAATTCCTTATCTCCCAATCAAGCAGGAAAGTGGAAAATTATAGGGCATAATTTGCTTTGGAAAGACAGTATAACATCGCAACGATGGTGCATATGCATTCTGAAGTTAATGGAAGACAAAATTGTGTGGTATGTTCATACAGGATATGGACAGTTCAGGATAAAAAAGTGTATAGCTCATATGAATAACTTCTATTATTTTATTTTAAGAGGCTAAGAGATAAAGTAGCATCTTTAATTAGGACCTCCAATTATTCCTAATTCGTTACGTGATCTTGCAGCAGCAGATTATTTTTAAACCGATTCATAAAGGAAAGGGAGGAGTGACATACATTTTGGTCATCATAGAGTATGTTAACTTGTATCCTATCAAAAGAGCAAATACACAGACGGTTATACACTGTTTGCAACAGTACTTTCTGAAGGTAAGGAAACCAAAATGATTTCTCACAGATAATGGACCACAATTTGTCAATAACAAATTTAAAGAATTTCTAGCTTGGGAAGATATTCGTCAAGTATTAATATGCAACTATAACCCATCCTCGAATCTGTGTGAAAGAGTTATGAAAGAAATTGGGGAAATTATGCTGCACCTAGTGCCACGAAAAGCATACTTTATGAGCGACAAAAATTAAAGACTTTGAGCTTATTTTAAATGAATTGCCACATTTATCAACTGGATTAACACCTTTAAAAGTAATAGGCAAACCTTTTGTAGAGGAACCTCTGATTAAATGTTTTAATTGACCTTAACAACCTACTGTTGATTACGATCTTAATCAGGAAATAGTTTCCAAGAATTCAGTTAAAAAGGCACAGCAAAGAGTGAGTTAACATAATGAGAACATGGTTGAACCTCAATACAAGGTTGATGACCTAGTTCTGGTAAAACAACATCTTCAGAGCTCTTCCCTGAAGAAAGAGAAATTTTTCAGAAATATGAAGGACCTTACCGAATACAAACGGTAATATATCCCAAAGCCATATTCTTAGTAGATCCTACAACTGGATCAGAGAAGGGAAAATAGAATGTAAAGGACATAAAGTTTTATACCTCCCAGGGATGTTAACATTAGGTGTTAACGGGCTGAGTGATGACCATCGGATCCCGATTTGTTTTTGGTGTGTCTTCTGTAATAAAACTTTCCTGCACCAAATTCCCCCAATTTCTTACACTACCCCCCTACTTCTTACACTATTCCATCATCCCCCACATACAGTTTATTAGAGAAACATGACAGCGAGGAATTGTTACTACGTCACCCAAAACTTCTCCTGGTAGGTGACTGTGTCATCCTTGGTTGTTAGAGACATGTGCCCAATAGGAGCTTGACTACATCATCCTTGGTTCTTAGAGAGTTGTGCCCGCTAGGAGTTTGACTGCATCATCCTCGGTTGTTAGAGAGTTGTGCCAGCTAGGAATTTTGATTTCATCGTCCTCGGTTATTCCAGGGGTGCCCCTACCTGTCCTCATGACTCGTCCCACCTTATCGCAACTTATTCTGACTTTCTAGGTGGTGACATGAGGTGGGAATTGGTGTGCACATTACCCCTGAGGTAAGATAGACTGCATCTTGTGAAGGTGGGTTGCAAAATTCATGCCTCTCTCACATCAGTTGACTTACTTGATCTGCATAGCCGATCCTCTTCTCTGGATTGTCAGCTCCGTCAACCTCCAAAACCTTCTTCTCCGAAGAATAATGCTGGTTACAGGAATTTATAAGACTCTCTCTCTCTCTCTCTCTCTCTCTCTCTCTCTCTCTCTCTACTTTGGAAATAATTTAGTACTCAAAGAATACTTTTAGTACAGTCTTGGTATATTTCAGCTTCCACCAATAACATATTCACCAGTTCTCACATTAATATTCGAATGTTTACAAGTCAACCGATTCATCTTGCGTTAGACTCGATAAAATACATCTGCAATAAAATTGGTTTAACAGCCACATAATTTATGAACCTGTCTTGCCTCTAGCAAGTCCAATACGTGAAGTACTTTAAAGTCTGTATTCAGTTGTTCATTTTTCTTTAACAGTAATCACAGTCACTAAAGCAGCAAAGAATACGACGTGATTACTCCTTGTTGTTTCATCATGGCTTCTGTGGCGCTAGCTGCAAACACTTGTTGGCATCGTTCGACTGGCACGCTTACGGTCTTCTCATAACAAACTTCCAACATGCACGCAGAAACAGGTGGCACAGTAGATACGTTTCCACTCTCCCACTTATATTTAAAATACTGTTTGTTCAAGACAGTAGAAAGATGACTAGTTCTAGAATTTGCGCGGAAATTCTCGAAGCACTACATATCCCTCACCTTAGCTCAAACACACGATATTTTATACATAATCATCATGAACTTCCCCTCCCCCATGAACCATGGACCTTGCCGTTGGTGGGGAGGCTTGCGTGCCTCAGCGATACAGATGGCCGTACCGTAGGTACAACCACAACGGAGGGGTATCTGTTGAGAGGCCAGACAAACGTGTGGTTCCTGAAGAGGGGCAGCAGCCTTTTCAGTAGTTGCAAGGGCAACAGTCTGGATGATTGACTGATCTGGCCTTGAAACAATAACCAAAACGGCATTGCTGTGCTGGTACTGCGAACGGCTGAAAGCAAGGGGAAACTACGGCCGTAATTTTTCCCGAGGGCATGCAGCTTTACTGTATGATTAAATGATGATGGCGTCCTCTTGGGTAAAATATTCCGGAGGTAAAATAGTCCCCCATTCGGATCTCCGGGCGGGGACTACTCAAAAGGATGTCGTTATCAGGAGAAAGAAAACTGGCGTCCTACGGATCGGAGCGTGGAATGTCAGATCCCTTAATCGGGCAGGTAGGTTAGAAAATTTAAAAAGGGAAATGGATAGGTTAAAGTTAGATATAGTGGGAATTAGTGAAGTTCGGTGGCAGGAGGAAGAAGACTTCTGGTCAGGTGACTACAGGGTTATAAACACAAAGTCAAGTAGGGGTAATGCAGGAGTAGGTTTAATAATGAATAGGAAAATAGGAATGCGGGTAAGCTACTACAAACAGCATAGTGAACGCATTATTGTGGCCAAGATAGACACGAAGCCCACGCCTACTACAGTAGTACAAGTTTATATGCCAACTAGCTCTGCAGTTGACGAAGAAATTGAAGAAATGTATGATGATATAAAAGAAATTATTCAGATAGTGAAGGGAGACGAAAATTTAATACTCATGGGTGACTGGAATTCGAGTGTAGGAAAAGGGAGAGAAGGAAATGTAGTAGGTGAATATGGATTGGGGCTAAGAAATGAAAGAGGAAGCCGCCTGGTAGAATTTTGCACAGAGCACAACTTAATTATAGCTAACACTTCGTTTAAGAATCATGATAGAAGGTTGTATACATGGAAGAACCCTGGAGATACTAAAAGGTATCAGATAGATTATATAATGGTAAGACAGAGATTTAGGAACCTGGTTTTAAATTGTAAGACATTTCCAGGGGCAGATGTGGACTCTGACCACAATCTATTAGTTACGACCCGTAGATTAAAACTGAAGAAACTGCAAAAAGGTGGGAATTTAAGTAGATGGGACCTGGATAAACTGAAAGAACCAGAGGTTGTACAGAGTTTTAGGGAGAGCATAAGGGAACAATTGACAGGAATGGGGGAAAGAAATACAGTAGAAGAAGAATGGGTAGCTTTGAGGGATGAAGTAGTGAAGGCAGCAGAGGATCAAGTAGGTAAAAAGACCAGGGCTCTTAGAAATCCTTGGGTAACAGAAGAAATATTGAATTTACTTGATGAAAGGAGGAAATATAAAAATGCAGTTAATGAAGCAGGCAAAAAGGAATACAAACGTCTCAAAAATGAGATCTACAGGAAGTGCAAAATGGCTAAGCAGGGATGGCTAGAGGACAAATGTAAGGATGTAGAGGCTTATCTCACTAGGGGTAAGATAGATACTGCCTACAGGAAAATTAAAGAGACCTTTGGAGATAAGAGAACCACTTGTATGAACATCAAGAGCTCAGATGGAAACCCAGTTCTAAGCAAAGAAGGGAAAGCAGAAAGGTGGAAGGAGTATATAGAGGGTCTATACAAGGGTGATGTACTTGAGGACAATATTATGGAAATGGAAGAGGATGTAGATGAAGATGAAATGGGAGATATGATACTGCGTGAAGAGTTTGACAGAGCACTGAAAGACCTGAGCCGAAACAAGGCCCCCGGAGTAGACAACATTCCATTGGAACTACTGATGGCCTTGGGAGAGCCAGTCCTGACAAAACTCTACCATCTGGTGAGCAAGATGTATGAAACAGGCGAAATACCCTCAGACTTCAAGAAGAATATAATAATTCCAATCCCAAAGAAAGCAGGTGTTGACAGATGTGAAAATTACCGAACAATCAGTTTAATAAGCCACAGCTGCAAAATACTAACACGAATTATTTACAGATGAATGGAAAAACTAGTAGAAGCCGACATCGGGGAAGATCAGTTTCGATTCCGTAGAAATGTTGGAACACGTGAGGCAATACTGACCTTACGACTTATCTTAGAAGAAAGATTAAGGAAAGGCAAACCTATGTTTCTAGCATTTGTAGACTTAGAGAAAGCTTTTGACAATGTTGACTGGAATACTCTCTTTCAAATTCTAAAGGTGGCAGGGGTAAAATACAGGGAGCGAAAGGCTATTTACAATTTGTACAGAAACCAGATGGCAGTTATATGAGTTGAGGGGCATGAAAGGGAAGCAGTGGCTCGGAAGGGAGTAAGACAGGGTTGTAGCCTCTCCCCGATGTTATTCAATCTGTATATTGAGCAAGCAGTAAAGGAAACAAAAGAAAAATTCGGACTAGGTATTAAAATTCATGGAGAAGAAATAAAAACCTTGAGGTTTGCCGATGACATTGTAATTCTGTCAGAGACAGCAAAGGACCTGGAAGAGCAGTTGAACGGAATGGACAGTATCTTGAAAGGAGGATATAAGATGAACATCAACAAAAGCAAAACGAGGATAATGGAATGTAGTCGAATTAAGTCGGGTGATGCTGAGGGAATTAGATTAGGAAATGAGGCACTTAAAGTAGTAAAGGAGTTTTGCTATTTGGGGAGCAAAATAACTGATGATGGTCGAAGTAGAGAGGATATAAAATGTAGACTGGCAATGGCAAGGAAAGCGTTTCTCAAGAAGAGAAATTTGTTAACATCGAGTATAGATTTAAGTGTCAGGAAGTCATTTCTGAAAGTATTTGTATGGAGTGTAGCCATGTATGGAAGTGAAACATGGACGGTAAATAGTTTGGACAAGAAGAGAATAGAAGCTTTCGAAATGTGGTGCTACAGAAGAATGCTGATGATTAGATGGGTAGATCACATAACTAATAAGGAAGTATTGAATAGGATTGGGGAGAAGAGAAGTTTGTGGCACAACTTGACCAGAAGAAGGGATCGGTTGGTAGGACATGTTCTGAGGCATCAAGGGATCACCAATTTAGTATTGGAGGGCAGCGTGGAGGGTAAAAATCATAGGGGGAGACCAAGAGATGAATACACTAAGCAGATTCAGAAGGATGTAGGTTGCAGTAGGTACTGGGAGATGAAGAAGCTTGCACAGGATAGGTAGCATGGAGAGCTGCATCAAACCAGTCTCAGGACTGAAGACCACAACAACAACATCATGAACTTTAATGTCCCACATAATACTAATTCACATTTTAACCAGCATACATTCAATTTCTTTTAATAATCGAGAATAGCCTTTTATTTAATACTTAGCTCTTCTTTTTTCATTCTACTTTGATAATAACAACTTGAGCATTTCAACTAATGTTGGAGTCAGTTCTTTTATATCTAGGAATCATGCAGACAACATTTCTGATTTCCAATCATAAACTCCAGGTGTCATAGACACTTGATTATTTCATCCTTTATTCTAATTCTGTGTACTATTTTTTCTTTAGCAGATACTAGTTTCCCATTATTCACAGTAGTTTGTAGTCTGGAGGAACTGTGGGCAAATGAATGTGTTCTTTACGACACTCATAACACATAATAATGCTAGTGTTATGTAGAATTCAAACTTACCACAATAATTCCTATAAAATGTGTGACTCCTATCACAATACTGTCCTTTTCCCCTAGGATCAGTACCTATACTTTACAGGTGGGTTGACCCTATGAGTGCACTCCTCCTTCCATTCTGCTCGGTACACCCCATCATAAGATATTCTTATTCATAAGGCCACAGGTTGTCCTATCTCTATCTAGGGACGCCTGCCCTATATCCTTAGCAAATGTCTGGTACGCCCCCCTTGTCTTTTGTGAGTAGGCCTCATGGTTCATTGCCCTAGTATACATCTATTGTATACTATAATTAAATATTTCCTGGTAAAAATAAAAATGTATTTTACACTACACTCTCACTTCTTGATACTTCATTTAGTCCCTAGAGTACTCCCCTACTTTTCAATTTGCTCTTACTTGGTATATACTATGTCTCTATACACTATTCAATATATAATATGTTTACTTAGGTTATAAGAGTCCCACTATCCTACAAATCATCAAAATATTTGTTAAACTGACATTCCTTAGTAATTATCACAATCAATTCCTCTCTGGCTTATGTTCTCTTTCCTTACTCACGCCTCCTTATATACCCGACGTGGAATCCTTCACTCGGACATATTCTGAGTCGTGGTCACCTTTGTGCGAAGATGGCAAAGACTACCAAATCCACCAGTTAGTCCTTTAACCGTTAGGGGTAAAACTCAGTGGGACCCGGGGCAAGTAAGGCAAGCAACCTGCTTCCTTGGTACTTTAAATATGATGCTGGCAACAATCAGAGCAAAATGCCTCGGACCTTTGGAGGTGATGGAGTCCCACCTCTAATTGACAAACCAGGGACTCCTAAGATATGACTCGGCAAACGAATGGTAATGAGATGGGGAGCTATTAATATCAATGGGGCTCCTCTGGGAAGAAAGTAGAGCTGGCAGAGGCTACAAGTAAGATGGGGTTGGACGTTTTAGCTGTTAGGGACATTCGGGTAAGGGGTGAGAAAGAAGAGTAAGTGGGAGAATACAAGGTCTACCTGCCAGGAGTCAAAGCAGGAATAGCACAATGGGGTGTAGGGCTTTACGTCAGGAAAGAAATTGAACCCAGCGTAGTTGCAATAAGGTATGTAAAAGAACGACTGATTTGGATAGATTTGACAGTGTCTACCAAGAAAATTAGGATTGTGTCAGTATATTCGCATTGTGAAGGGACAGATCCAGATAAGATGGATAGTTTTTATGATGCACTCAGTGGTGTAGTTGTTAGAGTAAAGGACAAGGACAGTGTTCTGCTCATGGGTAATTTTAATGCCAGGATTGGAAATCGAACAGAAGGGTATGAAAAGGTTATGGGTAAATTTGGAGAGCATATGGAGGGCAACAGGAACGGGAAACAACTCTTGGATTTCTGTGCCAGTATGGGCTTAGTAACCACAAACTCTTTTTTTAAACATAAGAATATTCACCGGTATACTTGGGAAGGCAGGGGAACCAGATCTGTCATTGACTATATAATAACAGATCAGGAATTCAGGAAGGCTGTGAGGGACACACATGTATTCAGGGGATTCTTTGATGACACTGATCACTATTTAATCTGCGGTGAAATTGGTACTGTGAGGCCGAAAGTGCAGGAGGTCAGGTCCATATGTAGGAGGATAAGAGTGGAGAAACTTCAGGATAAGGAAATCGGCACAAGTACATAACAGTGATCTCAGAAAGGTACCAGTTAGTTGAATGAAGTCAATTACAGTCATTGGAAAAGGAATGGACAAGGTACAGGGACACAGTACTAGAAGCGGCTAAAGAATGTCTTGGAACAGTAGTGTGTAAATGTAGGATGAAGCAAACAGCTTGGTGGAATGACATAGTCAAGGCAGCTTGTAAAAGCAAAAAGAAGGCGTATCAAAAATGGCTGCGTATTAGAACTCAGGTAGACAGAGAAAGTTACATTGAAGAAAGAAACAATCCAAACAGATAATTGCAGCATCCAAGAAGAAATCTTGGGAAGACTTTGGAAACAGGTTGGAGACTTTGCGTCAAGCTGCTGGAAAACCATTCTGGAGTGTAATTAGCAGTCTTCGAAAGGGAGGTAAGAAGGAAATGACTAAGTATTTTGGACAGGTCAGGAAAACTTCTGGTGAATCCGGTTGATGTCTTGGGCAGATGGAGGGAATATTTTGAAGAGTTGCTCAATGTAGGTGAAAATACGATCAGTAATGTTTCAGATTTCGATGTACAATGGGATAGGAATGATGATGGAAATAGGATCACATTTTAGGAAGCGGAGAAAATGGGCAGTAGATTGCAGTGCAATAAAGCGTCTGGGGTGGATGAAATTAAGTCGGAACTCATCAAATACAGTGGAATGTCAGGTCTTAAATGGCTACACAGGATAATTGAAATGGCATGGGAGTCGGGGCAGGTTCCATCAGACTGGACGAAAGCAGTAATCACACCAATCTTTAAACATGGAAACAGAAAAGATTGTAACAACTACAGAGGTATCTCTTTAATCAGCGTTGTGGGTAAAATCTTCTCAGGTATTGTTGAAAGGAAAGTGCGAGTATTAGTTGAGGACCAATTGGATGAAAATCAGTGTTGGTTTAGGCCTCTTAGAGGTTGTCAGGACCAGATCTTTAGCTTACGGCAAATAATGGTGAAGTGTTAAGAGTGGAATAGGGAATTGTATATATGCTTTATAGATCTAGAAAAGGCTTATGACTGGGTTCCTAGGAGGAAGTTATTGTCTATTCTACGAGATTATGGAATAGGAGGCAAACTTTTGCAAGCAATTAAAGGTCTTTGCATAGATAGTCAGGCAGCAGTTAGAGTTGACGGTAAATTGAGTTCATGGTTCAGAGTAGTTTCAGGGGTAAGACAAGGCTGCGACCTGTCTCCACTGTTGTTCATATTATTTATGGATCATATGTTGAAAACAATAGACTGGCTGGGTGAGATTAAGATATGTGAACACAAAATAAGCAAACATATAGCACTTTGTAAGTGTTCTGCCAATAAACTGCAGTCTTTGGTTTGCTTTACATCACTACATCATTTATGTGATTATTTTGATTGAAATTATTCAAATCCGTAAATCCTAAGTATTTAGTTGAAATTACGACCTACGATTTATTATGTAACCAAAATTTAGTGGATTTCTTTTAATACTCACGTGGATGACTTCACACTTTTCATTACACTATCCCAAGTACTTTTTCTTTGGTTAGAACATCCTTGATTTTCTAATTTTTGACATGCAGTACATGAGCTGTTACATCATGGTGATAATGCGAATTGTGACCTGGAAGCAACTGTTTTTGTGATATTTTTCCACTAAGGGTTGCAAGTAAAAGTAATAAAAAGGTATAGATTGTTATAACTTCAAGTTGAACAATTATATTTCAAGGAAGACGCAATACATGAAAGTCCCAGATCAAGGAAACAGAGTAAGACGTGTGTACACTTTAACAGTCAAATCATAACTGAGTCAGAGTCTAGCGGCTGCTGGCTGGCTGTCCGCTTAGGCGGTGCTCCTGCTGCATGGCTGGCAGACAGCGCCACATGTAGAGGACATGCGTAACTGCGCGGTGCCACTTTGAAAGATTCACGAGTCACAACACTTTTCCCCCCTTTGAATTTTTTGCACAGGTCTTGATGGAGGTGGCCTGTAGATTGCTAACTTCCATAGGTGTTGTTTGACTGGCTGTAAAGTCTCAAGGAGGCGGCTTCCCGTACGGACGGAAGTGTCCCCGATGATAATGGGTCGAGATGACAGGAGACATGGGCGTCGAATCTGCTGGGGCCCCGTGCTCCAATCTGCCTGTTGCGACAAGTCCGGTTGTTATAACTGGAGACATGGGCGATGTGTCTGCGTCCGTAGGATAAGGAGACGAGTAGAGTTGGTCCGACAGATGATGGTCATCTGGTTCCTCCGTGGGCACGTCTCCTGGTGGCGCCAGTTCTTGTGCTGGCAGCGATATGATGGTGAGAGGACTGCGTTGTGACTAATGAGAGATTCCAGTATCCCGAGCATTAGTTAGAGCCAAAGGTGGTGTAGCGGCATCCGGAACAGGCGTTGCCGGCACACGAGGCCGAAGCTGGTCTGAATGACACACTGCAACACCCGTGTTCATCTGGATTTCATACAGGCGTTGACCATGGTGTTGTAAGATGCGGCCAGGACTCCATTTTGCCCGCCTGCCGTATCCCCATACCCATACAAGGTCGTCGGTGGTGTACCGGCCAAGCGAAGGCACCCGCAGCCGTGAGGTGGAAGGCCACAGAAGATAAAGTAGCATGAGGGGCTGTCGGCCATGTAAGAGCTCAGCCGGGCTGTGGTCGCCCATGGGGCTGAAACGGTAAGAAGCCAGAAATTGGAGAAGTGCATCACCAGCAACAGAAGAAGTCAAGATTTTCCTCATCTGAGCCTCACCATGTGTGGATCAGTCGTTCAGCCTCACCATTTGACTGTGAATGGAACGGAGGGGCCGTGACATGCATGGTGCTGTGACAGTCACAAAAATCCACAAAATCAGAAGAGGCAAATTGCGGACCATTATCAGTAACAAGAGTAGAAGTCCTTCCAAAGAGAAAATGCAAGCTAGAGCATTGGTGGTTGCCGCGGCGGTAGGCGACTTGCAATGGACAATGAAAGGAAAGTTAGAGTAGGCGTCAATAATGAGAAGCCAATAAGTACCTAAAAAAGGTCCCGCGAAGTCAGCATGAATACGCTCCCAGGGCTTCTCAGGCGAAGGCCACGGTGACAAAGATGGCTTTGGGGCGGCAGCCTGTGACGCATAAGGGCCACAGGCAGCGACCATGTGTGTGATTTCAGAGTCGATGCCGGGCCAGTAGACATGACGGCGCACCAGAGATTTTATGCGAGAGACACCCCAGTGCCCTTGGTGAAGGAGGCGCAAGATCGAAGCACGCAAAGACGCAGGTACCTCAGCACGCGGTGAAGCATTTTCGGTGGAAAGGAGGATAACACCATCCCTAGCCGTGAGGCGGTAATGCAAAGTGTAGTAGTTCCACAATGGATCGGAAGTCTTAGTGGACAGATGATCTAGCCAACCCTTCTGAACACAGCGTAAAACCCGGAAGGGGGTAGGGTTAGAACCCGTAGCAGCCGCCAGCCTGTCGCTGGTGACGGGGAATCCGTCCACAACCCACTGCTTGGCAGCATCTAGGTGGAAACGCAAAAGTTTGTCCCTATCGATTGCCAGATCAGGACCCATGGGAAGGCGAGACAGTGCATCAGCATTCGCATGTTGAGCCGTTGGCCAGAAATGAATCTCATAATTGAAACTAGACAAGCAAAGAGCCCAATGCTGGAGGCGATGTGCAGCCTTGTCGGGAAGTGACGTTGATGGATGAAACAGGGAAACAAGTGGTTTGTGATCTGTAACAAGATGAAATTTGGATCCATAGAGAAAACACCAAACTTATGAAGAGCATAAATAATGGCCAAAGCTTCTTTTTCAATTTGAGAATACTTTTGTTGGGCATCCGTGAGCGTTTTGGAGGCGTAAGCAATGAGTTGTTCAGAACCATCAGAAAAATGGTGCCAAGAACTGCACTGACCCCGTATTGAGAGGCGTCCGTGGCAAGAACAAGATGTTGACCAGGTCGATAAGTAGCCAGGCATGGGGCCTGTTTCAGCATAGCCTTCAATTTCTGGAAAGCCACATTGCATGACACGGACCGTTGAAAAGGCACATTTTTATGCAACAGGCAATGCAACGGCTGAGCCACCGAAGCAGCAGACGGTAAAAACTTGTGATAGTGTGCTATTTTCCCCAAGAAGGCCTGCAGTTCGTTAACAGATGTAGGGCGAGGAAGGGCATCGATCGCAGCGACAGTTTGCTGAAGCAGACGAATACCATCCCGAGAGAGTTGAAACCCCAAGTACTTGAGAGGTGCCTGAAAAAAATTTTGATTTCTGAAGATTACACTTAAGACCGGCAGTCTGTAAGACATGAAAAAGTGTTAAGAGATTTTGAAGATGTTCGTCAGCAGTGAAGCCAGTGACAAAAATGTCGTCCTTGTAATTTATACACCCAGGGACAGTAATCAATAATTGTTCCAAGAATCGCTGAAAGAAAGCAGGGGCGGTGGCAACCCCAAATGGCAATCGTTGATATTGATAGAGACCAAAAGGCATGTTAAGGACCAGAAACTGCCGGGAAGCAGCGTCGAGAGGAAGTTGATGATAAGCTTCTGACAGGTCAAGTTTAGAAAAATACTGGCCTCCAGCAAGTTTAGTAAATAATTCTTCAGGTCGAGGCATAGGGTAAGTGTCGATAAGGCATTGAGCGTTAACAGTGGCTTTGAAATCGCCACAGAGACGAGTATCACCATTTGGCTTAGCAACGACGACAGGAGAGGACCACTCACTGGAAGTGACAAGAAGCAAGACCCCTGAAGCAGTGAGACGATCCAGCTCCCGTTTGACCTGATCACGAAGGCACACAGGAATGGGCCGAGCCCGAAAAGACAGATTTGTAAGATACCTCAGCATCTAGTTGTCCCAAGAGAGAAATCTTCTGTTTATTGTAAGTCCGTAATTGCCTAGTGACAGGTGACAGAATTGGAGAAACCAACTGAAGATACATATGAGAATTGATGATAGTGGCAGCAGAACCAGTATCCACCTGCATGCAAACATCTTGACCAAGTATTTGGACAGTGAGGAATAACTTCACTGAAAGGGAAGAAGTACAATTGACAGACAACACAGAATCAGAATCAGCATCATGTTCATGAACATCATGTGTGCGGTCGGATTTGCAAACGGATGACACGTGCCCCTTTTATTTGCATTTGTGACACACAGCCCAACGTTGTGGACAATCTTCTCGTGAATGTTTCGTAAAACACCGTGGACATGAAGGAAGTTGCTGTGGGTTTTGCTGCAATCCAATCTAATCTCTAATCTAAACACGCTTCGTCAATATTGCACAGAGGTTGTATTTCCTCTATGTCGCCCCATGCCTGTATTTGCTCTCCAATGGTGCGAGAAATTTCAAAAGACTGAGCGATGGATAGGACTTCATCTAGAGTCAGATTTGCCAACTGAAGGGCACGTTGCCCAACTTCTTTGTCGGGCGCCGATCGGATAATAGCATCCCGTACCATGGAATCGGCGTAGGATTCTTTGTGAACTTCAGTAACAAATTGACACTTTCTACTGAGGCCATGAAGTTCAGTAGCCCAAGCGCAATAGGATTGATTCGGTTGTTGTTGACAATGATAAAAGGCAACACGAGAGGCTACCACATGCGTTTGCTTTTGAAAATAGACAGACAGAAGTGAGCACATTTCAGCAAAGGACAAAGACGCAAGATCTTTCAAAGGAGCCAATTGCAACAACAACCAATACATTTGAGGTGAAATCCATGAAAGGAACAGAGACTTACATGTTTGTTCGTCTGCGACATGAAATGCCAAAAGTGCTGTCGAAGACGTTTTCCATAATCAGACCAGTCTTCCGCCGTCTCGTCGTAAGGAGGAAAAGGAGGTAGAGACAACGACAAGAGACGCCCCGCATTTGATGCCGCAACGAAATCACGAATCGCATTTGTGAGAAGTGTTTGTGTTCTATGAGACCTTGCAATAGGTGCTCTAAAGTAGCCGTGGAAACATGCGGGTCAATGATGGAAAAGAAAAATCCCATCCTCATTGCCAATTGTTATAACTTCAAGCTGAACAAATATATTTCAAGGAAGACGCAATACATGAAAGTGACAGATCAAGTAAACAGAATAAGACGTGTACACTTCAACAGTCAAATCATAACTGAGTCCGAGTCTAGCGGCCACTGGCTGGCTGGCCGCTTAGGTGGCACTGCTGCTGCATGGCTGGCAGACAGCGCCGCATGTAGAGGACGCGCGTAACTGCACAGCGGCACTTTGAAAGATCGGCGAGTCACAACACTCAATGCATCACTTCCGTAGGGATCACAAAGGCAAGATTACATATATGGCAGTGCAAGCAGAGGCAGTTAAACGATCACTTTTCCCACAATCCTTATACAAGTTAGATGGGAAGAAATCTTAAAATGTGGCACAATTGGAAACAGTCTCTGCTGTAAAACTCACAGTGATTTGCAGACTTTACATATAATGTTGATTTCTAATAAGTCTATGATGTGACACTGCATAAGTAGCTCATTTTCATTAATAAATACCAATATTCTTCTTCAAACACAAAATATCAGTAGTAGAGAAAGAGCAATCTGGAAAGTAGCATTAAAAATAGTTTGTTTATTCTTATGGTTCTTGTGCCACTGCTAGCTTCTCTGGGTACTGCCATTTCAGCTATTTATATGCCTCAAGTGTCATAGGTGTAGCTGTTTAGTCATTGTGATCAGTAAAAATATAGTGTGTTATCACATTTATGTTACTGATGATGATTATTATCAGGGAAAGGAGAGGGTGAAACATAGTGCTAGAACACAACTTTCTCCTCTTGGGACGCATCAGGAGTGCTGACGTGTAATGTCCTTATTCTATGGATGGATCACCTTGGACAGTGATGCATGTTCTCACAATGTGAGGTGCTTAAGAGCCATGTGGACTTTATCCATATTATTCAAAAAATCTAGTGAACATGAATGTGTCATAACTTTTCTCCACTTGGTAGCCAAATACTGATGATGAAAATTTCTTCCACCTCTAGGATTCAAATTGGCTACCTCAAGTGCCACTGCATTAATATGCATTTGCAACCTCAGCTCCAGAAGCTGGTTTTTCGTTTTTTAAGCAATCAGTTTCCTTTTGTAATTAATTGATATTGATTTTCGGTGAATGTCAAACTTCCACTGTATTCATTCTGAGTTGACCAAGCATTTCACTCAGTAGTGTAACAATGTATATTTCTTTTTGTGTAGGTAGCTGAACTTACATCATATGGTGAAAACTCTTTTCAACTATTGCAAATGCCAAGCAGAAGGGTTCAAAATTCTTTGGCATTTATTGAACTGGTTTATCTCACTGATTCAGAAGATAAAATGCAAGATTTTTTTAAAATTTGGTTATGTGACTGTGACAGTGATCAAGAACATTTGCGTTTGTTGTTTCCTGGAAAGTCAAAAACTAAAATTGATTTTACTGTAAAATGTGATATCAGAGAAAGTATAATCAACACACTATCTTTGCCTTATGGACATCGTTATCAGATACAAACTGATTTCTTCAGTTTCCAATTTGGAGGAAATAGTGTGGGGAAGAACTCATGTATGTATAATTCAATATGTGGTTTTCCGAAGTCTCCTTTTTTTGTAGCTTACAACATTATAAACTTATTATTATTTTTACAGCAAAAGATCTGCCCATATTTGAATTGGAAGTTATTGCTCGTGTTTCCCTAAGTGGGCTTTGTGAATCTTTTGTCTTCGGATTCCCGCACAGACTTTATCCGACACAGTGTTGGAGACTAGATTGGGAAGAAATCCTTTATAACCAACAGGTAGAGAGTCTTCCTTTATTTGTAATGTTAGTCCATCATTACAGCTGATAAAAAGTCTGACATTTTAGACAAGGATTAATCATCTATTTATTAATAATCTACTTGTAGTGAACAACATTTTAAATGTTATGTGGCTTGTATGCTAAAACAGTTAATTTTATGACCACAACTTGATCTGCATCTCTCTATAATAACATGGGTTATCTATTTTCATATTTTTTCGATTACTTTATACTCAAGTCGTTCTGGACTTTATACTTATTTTGCAATATATTTATTCCTGAATGGTTATTGTTACTGATGATAATACTCAGTTTAAGTTGAACTATGATGTATACGACTTATCTTAGAAGAAAGATTAAGGAAAGGCAATCTACGTTTCTAGCATTTGTAGACTTAGAGAAAGCTTTTGAAAATGTTGACAGGAATACTCTCTTTCAAATTCTAAAGGTGGCAGGGGTAAAATACAGGGAGCGAAAGGCTAATTATAATTTGTACGGAAACCAGATGGCAGTTATAAGAGTCGAGGGACATGAAAGGGAAGCAGTGGTTGGGAAGGGAGTAAGACAGGGTTGTAGCCTCTCCCCGATGTTATTCAATCTGTATATTGAGCAAGCAGTAAAGGAAACAAAAGAAAAATTCGGACTAGGTATTAAAATCCATGGAGAAGAAATAAAAACTTTGAGGTTCGCCGATGACATTGTAATTCTGTCAGAGACAGCAAAGGACTTGGAAGAGCAGTTGAATGGAACGGACAGTGTCTTGAAAGGAGGATATAAGATGAACATCAACAAAAGCAAAACGAGGATAATGGAATGTAGTCGAATTAAGTCGGGTGATGCTGAGGGAATTAGATTAGGAAATGAGACACTTAAAGTAGTAAAGGAGTTTTGCTATTTGGGAAGCAAAATAACTGATGATAGTTGAAGTAGAGAAGATATAAAATGTAGACTGGAAATGGAAAGGAAAGCGTTTCTGAAGAAGAGAAATTTGTTAACATCGACTATAGATTTAAGTGTCAGGATGTCGTTTCTGAAAGTATTTGTATGGAGTGTAGCCATGTATGGAAGTGAAACACGGACGATAAATAGTTTGGACAAGAAGAGAATAGAAGCTTTTGAAATGTGGTGCTACAGAAGAATGCTGAAGATTAGATGGGTAGATCACATAACTAATGATGAAGTATTGAATAGAATTGGGGAAAAGAGGAGTATGTGGCACAAGTTGACAAAAAGAAGGAACCAGTTAGTAGGACATGTTCGTAGGCATCAAGGGATCACAAATTTAGCATTGAAGGGCAGCGTGGAGATAAAAATCGTAGAGGGAGACCAAGAGGTGAATACACTAAGCAGATTCAAAAGGATGTAGGTTGCAGTAAGTACTGGGAGATGAAGAAGCTTGCACAGGATAGGGTAGCATGGAGAGCTGCATCAAACCAGTCTCAGGACTGAAGACCACAACAACAACAACATGATGTATACAATCACAATACATGATGCTGATTGCATACAGAGCTCTCAAGGAAGAGAACATTGAAGTAATGAGATATGAACTGAGTAGAATAGAATGGGCTAGAATACCAACCATTGACAAAGATATAAATGAAAGCTTTTCTGCATTCATATCCAGTATAAAAAATACATTAGACAGTAACTGTCCTCTTATTACTAAGAGATGTTACAGTAGCAATATGCATAAACCACAACACACAAAAAAGTGGTACACCCTGCCCCTCATTAAAATTAGAATCCTTCTACTCATGCTGTAGGACAAAATTGAAGGCAGTCAAGAAAACAAGAATAGATGTATAAACTTAAGAAAAATATACAAATCTGAAATTAAAGCAGCAAAAATGAAAGCAAATGAGGAGTATATTTTAAATTGTAAAAACAAATGTAAATCTGCCTGGAACATAGTTAAAAGTGAGATAAACATAAGGAAAGAAGAAATCAGTAACCCAATTAATTGCAACATTCTCAACAAACACTTCATAAATTCAGTAAATGCCCAGGTACCAAAAAGTGATGATTTAACTGATGCAGAAACTTTTCTTTCGCAATCACAGAATAAAACAGATAAAAGATTTAACTGGAGTAGAATAACTGCTACAGATATAAATAACTCTGTAAACAAGTTGAACAGCTCTAGAACAGTAGACTACTATCGATTCAGTAACTTTGTAATGAAGGCTATAATTAAGGAAATTAGAACTCCTCTACTCTACCTTGCAAATAAAATCCTTGATGATGGCATTTTCCCTGATTGCCTTAAAATTACAGTTACACTCCCCATATACAAAAATGGTGACAGAGAAATGCCAGATAACTATACCCCAATATCAATTGTCCATATACTTGCCAAAATCATAGAGAGCTGCTCACACACACAGATTTACATGTATTTTGAGAGCAATAAATTACTTAATGATTTAGAACTAATCAGTCAACCATAAAAGCTATTGAAAGCCTGATAACTGAAATC
Organism: Schistocerca cancellata; assembly: GCF_023864275.1. Classification (NCBI taxonomy): domain Eukaryota; kingdom Metazoa; phylum Arthropoda; class Insecta; order Orthoptera; family Acrididae; genus Schistocerca; species Schistocerca cancellata. Next base: position 1,114,702,049 of record NC_064627.1, read on the forward strand.
CACAATGCTTTTGAAAGGGAACTGATCACATGTGCTACACTCATAGACTTACGCAAAGCATTTGATTCAGTATCACATGAGATAATTGTTAAAAACTTAGAATATTATGCTATTGCAGACAAACCGCTTAATTTGATTAAGTCATACCTAAATAACAGGCAGTCAGTGTATGTGAACAATGAAAGGTCAGATTCAATGAAAATTAAGAGAGAAATTCCACAGGGCTCCGTTCTTGGACCCTTCCTCTTTATTATCTATGTTAATGACTTCTCAAACTATGTAGCCTGCAAAAATGTTTTATATGCTGATGATATGGCCATGATCTCCACAGGTGAGAGTATGCAAGAGGTGGTAAACAAAAATAATGAACTTCTTGAAAAATGTAGGGTGTGATGTATTGCTAACGAGTTATGTATAAACAACACAAAAACAGAGGAAATTTATTTTAATCTGAAGGTACGGAAAGCAGAGAATCAGAGTGTCAAATTACTGGGACTAAAAATTGACCAAAGGCTCTCATGGGATGACCATATAAGCTATCTGACAGGCAAACTTGCACGCGTAATATTCCTGCTGTATAAACTAAGAAATTCTGTCAGTAAAAGTTTATTGATGCTTTGCTACTATGCATTCTTTCAGTCGCAGCTACAATATGGTATTCTGTTATGGGGTAATTCACCAGGCACAAACTGTGTAAAAAAAAAAGGGGGGGGGCAATTAGATGTTTACAACGATTGGGTCCAAGAGAAAGCTGTAAGGAGCGCTTCAGTATAATAAACATAATGACACTCCCAAGTCTCTATATGTATAACTGCTTAATATAAGTAAAAGAAAATATACAACAATTTACACAGAGAGAGAATTTACATTTGCACACCACTCGAAACAACTGCATGCTTGATATACTGTATTCTAGGCTGTCACTGACACACAACAGTCACAAACACCTAAGTCTAAAGTTATATAATAAATTGCCATTATCCGTCAAAACCCTCACACACTTTTAATTTAAGAAGGTATTAGACACATGGCTCAAAAATAAAGCATATTACTCGATTGAAGAATATCTTGGAAGTAATTTGAAAGGAATGTATAAACAATGAAATAACATAACTATCATTAACTAAATGTATGAATGTAAACTGTATAATGATTATTGCTGAAATTGTCTGATTAGTGAAAAGTTTATGTATTTATGTATATGTAAAATGATGATGTGAGTAAAATGTTCAAATTACTAACTATTAAAAAGATGTATGTATATGTATGCGTAATGTATAATGTAAAAATTAGTAACAACTATACTTATATGAAATATGTAAAATGTATTGTGATGAAACCAATTGCGTGGTAAACATGCTGAAGGGCTAATAAATAAACATATGAAACATATACAAAACGCAATAGTAAGTTTCCTATAGACTTTGCCTTCTTGTCTAGGGCTCAGAGAGGAGTTGGTGTGGTGGTGGTGGTTAGTGTTTAACGTCCCGTCTACAACGAGGTCATTAGAGACGGAGCGCAAGCTCGGGTTAGGGAAGGATTGGGAAGGAAATCGGCCGTGCCCTTTCAAAGGAACCATCCCGGCATTTGCCTGAAACGATTTAGGGAAATCACGGAAAACCTAAATCAGGATGGCCGGAGAGGGGATTGAACCGTCGTCCTCCCAAATGCGAGTCCAGTGTGCTAACCACTGCGCTACCTCGCTCGGTAGAGAGGAGTTATTTACTGTGCTGCAGAGGTATGTAATGGGTGCCAAAACAACATAAATCAAGAAATTGAGGTTTTCTATAAATAAATAAAATGACACATTTCATTAGACACTCTTTCTGCAAATCATCTGAATATTTAGATTCAAGGATTCATACATTATATTAGCAACACGACAAGTAATAGTCTATTTTAAAGCTGTATTCCAAGTGCTAATGTACTTCATATAGCAGTTAGTGTTCACAGATGTAATTATTTTCTTTGAAAAATACCTCCCGAAAGAGATAAATCTTTGGCTACTAACAAAATAAAAGAAGCAGGTATTTAGGATTGTGGCACCGATGAAATCGACACCAACATCGATATGCATTCATCTTTGGACTCTAACCGTTATCTTTGGCTGTTCCGCCATGTTCAGTTCAGTTCTTTGTGATCCTTGTATGTGTTAAGGTTAATAAATGAACTATTGCCAGATGGGTGTGATTATTGGTGGAACCAACCCGGTAATCCTCATCACTGGTGACCCCGAGTTATAACGTCTTCCGTTTTTGCCGTTTTACTGTGTCTGCGACCTCCGCATTGGTTATTTTCGCATGTATTACATCGATACAGCATTCGAACAATGTCTTCGGCTCAGCGCCTAATGCCGGATTTTGCAAATGGCATGCATTGTGTTGTGGACGATGTACACCCGCCAGAACTGCAATATGATGCCTCTCATTCGATGGTCCCGCCGATTTCGTCAGACGTTTTCGAGCCTGCAACAATAAGTGAGCCGGCCGGGGTGGTCGAGCGGTTCTAGACGCTACAGTCTGGAACCGCGCTGCTGCTACGGTCGCAGGTTCGAATTCTGCCTCTGCCATGGATGTGTGTGATGTCCTTAGGTTAGTTAGGTTTAAATAGTTCTAAGTTCTAGGGGACTGATGACCTCAGATGTTAAGTCCCATAGTGCTCAGAGCCATTTGAACCACTTGAACAATAAATGAGGTTAGGAGTGCGCATGACTCCGGCTATCAAACACCTTTGCTCCCGCCACATGTGCCCTCCCTCATTGACTGTGCAGTTACTTTTTACGGATCTCCGTGCAGTGTAGGACCAATGCCGATTTCTACAAATGCTTCGTCGGACAACCTACTAACGCCAGGATAACAATTTGCCACGCCGCAATCCGTGCAGCACCACGCAGAAACCTGCCACGTGACCGGAACTACCTCGTTCACAGGTCTGCCTCCTCAGCATCTGACCATGCCCGCACCTGCCTATGTTCAGCATCAGCACATGCCTTCCTACTTCGATACCTCGGTCTGCAACAGGAACAATAACTTATTCTCGGTGCCTGACCTCCACCTCTGTCCCACTGCTACACCTCACCTTATTCGCACACCGTTTTGACTAGGGTGACTATGAACAGTGAACATTCACACATTCCGTCCCACGTTCAACGTCATTTCCCACACTGTGCTTCTGGACAGCCCACACTTCTGCAGCTTACCTGCAACACAGGTGGCCCTGGCTCTGATCATACGCCGAGCTTTCCGCAGACTAACAGGCGTTCTCAAACTTTGAACTTTTTCTCACCTGTCGCCCCCGCACCGGCTCCAGTCGAGCATCCGCTACCATTCTTGGCACATCTCGGTGCCTCATCCGCGTCGGTCTTCTGCGACGCATCAACCCGAACTCACCCACAACTGGTTGAGCTTCCGAGCTTCTGCATTCGCTATCGACACATTACGGTGTCTCACCCGCGTCGGCCTTCCGCGTCGCAGCGGATCGCACTCAACCACAACATGTCACCTTCACACTGCCACCCGAACAGCCGTCGTTGCCACATACCCTGGAGGCACACTCTCCTGGAATACTACAGCAACAACAGCTCTATTCTGGCCGCCGTTTAACCCGAGAGAGCGAGAACCTGGTTCAAAATTGTGGACGAAGTTTTCGACCATTACAAACTTGATAAGTCAACCAGGTTTCTGATCCTCATCACCCACTTGCACGACCAGGAGGACTTGATTGCTGACCTGGTCGATGCCCCGGACTCATCTACCCGGTACACTCTAGTTTAAAAGACAGTTCTACGTCGGCTTGCACGCTCAACTGAGGTAGCAATACGGCAAGTGCTCCACATCGAGCAACTAGGCAATGACAAACCTTCCCAGCGCTGGAGACGGCTACATGCCTTGGTCAGCGCCGATCTATTCTCTGACACAGCTCTCCTCGCCATCTGGTCAGATAAACTATCTCTTCACATCCGCTTTGCTCTTGCTCAAAGGTCTCCTGAACCTGTCGAGCAAAGAATGACAATTGCTGACAAGCTACATGATGCATCACTGCTCTATTTCGCCAGCCACTCCCTACCTGACAAGTCTCAGATTCAGGCTCATCGCCCTGCGGCCGGATGCGGCCAGGGCTGTACTGTGCCAACCGTTCTGCTCGCTCTGGGAAGCAGTAAACAAGCAACTGGGACACCACCGGCTCCGCCCACGGTCACGCCCCCTCCTGCAACCGAACCTGTGGCCACCGAACCTCAGCCACCACCACTGGCAACGAACTTTCTGCAGGAAATGCAACCACACTACCCGTACTGTTACTTCCACACACGGTTTGGGGAGGTGGCACGGAACTGCAGACCACCATGCTACTTCCCAAACGCCAATCACAGGTAGGTCCGGGTGCTGCCTACTGCCCACAACATGACAGGCACCCCCAGTGCTCCATTCTGTCCAGGAATGACCGGACAGTTGCAGACGACTTTACATTAAAGACATTTCGTCGGGATACCTTTCCCTAGTGGACACACAGGTGCCGATGTTTCGCTGCTGCCTACGTCCTTAGCATCGTCGAACATCCGCCTGTATCATACTTCACTGCAAGCTGTGAATTCAACTAAACTACAGTGCTCGGGTTCAACTTCCCAAGACTCACTTCCCTTGTGCTCTGTCAAGGAACACCGCCCCCTTCCCCCCCCCCCCCCCCCCTCTCCCCTCGTGACACATCGGTCCAGGCTCATCTCATCTCTATATGCTCATCTCTGTCGACGATGTTACAAGAAACTATGCGCAAGTTTTGTGTTAGCAGAAGAGCCAACACCGTGTTATGAGTGGAGGCCGAAATGCACACGTTTTAACTCACGCAGGCTGGCATGAGGAGGGAAGAACTATACTGACGTGAGGTCTGGAACATGACAATGAATGAGAATTCAGAAAGTGGGTGTAATTAGTTTGGTACTTAACTTTAATCCATTAATGATGAACGTTGCTCTTGACGGTACATGATTCACGATATTATCTGTTCAGAATACATTCTTGAAGTAATTATAGTAACTGAATATGGCGCCTTGGTAGGTCGTAGCAAATGATGTAGCTAAAGGCTATGCTAAACTGTCGTCTCTGCTAATGAGAGCATATGTAGCCAGTGAACCATCGCTAGCAAAGTCGGCTGTACAACTGGGGCGAGTGCTAGGGAGTCTCTCTAGACTAGACCTGCCGTGTGGCAGCGCTCGGTCTGCAATCACTGATAGTGGCGACATGCGGGTGCGACGTATGCTAACGGACCGTGGCCGATTTAAAAGCTACCACCCAGCAAGTGTGGTGTCTGGCGGTGACACCACATTCCTCTCCCGCAAATCGGCGGATGGTTTTGGTATAAGGCCTCTGCCCGCCATGGGGAGGACCCCATGTTGATGTATGCGACAAGGGAGGGAGCCTAATAACAGGCGAGGCTGTGCCACCCGCACCTTGCAATTCGGACCGCGGGGAGCTAGGGAACGCCTCAAAACCTACTCCAGGGTGCACGCCAACATGCGGTGTATGCACCCATAGAGAGACAGGAGGGGCCGAAGGGTTGACCATAATGTGTAGTTCATCATCATGGTCAGAAGTATTACCACTGTTTCTGCTCGAGTTGAGAATGGATGTGGAGAAGGACTCACCAGCACAATTGATGTGGGGTGAGTGACTGAATCTTCAGGAACAATTGTTCTTGCCAACATCTGCACAACTGGTCCTTCCAAAGCACAATATCTTCGTCCATCCCTACACAACCCCTGCTCCCAACCCCCGCCTCATGGCTCACATCCCTGTAATAGAGCTAGGTGCAAGACCTTTTCCAACCATTCTCCCACCACCACCACCACCACCACCACCACCACCTACTCCAGTCCAGTCACAAGCATCACTTATGCAAGGCAAGGCTACCTGTGAAATCAGTCATGTGATCTACAAGATAAGCTGCAAACACTGTGCTTCATTCTGTGTGGGCATGAAAACCAACAAGTTGTCTGTCCACATGAATGGCCACTGACAAACTGTGGCCTAGAAACAGATGGACCACCCAGTTTCTGAGCACGCTGCCCAACACAACATTCTTAATTTTAATGACTGCTTCACAGCCTTTCCCATATGGATCCTTCCTACTGACATAAACTTTTCTGAATTGTGCAGGTGGGCACCGTCCCTGCAACATGTCCTACATTCCCGTAACCCTTCTGACCTCAACTTCATTTGTCATTATCCTTTATGCACCTATCCCCTTCCCTGTTCCCACTCCACAGCCTTCTATTCCACAAGTGCACTCACATTTCTTTTACTTCTCTCCTTTCCTCCCCCCCCCCCCATCCCCCATTCTCCATCTACTCATAACTGCACCTCACTGCTCTACCCTCTCCACCTCATCCCTGTATGCTCCCACAAACAGCATTTTACTGTCCCTCACCCATACCCCACTCTCCCTTCCCCACCCTGCCCAGACTGCTTGCCCATCATGCATAGTTGCTTGCAGTCTGGCCCCGGCAGTCAGAGATGGTACTCAAGTGTGTGTGTGTGTGTGTGTGTGTGTGTGTGTGTGTGTGTGTGTGTGTGGTTGTTGTCTAATTCTAATGAAGGCCTTCTGGTTTTTTTGTTTAGCAGTCTTTTTGTAGCATGTGTCTGCGACTCAACATCTTCGCTATATTGTGAGCGTTGTGAGCAACAACCTTTCCATTTCATCATATTATCATTATTCCATACTGGATTTCCCCTTGTTTGATCCTTCTACTAAAGCAGAAAACAAAAACATTCACACAAGCACAGCTCACATACATATGACCATCTCTCTTGTCACTGAGGCATCAGTGACCAGAGACAATGGTCATGTTCACGTGAGTTTTGCTTGCATGAATGTGCATGTGTTTTCTACTTTAGAAGAAGGCCTTTTCACTGAAAGTTTACATGTACTGCAGTCTTTTTGTTGTGCATGTCTGCGACTCATCTGACTCAAGGATGTTTCATTTAGTGTGTGATCATTGATGTCTACTTCTGGCGCTAAAAGATCATTATTTCATGACTAAAATCACATAATGTGAGTCTTTGTAATATTAAGACTTAAACTGTTGGATGTGAACAATTTGCAGGTCTGTTCAGACACCATTTGAGCTCTATCTGCCAATGGTAAATCATGAGCCTTGATTAGTATGCTTGTGTTAATAGCAAAAATCACAATTTTTAAATCACTCTTTAAAGTCATTGGAAGATCTTTTATATAAGTTAGGAACAAGAGCAGGCACAGTACAGATCTTTGTGGAATTCCACACGTTACATCTCCCCATTATGATGGGTTTTTCTCCCCGATGACATAGTCTGTCAGTGAGACCCTTTGCTTTCTGTTATGAAGGTAAGACTCCCTGCATCCAAGAGGGGTACCAGTAATTCTGTAACACTTTAGTTTGTCAAGTAGAATTTTATGGGACACACAGTCTGACTTCGACAAGGTCGCAATGTACAAACAAGCTAATACTTCTTGTTTAGCTTATAATGTAACCAGGTATCATGGCTGCATTTCAATTACTTAAACTGTTGGTGGGTGATGACTTTGATTGAGGCATGCAAATCAGGTTTCTTAAAAGTCCAGCACCTAGAATAACATCTGAGTCCATTTTTGTGTATTCCAGGAAATTTTTTTGTCATGTTAACCAAAACGTAACATATCTACATCTGCATTTACATCCATAATCGGCAAACCTCCTTGAAGTGCATGGCAGAGGGGATGTCCCATTGTACCAGTTGCTATAGTTTCTTCCCATTCCATTCCCATATGGAGTGCAGGAAGATGAATGCATCTGTGTGTGCTGTAATTGTTCTAATCCTGTCCTCACAATCCCTCTGTGAGTGATACATAGGGGGTAGTAGTACATTCCTAGTGCACCATTTAAAGCCAGTTCTTGAAACTTTGTTAATAGAATTTCTCGGGATAGTTTATATCTGTCTTCAAAATTCTGCCAGATCAGTTTCTTCAACATCACTATAACAGTCTCCCATGGGTCAAACAAATCTGTGAACATTTTGTGCTGCCCTTCTCTGTATAGATTCAATATCCATTCCATGTTGTCACCAGAAATTTATATATTTTCACCAAGCCACGGACAGTAATTGTGGTGTGAAAAGTTTTAATGTCATGATTTCATTTCTTACATTAAATATACATGGTAAACTGTGTGAAAACTTTGCAGTGCATGCTCTATAGCAACACAAGCACACATCACATTCTGAGTTCCATGTGTGGATTCATGGAAAACTTAATGCAGATCAAAAGTGATATTTAAGGTCTTTAATTAGATTTAAACCAACAAAATTGTGCAATTTTGGAGCTACCCAGAGTGGAAGAAGTTGCTGATGTCACTGCCAGCAAATATCTACATGGGTGTTATTTCACAGATTTGGCACAGAGGAACTATATTCACTTAATAACTGTTTCCCTGTCATATGGGTCCTATGTGATGAGCAGAACTCAAATTTGTGTGGTTGGCATTCGAGACGAAGTTCTTCAGAGATGATTGATTAGCAAAGAAGCTTGGCATTCACAAAACAGACATCTATGACCATTAACATAGGTTACTGAGTCGAGCTTCCTGCCGCCGTTGTACACTCCTGGAAATTGAAATAAGAACACCGTGAATTCATTGTCCCAGGAAGGGGAAACTTTATTGACACATTCCTGGGGTCAGATACATCACATGATCACACTGACAGAACCACAGGCACATAGACACAGGCAACAGAGCATGCACAATGTCGGCACTAGTACAGTGTATATCCACCTTTCGCAGCAATGCAGGCTGCTATTCTCCCACGGAGACGATCGTAGAGATGCTGGATGTAGTCCTGTGGAACGGCTTGCCATGCCATTTCCACCTGGCGCCTCAGTTGGACCAGCGTTCGTGCTGGACGTGCAGACCGCGTGAGACGACGCTTCATCCAGTCCCAAACATGCTCAATGGGGGACAGATCCGGAGATCTTGCTGGCCAGGGTAGTTGACTTACACCTTCTAGAGCACATTGGGTGGCACGGGATACATGCGGACATGCATTGTCCTGTTGGAACAGCAAGTTCCCTTGCCGGTCTAGGAATGGTAGAACGATGGGTTCGATGACGGTTTGGATGTACCGTGCACTATTCAGTGTCCCCTCGACGATCACCAGTGGTGTACGGCCAGTGTAGGAGATCGCTCCCCACACCATCTAGGTGTTGGCCCTGTGTGCCTCGGTCGTATGCAGTCTTGATTGTGGCGCTCACCTGCACGGCGCCAAACACGCATACGACCATCATTGGCACCAAGGCAGAAGCGACTCTCATCGCTGAAGACGACACGTCTCCATTCGTCCCTCCATTCACGCCTGTCGCGACACCACTGGAGGCGGGCTGCACGATGTTGGGGCGTGAGCGGAAGACGGCCTAACGGTGTGCGGGACCGTAGCCCAGCTTCATGGAGACGGTTGCAAATGGTCCTCACCGATACCCCAGGAGCAACAGTGTCCCTAATTTGCTGGGAAGTGGCGGTGCGATCCCCTATGGCACTGCGTAGGATCCTACAGTCTTGGCGTGCATCCGTGCGTCGCTGCGGTCCGGTCCCAGGTCGACGGGCACGTGCACCTTCCGCCGACCACTGGCGACAACATCGATGTACTGTGGAGACCTCACGCCCCACGTGTTGAGCAATTCGGCGGTACGTCCACTCGGCCTCCCGCATGCCCACTATACGCCCTCGCTCAAAGTCCGTCAACTGCACATACGGTTCACGTCCACGCTGTCGCGGCATGCTACCAGTGTTAAAGACTGCGATGGAGCTCCGTATGCCACGGCAAACTGGCTGACACTGACGGCGGCGGTGCACAAATGCTGCGCAGCTAGCGCCATTCGACGGCCAACACCGCGGTTCCTGGTGTGTCCGCTGTGCCGTGCGTGTGATCATTGCTTGTACAGCCCTCTCGCAGTGTCCGGAGCAAGTATGGTGGATCTGACACACCGGTGTCAATGTGTTCTTTTTTCCATTTCCAGGAGTGTATAAGCAGCTGCCAGCAGCAAGTCGTATACTTCTAGCTCACTTATTTGTTACATAGTTTAATTCTTAATTTCTTTGCGTGTTTTTGGGTACTTGCATTGTTTAATTCATAAATTTCGAGCGTATTATAGTATTGGAGAGTTGTAGCATCGCACTTTAGTACCTAAATAGTGTAAATTCGCGCAGTCGTTTGTATTCTGTTTTTGTTTTGAGCGGCCAGTGTCGGTTGGTCACAGCCAGTGTGCTTCCTACCGCCGTTGGATAAGCAGCTGCCAGCAGCAAGTCGTATACTCCTAGCTCAGTTATTTGTTACATAGGTTCGTATAGGAGGTGTAATTTCGAGTTTTAGTTACTGTAATCGTAAATTCAGGCAGATTGTAGCGCAGTCGTTAGGCATTTGTACACGTTAGTTCATACATTCTTTGCGTGTTTCCCTTGCGTTATCTAGGTACGGACTCATGTTTCAGTAACTGTTGTTCAACAACGATTAGAATGGACAGGGACTGTGATTGCTGTGTTCAGATGAGGGCTGAGTTGGCATCCCTTCGCTCACAGCTGCAGGCGGCGCTGACTTCGGTCGTGCAGCTTGAGGCTGTTGCCAATGGGCACCACTGTGGGAAGCCGGACTTGGGTATCATGGGGTTGTCAACCTCGTCCCATCTGTCCTCAGATCGGTCTGCCGCTGTGGTTGCCCCTGTTGCTGCCCGCAGTGGGGCTGAGCCCTCGCCTGTGGTTGAATGGGAGCTCGTTCCAAGGCGTGGCAGGCAACAAAAGACGTCCCCGGAGGCTGTTCAGAAAGCCTCCCCTGTGCGTCTGACAACAGGTTTCAGGTACTGTCTCTGGCTGAGTTAGATGCAGCAGCCTGCCCTGTTTCAGAGGATGATTCTCAGCCTTCAAGGTCTGGGCAATCGCAGAGGGTGGGCTTATTGGTAGTTGGGAGCTCCAATGTCAGGCGCGTAATGGGGCCCCTTAGGGATATGGCGACTAAGGAGGGGAAGAAATCCAGTGTCCACTCCGTGTGCATTCCAGGTGGAGTCATTCCTGATATGGAAAGGGTCCTTCCGGATGCCATGAAGAGCACAGGGTGCAGCCAGCTGCAGGTGGTGGCACATGTCGGCACTAATGACGTGTGTCGCTTTGGATCTGAGGAAATTTTCTCTGGATTCCAGTGGCTATCTGATTTGGTGAAGGCTGCTGGTCTTGCTTACGAGATGAAGGCAGAGCTCACCATCTGCAGCATCGTTGACAGAACCGACTGCGGACCTTTGGTGCGGAGCCAGGTGGAGGGTCTGAATCAGAGGTTCAGACGGTTTTGCGACCGTGTTGGCTGCAGATTCCTTGACTTGCGCCATAGGGTGGTGGGGTTTCGGGTTCCGCTGAATAGGTCAGGAGTTCACTACACTCAGCTGGCGGCTACACGGGTAGCGGAGGCTGTGTGACATGGACTGGGCGGTTTTTTAGGTTAGAAGGCCTCGGGAAAGTATGGGGTGGGCTGCAATCTCAAAGGGTGCATGGCAAATACAGGACGTGCTTGGATCAAGGAACAGTCGGAATTGTAGTTGTAAATTATTGTAGTTGTGCTGGGAAAGTCCCTGAGCTTCAAGCGCTAATAGAAAGCACAGAATCTGAAATTGTTATAGGTACAGAAAGCTGGCTAAAGCCTGAAATAATTTCTGCAGAAATTTTTACAAAGTCTCAGACGGTGTTCAGGAAAGATAGATTAGGCAGAATTGGTGGTGGAGTGTTTGTGTCTGTCAGTAGTGGTTTATCTTGTAGTGAAGTCGAAGTAGATACTCCGTGCGAATTGGTATGGGTGTAGGTTATACTTAACAGCGGAACTAAGTTAATAATTGGCTCCTTCTACCGACCACCAGACTCCGATGATATAGTTGCTGAACAGTTCAGAGAAAATTTGAGTCTCGTAACAAATAAATACCCCACTCATACGGTTATAGTTGGTGGGGACTTCAACCTTCCTTCGATATGTTGGCAAAAATACTTGTTCAAAACCGTGGTAGGCAGAAAACATCTTCCGAGATTGTCCTAAATGCTTTTTCCGAAAATTATTTCAAGCAGTTAGTCCACAAACCCATGCGAATTGTAAATGGTTATGAAAGCACACTTGACCTCTTAGCCACAAACAATCCAGAGCTAATAGAGAGCATCATGACTGATACAGGGATTAGTGATCACAAGGTCGTTGTAGCTAGGCTCAATACCGTTTCTTCCCAATCCACCAGAAACAAACGCAAAATAACTTTATTTAAAAAAGCAGATAAAGTGTCACCAGAAGCTTTCCTAAGAGACAATCTCCATTCCTTCCGAACTGACTATGCAAATGTAGACGAGATGTGGCTCAAATTCAAAGATATAGTAGCAACAGCAATTGAGAGTTTTATACCTCATAAATTGGTAAGAGATGGAAGTGATCCCCCGTGGTACACAAAACAGGTCTGAACGCTGTCGCAGAGGCAATGGGAAAAGCATGCGAAGTTCAGAAGAACGCGAAATCCCGAAGATTGGCTAAAATTTACAGACGCGCGAAATTTGGCACGGACTTCAATGCGAGATGCCTTTAATAGGTTCCACAATGAAACATTGCCTCGAAATTTTGTAGAAAATCCGAAGAAATTCTGGTCGTATGTAAAGTACACAAGCGGCAAGACGCAGTCAATACCTTCACTGCGCAGTGCCGATGGTACTGTTACCGACGATTGTGCCGCTAAAGGGGAGTTATTGAACGCAGTTTTCTGAAATTCCTTCACCAGGGAAGACGAATGGAATATTCCAGAATTTAAAACACGAACAGCTGCTAGCATGAGTTTCTTAGAAGTAGATACCTTAGGGGTTGCGAAGCAACTCAAATCGCTTGATACCGGCAAGTCTTCAGGTCCAGATTGTATACGGATTAGGTTCCTTTCAGATTACGCTGATACAATAGCTCCCTACTTAGCAATCATATACAACCGCTCACTCACCGATAGATCTGTACCTACAGATTGGAAAATTGCACAGGTCGCACCAGTGTTTAAGAAGGGTAGTAGGAGTAATACATTGAACTACAGACCTATATCATTGACGTCGGTTTGCAGTAGGGTTTTAGAGCATATACTGTATTCAAACATTATGAATCACCTCGAAGGGAACGATCTATTGATACGTAATCAGTATGGTTTCAGAAAACATCGTTCTTGTGCAACGCAGCTAGCTCTTTATTCACACGAAGTAATGGCCACTATCAACAGGGGATCTCAAGTTGATTCCGTATTTCTAGATTTCCGGAAAGCTTTTGACACCGTTCATCACAAGTGACTTCTAATCAAGCTGCGGGTCTATGGGGTATCGTCTCAGTTGTGTGACTGGATTGGTAATTTCCTGTCAGGAAGGTCACAGTTCGTAGTAATAGACGGCAAATCATCGAGTAAAACTGAAGTGATGTCAGGTGTTCCCCAGGGAAGCATCCTGGGATCTCTGCTGTTCCTGATCTATATAAATGACCTGGGTGACAATCTGAGCAGTTCTCTTAGGTTGTTCGCAGATGATGCTGTAATTTACCGTCTAGTAAAGTCATCCAAAGACCAGAAAAGATTTCTGTATGGTGTGGCAGGTGGCAGTTGATGTTAAATAACGAAAAGTGTGAGGTGATCCACATGAGTTCCAAAAGAAATCCGTTGGAATTCGATTACTCGATAAATAGTACAATTCTCAAGGCTGTCAATTCAACTAAGTACCTGGGTGTTAAAATTACGAACAACTTCAGTTGGAAAGACCACATAGATAATATTGTGGGGAAGGCGAGCCAAAGGTTGCGTTTCATTGGCGGGACACTTAGAAGATGCAACAAGTCCACTAAAGAGACAGCTTACACTACACTCGTTCGTCCTCTGTTAGAATACTGTTGTGCTGTGTGGGATCCTTACCAGGTGGGATTGATGGAGGACATCGAAAGGGTGCACAAAAGGGCAGCTCGTTTTGTATTATCACGTAATAGGGGAGAGAGTGTGGCAGATATGATATGCGAGTTGGGATGGAAGTCATTAAAACAAAGACGTTTTTCTTCACGGCGAGATCTATTTACAAAATTTCAGTCAGCAACTTTCTCTTCCAAATGCAAAAATATTTTGTTGAGCCCAACCTACATAGGTAGGAATGATCATCAAAATAAAATAAGAGAAATCAGAGCTCGAACAGAAAGGTTTAGGTGTTCGTTTTACCCGCGCGCTGTTCGGGAGTGGAATGGTAGGGAGATAGTATGATTGTGGTTCGAGGAACCCTCTGCCAAGCACTTAAATGTGAATTGCAGAGTAATCATGTAGATGTAGATGTAGAAGACTTAATGTGTAAAGGTTTTCTTCAAATTTTGCTAAAGAATTTCTTCTAGAACTTTGCAGCTTTGCAGCTGCATTAAAAATTGGCAGATATGAACCTAGAGAGCACTAGTCTGCATCATGATAAGAACTGAGAACTCGTGCCAGCCTTGCACCTCTAGACAGGTGGGGAATGAGAGAGCTAATGAGATGCTGCTGGACGCAGCTCTCATTGCAATATTAGTTGCTGAGCCTCATTACGCAACATTAAAGATACAAACAGTTGTTACTTATCTGAAGTACAGTATTCGTGGGGTCCAAAAAATTAAATTTTCTGTCTCGGTTTCTCATCTTACACGAGACATATGTAGCATAAGTCATTGAAACGGAAAGATATTTCCAGGATTTAGAAGAACAATGCAGGACCACATGAGGAAGTAAGTGCATTATCACAGTGTTGCCAAATATTTGCAACAATTTTGCTAATTATTAGCTGTGTTAGGGACAGCTATGTAGCTAAATATTTGTCATGTTCATCTTATATAGATCCTCGGAAGGGAGGCACAAGTGTGATTGGTTTTTAGCAGTTTATCTCCTGATACTTTCTGGCATCACATATTCTCCATGCCAAAACAATCACATTCCATCCACTCAGATTCACTGGTCATGTGCATTGGTACCAAAACGGGATAAGAAAGCTCTTGGGAGTGAATAAATAACAACAAGAATAGTGTCAGTAACAAATTAATAATAAATGAAGTTTATTACATTACAGAAGAATGTTGACAGTTAAAAATAAAATAGGCTGATGTTCAGTTAGCTTAATGCAAAGGCTTCTTTTTTTCTGAATTTAATTCCAGAGAAAAAAGAAAAAACTGGCAATACTCATCAGCAGTCCAGCAAGATCTGAACCAGCAACTAGCCTTGCATTAGATAACCAGATGAACATGGTGCCAGGGAGCAGACAGGAGACTGCTTCATTTAGTTCTCTGCTATTGCTCTTATGGTACATGGAAATGAGCGTTTGGCATCATTGGCCGGGAGGCCCCTTACGAGACAGATCCGGCCGCCTTGGTGCAGGTCGTATTACATTCGACCCCACATTGGGCAACCTGCATGATGGATGGGGACGAAATGATGATTGATGAAGACAACACAACACCGAGTCCCTGAATGGAGAAAATCCCCAAGCCAGCCGGTAATCGAACTCGGGCCTATAGGATGGCAATATGTCACTCTGACCACTCAACTATCGGGACGGACGCTCTTATAGTAGTCGATGCAGACAGTTCACAACATGAAATACAAAACCAGTTGTAATTTAAGTATGGAATTACCATACTAGGGTCAAAAAATTAAATTCATGATCTTTATCTCATTTAAACGCTATGACTATTAAGATTTCTTCATCAGTATGAAAGAGAGTATGATGAAAATTTAGCAGGCTCACTCAGCACCAGTCCTAAATGTTAGTGAATAATGTCAAAGTGCTAAACATCATCAGCAGTACTGAC
Organism: Schistocerca cancellata; assembly: GCF_023864275.1. Lineage (NCBI taxonomy): Eukaryota > Metazoa > Arthropoda > Insecta > Orthoptera > Acrididae > Schistocerca > Schistocerca cancellata. Next base: position 1,114,717,891 of record NC_064627.1, read on the forward strand.
AAGTCTCAAGTGCACTAGCAATATGAAGAGCTCCATGGTCAGCTGACAATGTCTTCACTGCTATCCACAGTCTGCTCCAGCGTTTAGTAGAGTTGCTTTGCCAGACACTAATCTAAGGAATAACCTAAAACTGACAGTAGATTGAACCTAGAAAAATGCAAATGACTTACACACTTATTCTGTTTAGCTTGCAGTGAAAACTCATATACTGTGTACAAAACAGCGTTGTCCAAAATGGCAATAAACAGTAAGATACTATGGACTGTTGACCTCAAATGGACTGTATCTATGCCCAATATAGTGCTTACACAACTGGAATGTAAGGAACACTACGACAGCGCGGAGGTATTATGGCTAATATACTAATATATTGATGTCACAGGGTAATACACTGAGGTAACAAAAGTCACAAGGTAGTGAAATGCACATATGCAGATGGTGGTAGTGTCACATACACAAAATATAAAAGGGTAGCGCACTTGTGAAAGCCTCATTTGTTCTCAGGTAATTCATGTGAAAAGGTTTCCGATGTGACGATAGCTACATGATCGAAATTAACAGACTTGGAACTTGGAATGAAAGTTGGAGCTAGATGCATGAGATATTCCACTTTGGAAATCATTAGTGAATTCAATATTCCAAGATTCACTGTGTCAAGTGCGTGCTGAGAATACCAAACTTCAGGCATTACCTCTCACCATGGACAACACACTGATTGATGGCATTCACTTAAAGACCAAGAGCAGCAGCATTTTCATAGAGTTGTTTGTGCTAGCAGGCAAACAACAATGCATGAAATAACCACAGAAATCACTGTGGGACATACAACAAACATATCCATTAGTTCCGTGTGCCAAAATTTGGTATTAATGTCATATGGCAGCAGATGACCAATGCAGGGACCTTTGCAAATAGCGCATCATCAGCTCCAGCACATCTCCTGGGCTTATGACCGTATTGTTTGGACCCTAGACAACTGGAAAACTGTGGCCTGGCCAAATGAGTCCCAATTTCTGTTGTTAAGAGTTGATGGTATGGTTTGAGTGTGGTGCAGGCCCCATGAAGCCATGGACACAAGTTGTCAATGAAGCACTGTACAAGCTGATGGCTCCATAATGGTGTGGGCTGCATTGACTTAGAATGTACTGGGTCCTCTGATCAAACTGAACCAATCATTGACTGTGAGTGGGTATGTTCAGCTACCAGAAGACCATCTGCAGCCATTCATGGACTTCATGTTCCCAAAAAACGATGTCATGTCACCAGACCACAAATGTTCTCGACTGGTTTGAAAAACATTCTGTACAGTTCAAGCAAATGATGTGGCCATCCAGATGGCTGACATTAATCCCATTGGAAATAATTAAGAGGCCAATTCATGCACAACATCCTGCACCAGCAACAGTTTTGCAATTATGGACAACTATTGAGGCACCAAGACTCAATTTTTCCATAGGAGACTTCTAATGATTTGTTACGTACACACCATGTCACATTGCATTATGCTGGGAAAAAGGAAGTCTGACACAATATTAGGAGGTATCCCATGACTTTCGTGACCTCTGTGCAAATCAATTTATGGATGCGGAAAAATTGAATATATGGCTACTGAGGCAGAAACAAAACAGGCAGATGTACAGTTGTGCACTTTCAGATGTTTTTCAGCCACAGATCTATCATTGGTAATGCATACTAACAAGCCTGTTCATTGCTTCTGTAATTTATCTCCTCTTGTTTGAGAGCAAAATGATTAACAACATACAGACTCGTGTCACTGACAGTTGCTGTGAATCTCATGAGACTTACTCTTGTTTTGTTGATGATGTAACGTGGTATTCATGATGCAGATGACTACGGCTACTCCTGCAGGTTGGCAGGAGACAAATGGCATAAAGTGTTAAGATTTGTTACTTAACCTGTGACAGTTAGCAACTCAACTGAAACAATAGTGATACGAAGAGGTAAGACACAGGTTTTGCAGAAAAACTGGAACTTATTTTGAAAGCAGCTATTGTTTTAGAAAGGAAGTAACTTTACAATTATGTGGACAAGGCATTACTGCAGTGAACATCCTCTCATTGCCATGATCATAACTGAGGTATGTAATGGATCTGGGAGATGTTATTTTTTTTACCGTATTTGTCGATACCGAATTTAAATGTTTTCTTATATTTTTGTCGGGATTTATTATAATTTGTCTTATTATATGTTAATTTACTTCTGTTTTTGAGAGTAAAAGCATATTGATTACTATTAGAAAATGTATCGAAGAATAGCAAAGAGACTGATTACAACTGGAAGATTGTGTGTGGTGTAAAACATCTTTGGCGTTGGAGTCGTCTTTGACTGTACTTGGTCGGCAGCTAACTGTTGGTGTGTGTTGACCATGGTGTTGACGGAAGAACAATTTGAAGTATGTTACTATTATTTTTGTATTAACTAAAAAAAAAGAAGAAACTACATTTGAAGAAACTGTATTTGAAACACCAAAATGAGAGAAACACGTTGAACCACGTCAATTCTGCAACCAACAAAGATGCATTGTGGAATCATTCTCAGACAACTGAAGCCAAGACTATATCGCCGTATAAACGTCTAATGGAAAAGGTACTGTCACGAAATATGGCAAATTTAAGTAAATAAGAAAAAATAGTGATCATATTTTCAACTTGTGTCTTAGCCGTATTTCAACTGGGGGCTCAGCAGCCGGGATATCGTGTTCACGAGATTTTCAACAGTGCTACGAGGAAGAAAATTTTTGTGTGTTAATACCAGTTTCTTCAGAATGTGTGCTACAGTGTTTGTGTTCATCGGGAAGTAAAAGTTTTGGAGAAGAAATGTTTCGGCGAAAAATATAATTTTCGACAGAAGAAAATATTTCAAGAATTTTGGTCAACAATCACATAGATGGAAAACGTGGTTTTGCAACAGTAGAAGAGTGTTCCAGATAAGTCACGAAACCGTCGTATTTTGTTAAAACAATCTTTTTATTTTGTTCTGTATTGTTGTGTATAAATTTTTGTTCTTCACAATGACTTATGAGATTTTCGAGAGTATTGTGCCTAAAGTAGAAAGTAGTAATTTAATAGACTTCGAAAATCAGGACATGTCAAATGAAACAGAAAGAACCGATAAGTTTGATTTAAAAAGTTTTCTTGTAAATTTCACGAAAGAAATTAAACAAACACTTGACGACAATAAGACTTACTGGGATGAAAAAATTGATAACATTTTGTTGCAAGTGGGTGATCTTTCGAACAGAGTTGACAATGCTGAGGAAAAAATTGAATCTGTGGAAGCAAAAGTAAATGAAATTAATGCTAAATTGAGCGGTGAAATTAATACTGTAAAAAATGAGTTACTGGCAGATAGGGAAATAAATTTAATTGATTTTAATGACATTAAAGGGGAAATTAAAAATTTGGATGAGAATACAAAAGTTTTAGTAAAAAATGTAGAACAAAAAACTGACAATCGTTTGGTTACTCTAGAAGAAAAAGTAGAATGCAATGATTTAGAAAACAAAAAATATGTCAAAGAACTTAGCGAAAAAATTGAAAGTTTTAACATTGAATTTCAAAGCAAAAATTACAATGTCAACACTTGTAATCTTGTATCTAATATTCCAGTGAAGCACTTTTCGGTAGATGGACCCTTACATCCCGTTGATTTTATGCAGTATTGTAAAGATTGTTTTTTACCTCGCTCACCAGATCAAATAAAAATTAAATTTGTGAAAAAATTCTTGGAAGGGGAAGCTTTGACTTGGGCAAACCAGATTGTAACTATGGGGATGACATTTTCAGAATTTGAATCAAAATTTCTGGAAAATTTTTGGGATGATCTTAAACAAACTAGAATCAAAAGTGAATTTTTGAATGGGAGAAACTATAGAGAATCAGATGGGAGCATGAAACAATTTTGCAAAAGTGAACTTCAAAAACTTATTCATTTAACAAAACCTTTGGATGACTTGATCAAAATTGATACCTTGAAGAGAAGATTGCCATCAGCAATGCAGTTGAATTTAGTTCAATGTCCTGATAGTAATGTAGAGCAGTTTCTCAATTATATTGAAAAGTTGGATAGGGTAACAACAACAACACACAGTGGGTTTACTCAGAAAGGTAACGGTCAAAATTGGGGAAATGATAACTTTCAAAAAAGGGAACAAAACAATTATCATGGTGTTAGTCAAAATTCAGGGGGATATAACAATTTTCAGAAGAAGGACCATAATTTTTATCCAAAACAAGAACATGATTTTCGCGGTAATAATCAACAAAGTAGAGAACACTTTAGGGATCAAAATCACAGAAATTTTGATAGAGGTCAATACGATAGAAACTATCGACAATCAGGTAATGTTTGGCAAAGGAATGGGAACAGAAAGGTGGATCAGAGGCATTGGCAGAACCACAATCAGCAGTTCAATCAGGAACCAGTTGTAATTCAGGAAACAAAAAACGAGTAGACGCCCCCTTGAAGGTCCGCAAGGTTGAGGCAGAAGGTGAGCATGATGAAAGGACCAATGGATGTGACTATCATAAACCCAAACATGGCAGTTCCAAACCTAAGCTATCACATGAGGTTATTAGTTGTTTCTTATTGAAGAAATTTCAAGAGGAAAATAATATTGATAAAAATAAAATTTTCAGTACACAAGAACATACAGTAGATAGAAGTAATTGTGATCCATTTAATTTAACAGAATTTTACACTTGGGCAGAAAAGAACAACATTTTGTCAGATGATGTGATTTGTAGTAGTTCAGAGATGTGTGTGAATGAAAGAGAGAATGCATGCTGTGAGAATGAAAATATTGGTGAAAGGGATCTGGTACCTTTAGAAAGGGGAAATAATATTTTGGGGGATAATTTGGATGTGTATGACTTGAATATGTATAATGATAATGATGTTGTTGATAAAGTTGATAATGATGGTAATGGTATTGATGATGATGTTGAGGAAAGGTATTTCATTAGTTTAAATAGGGAGTTGGGTATACACATGCTTGAAAATGGATTAAATAGTGAGAATATTATAGAAATTCCCAGGGATGTTACCAGGATGAATAAAGCTCACAAGTTGGGTGTATGTAAAAGTGTGAATTTAGATGTTGTTGGTAAAGAATCTGACTACACAAATAACGATGACACATGTATAACTTCTAGCCTAAGTGAAACTTTTACAGATACTAATGACACACACACATTTCTTATGAATATATGGCTGAACAGTGAAACTATTTCTTTTGACAAGAACTTTAGAAAGATGCTTATTAATGTATGTGAAACTGTATGTCCTGAGTGGTGGAAAAAGATGAGATATTTTATTTTTGAAAAGCTGAAGGATAAGTACTTCAATAGTATACAATGTGATTTGGATGAAAATTCTTGGCTATTTGAGATAATAGAGAGTACTAATGATAATTTTGTGTCTTGTGCAAATTTTATAACTGTGACAAATAATACATGTAATGATATACCATATGATTCTGATAAGTATAGGTTTGGGGATATTGAAAGTGATTTATTACATGAGGATACAGGTTCTGAGAAAAGTGATCAATTTTGCAGTCCTTATATAAAAGTTCAAATTGGGTCATGGATTGGTAAATGTTTAATTGATACAGGAAGTGAGATCTCGGGAATATCTGAAAGGTTAAGCAAGAAATTGAAAGTGGGGAAAGATTTTGTTGAAATGCCAGTTGTTGGGGTAAAGATAAAAGGTGCTACTGGGAAGAGCAGTAAATTGGTAAAAAGCCAGGCTTTAGTGACATTTTTAATTGAAGGCAAGTTGTTCACACATGGATGTTTTGTACTTCAGGAATTTAATGAGGATTTTCTTTTGGGTATGAATTGGATAGTAAAAGTAAATACAGCATTTGATTGGGTTGGAAGAAAACTTTTGATAGAAACTAGTGAAAGGGAATACATTCAGACAAATTTTGTGAACACGCTTGGTGATCAGAGTAATGGAAATTTTGACAGTATCAATTTACTAAAAGAAAATAGATTGGAGAATATTGAAACTCATAGATTTGATACTGATGAAGTTGAATTTGGGAATTTAGTAAATTTGAAAATTTCAGAAACACAAAATTTATCTGGGGAGCAAAAACAACAGTTAGAAAATCTGCTGTGGGAATACAGTGATGTTTTCAGTGACATACCTGGTAGGGTAAAGGGTTATCAGTGTGAGCTTCAGGTAAAATCTCATGAACCATTTTTCATAAAACCATACAGTATTGCAATATCAAAAAGACCTGCTGTTGAGAAAGAGCATCTAAAACAAAAGTCCTCCACTGGAATATGCTTGTTAGAACAAAACTGCCTGTACAACCAAGTATGTATATTTGCATGTATAAAGTAATAATTTGAAGTCACATATTAATTGAAACTGATGAAAAAACACTGTTGTAACAAAAAATGAGAGAAAGATTTATTTTTACTTTTTTACAAAAAAAAAGTCTCCATAGTGAGCATTTCTGAATTTTTCTAATTTTTGGAAGCTAAGTCTTCCCTGTGGGTTAAGGCATGCATGTGAGGACATGCATGCAAAGGTATAAGTTTCAAAACCAATTTTAGATAAAGCCTCATGATATATGAGCAGTTTATTGTTGTTTATACTGATGTTGTGGGGAGCAAAAGTACTCTTCACAAGAATGTAATTTGTAGTAATATTGTAGTAGAGGAAAGTGTACATAAATAATTGCAAAAAAAAAAACAAAAAAAAACCATGACTAATAAAAAAAAAATATAAAAAATAAAAAAAATCAGAAGTTAAAAAAAAAATATATAAAAGGCAAATATAGAGAAAAACACATTACACTATATATGTCCAGTATCGTTTTTACTGTACAATATGTAAGCATAATGAAATTAACATTGATATTTAAAAAAAAAAAAAAAAAAAAAAAAAAAAAAAAAAAAAAAAAAAAATTTTGAATCTTATTGTAGGAAATGAGTTTTGCCTTTCTATTAGTTTCAATCTGTATGCTGTATGTTAGAATATTTCTCATGTATGTTTTATACCATGTATATTTGTCATGTCAAATAATTTCTTTACTTGAATTTTTGTGTATGAGATTGATGGGGAAGTATCATTGCAACAACAGCCAGTAACAAGTCCACAGATTCAAAGAGTCCAAATTTGGAAGAGGTTATCAGACTGCATCATTAATGTACTAATTGTGTAATACAGATCCATTACTGAGTGTGGTCGGGATTTTGTTGTATATGTCCATAACAACAAAAGCCCTGGGGAGCAGTTGTAATGGATCTGGGAGATGTTATTTTTTTTACCGTATTTGTCGATACCGAATTTAAATGTTTTCTTATATTTTTGTCGGGATTTATTATAATTTGTCTTATTATATGTTAATTTACTTCTGTTTTTGAGAGTAAAAGCATATTGATTACTATTAGAAAATGTATCGAAGAATAGCAAAGAGACTGATTACAACTGGAAGATTGTGTGTGGTGTAAAACATCTTTGGCGTTGGAGTCGTCTTTGACTGTACTTGGTCGGCAGCTAACTGTTGGTGTGTGTTGACCATGGTGTTGACGGAAGAACAATTTGAAGTATGTTACTATTATTTTTGTATTAACTAAAAAAAAAGAAGAAACTACATTTGAAGAAACTGTATTTGAAACACCAAAATGAGAGAAACACGTTGAACCACGTCAATTCTGCAACCAACAAAGATGCATTGTGGAATCATTCTCAGACAACTGAAGCCAAGACTATATCGCCGTATAAACGTCTAATGGAAAAGGTACTGTCACGAAATATGGCAAATTTAAGTAAATAAGAAAAAATAGTGATCATATTTTCAACTTGTGTCTTAGCCGTATTTCAGGTAGACAGCTCTCATTTGAAAGATGAGAGTAGGCGTACCTTACACATAAAAAGACCTTTATGGAATCAAGAACATTTACATTATTAACTCAGTGTGATATCTTAAATGGGAATCATTCAGAATATTTCTTCAAGATGATAAGAAAAAGTCAAGTGAATTTAGCAGGCTCAATCAGTCCCCCACCTGGAAATCACTGTTATGACAACAGAGTTGCCAATCAATGCCTACTGCATTACAGATTCTTGACTATGCTAATGGCAAGAAGAATATGTTTTGCTAGCTGGAATCATGCAAGAACAGATCCAGATATCCAGTGTGAGACACTGTGCTCTACAAATTTTAGATATTCCTGATTTTCGAATCACTGTGATGAGCAAATAGTGACATAAGAAGTGTGATAGTGTACAACAGTATAGGTTTTTTTTTGATAAAGTTCTGAATGCCAAATGAATTAACACTTTCCAAAATTAGTGAGGCAGGAAGCAGTGAGAGAAGTTCAGAATACATGCAAAACACCATCAAGAAATGGGGTGAAATTAGCATATATCAGAAATTGAATTGGACCTAATATATCAAGATATTTTATTGATTACACCTCAATAGTAATTCCCATATGAATATGCCATTTTTTTTGTACTAACAACTTCAGGGCACTGCATTTACTCTGCCCATGCTCAAGATGGTAAAATGCTGCTCTGATCAGTATGTTACTTCTATCAGTCTGAAGTGTACTGAAAATGGAAAAGTCACTCACTAGATAGTGTTCATATTTATTGGCAAAACTGAGTGACCAGGCAGTAAACACTGTGTGTAATGAAACTTATAATTCTTTTATATGTAGATGTGAAGAAAATGACAGTATACTGTAGTTGAATTAAGTCAGGTGATGCAGAGGGAGTGTCCTATGTAAGCAGCAAAATACCAGATGGTGGCGGAAGTAAAACGGATGCAAAGTGTAGACTGGCAAAAGCAAGAACAGCTTTTCTCTGAAGAGAAACTTGATGACATCAAAGATAAATTTGAATGTTAGGAAGTCTTTATTGAAAGCATTTGTCAGCCTACATGGTTGTTATCAGTACCCATAAACATTATCCCCAGATAAGGATTACCAATGATCAGAGTCAGAGAAATGGGAAAAATATTCATTGAGGTGTTATTCAGTTTCCTAATCTTGTGAAACAGCTGGTCACACCTTGTGTCTGAAATGTTGAGAGGACAGTATCTCACACTAGACTATGTCTGTTAAAACAGCATAACACACAAGGAGATGAAGTACTACCAAAAAACTATCCAAACACTGTCAGACTGTTTTAGATAATGCAGGTGCCTATATTATGTTTAAGTGCTGTGTTCGATAAACTAAGGGAAAGACACTATTTAGTATGCACTGCACTATTCAAATGAATTATGGCTTATCATGATAATGTTACGAAAAAGATATTTTTTTTATTAAAACAAAGTATTTCAGATTGTCATGAATTAGCAGGATACTAAACACGTTCCGCTTTGAAACAGTCTGTCTGTAAGGTCAGAACACCTTTGTAATGAAGTAGTGTTATAGGACTACCACAAAAGTATGCAAACTTAATGCTAATAAATCATTCAGTGCCACAATTAAGCCAATACAATAGACAGAAGCTGAAAATGTAGGCACTAAAAAGTGTGTAATTTGGAAAGTTTTTCACCTTTAGATCCACAGGGTACAGAATCAAGGTAGTGACAAAACTTACAGGGGAGAAGTTGTCTTATGATTTCTTTACTGATTGTCAATCTGCTTGCTAGGTCCTCTTTCACAGAAGAGGTAAAATTTTGTCTCCAGCAAGAATGGAAGTGAAAATTAACACATTCTTCTGCTTGAATCGTGTAAGTAAGTTAATAAACAACTGCATTTAACACTGCTCCCTTATTGTCACATTCATGGCCAAATAAGAGAATTTACAATGTAAATAGCATAGTAAGCTGCAGTTTCTGTTGTAATGAGCTTCCTGAACTTAGAACCTCATAAAATTCAATCATAGGAATGTATCACTGACTTCTCCTTCTGAAATTAAGAAAATTATACATTCTGTCAAAAATAAAAGGTCATATGGGTTTGATGCTGTGTCCAACAGAGTACCAAAATTTTGTTGCGATGTAATAAGCCCAGTCTTATCTGAAATATGTAATGCATTGCTAACTCAAGGCATTTGACAGAGAGACTGAAATATGTTTTTGTTAAACCCCTCTTTAAGTGGGGATGTAATGGATTTTCATCCAAAAAATCGATTTTTCAAAAATATTACTTTCTTGATCTACACAGTTTAATCTATGTTGTGTGTGAATTTTATCATGATAGCAGCTTTAGAAATGCTTTTAAATTGTGAAACTAATTAACTCTGCACTGGCGGCCACTCCCACCTTTTCCGACATTTGGGAAACTGCTTGCTTCAGTGGAATTTTTGTCAGTGTGAAGGCTATTATCTTTCGATATCTGTGGCTGACATCTATATCTTTTCCTGAAAATTTCCTTGCATGTGATTTATTTACATTTTGACAATACTAACACATATTAGTAGGTGGAAGGTTGAATTCACCACCTTTACGTGGAAGTCAAGATTTATGCATAATGGGTGGTGGAAAAACTGTATAGGGAATGGAGGTTTCATAGAAGTTGGTTTACTAACAAAAAGGAGGAAGCAGCTCGAAATAAAGAACATAGGCCCTCAGCTTCAGCATTGAAACTTGGGACAGGAGAACTGTACGGGTGTGTGAATGATGTTTATATGAATTCCACTGGATTCAGACTTATCTGCCAGGCTATAAAGTTTTCATGTTCATGCATTAGCTGTAAAAATGTGGAATGCATGATTGTTGTTGAGGAAAGGAGAGTGGGAATAGCTTGTGATTTTAAATTAATTTGTAATTCATGTGGCCATGAATTTTTATTTTCCCCCTCCAAAAAAACACACTGGTATGGTACCTATGAACCTCAGTGGATGAATTCAAGCAGGTCAAACTGGAAATTTGAGCTGGATATACTGTGTTACATATTCCAAGAAATATCCTTATAGTGTTATTATTTATTGTAGTGATATTATTTATTAATGTAAAAATCATTGTAACTGTATTATAAATTTTGGACATGTCTCCTGTATGCAAGCTAAATGGATTGCAAATGTTCGTCATGAGATGAATAAAACATAATACACAGTAGGAAAGCAATTTTAAGTTAGCATATTCTTTGAGATGCCTTGGACAGGGCAGGGAAGGAGGTTATTTTTTGTGTGGTTTTCTGAACATGCCTCCACCTTGTGCAAGGTTTGAAAAAATAAATAAATAAATGTCTGATACTGTATGCAATACTGCCAAAGTTTCTATGAAGAAAGCATCGGAGGAATTGCTGGAAATAAACCAAAAAGAAATAGATCCTGGGGTAGATATTCATGACCATGAATCTCCTACAAATGTTACTGACCTGAGTGTGTCTGTAGGTGGGACCTGTATGAAAAGGGGTCACACACCTTTATATGCAGTTTCATCTGTTATTGGTATTGCCTCAGGTAAAGTTTTAGATGTAAACACTATGTCTAAAAACTGCCATCTGTGTGCAACAAGGAAAACATCCAACAATGAAGACAGTGAGAAACTATGGCAAGAATAGCACACAGTAGCATGCTCTAAAAATTGTAGTGGCTCAAGTGGGGGCAAGGAGGCCACTGCAGTTGTGAAGACCAGTATGGTGTTAGATATACTAAATACCTTGCTGATGGGGACTCCTCTTCATTGAAAGCTGTAACAGATAAAGCTCCTTGCAATACAACAACAGAAAAGGTGGAATGTGTTGGCCACATCCAAAAGAGGATTGGTGGTAGGCTTCGTCACTTACTGAAAGAGAAAAAAGGTGAAGTACTTTAGGATGGAAAACCACTAGGAGGAAAAGGCAGGCTTACTCTGAAAGAAATTGATCCTCTTCAGTTATTTTATGGGAGAGCTATCAGGAAAAACACGTATAATTTAGAGGCAATTAGGTGTAGTGTGTTGGCAATTTTTTTCCACAAACTATCCACTGACCAAACAACAGTGCACAATCTGTGTCCGAAAGACAATGGGTATAAGTTCAACAACAGAAATGAAATGTATTCACATAAACACTCATTACCAGAATCTGTTATGAATGCAATTAAGCCCACATTCAGGTTTCTTGCAAACTCTGGTTTATTGAGTAAGTGTCTTCATGGAAAGACACAAAAAGCAAATAAAAGCCTCGATAATTTAATTTGGATTAGATGCTCAGAAAGGACATTCTGTGGACTTGAAGTACTCTAAATATGTGTCTATTATGCAGTTTTATGTTACAATAATGGAAATACTGGCAGAATTGAAGTGCTGAAGAGAGTTGGTATAGATCCTGGTGTGTGTACAACAGAAGCATTTTACACCATTGATGAGAGCAGGGCCAAAAAAGCTGAGATCTGTGTTACCTGCAAATACAGGCCAGGCAGATTCGAAGAGGAGAGAAGAGAAACCTGGAGGATGAGGAGTATCAGTATGGAGGATTTTAAAATTGAGGTAAGCATATTACATGTAAAAGTATGAGAAGAAAATCTTTGAACCTCATTTTCTCTGTATTAATTTCTTGCATTATTAGAAGCATTTTCTCAATAAGTATATGCACTAATGCTATGAAATTTTCAGGAACTGTTTGCAACATGATGCTGCCCTCTGAAATATCCAGCAATTACATTCTGATTTTTAGATGATTGTATGTAGAAAAAAAGTTAATTTTGGATGAGCAAAATTAAAAACTTTTTTAATGACACAATTTGTACCATAAATTAATAACTATAGTTCAGTGGTCTCATAACCTTCTCAGGACACCACAATAAAATTTTCTGATTAATTGCACAATTAGAATTTGAGTTATGGCTTTTTATAAAACAAGACAATAAAAAAAATAAAAATTCAGATTTCTTGAAAAATATTAATCCTGCATATTTTGTTACATTTTCTGTTAAAACCCAGCTCTTTTGCTATGCACATGCAAAATTTCAGATTTTTACATTAATAACTATGGCTGTAATGATTTTTTAAATAAATGTTTACATTTTCCATTAATCCCCCCTTATGGAAGGTGATAAGAAAGCTGTCAATAAGTACCAACCTGTTTCACTGCTGACATCATTCTCCAAAATTTTTGAGAAGGTGGGGGTGGGTGTGTTCTAGAATAATATCTCACCATAGCAAATAACAGTTTGAGTTGTAGAAGGGTTGCTCTACTGAGAATGCCGTTTACACATTCACTCACCAGATTTTACAAGCATTAAGTAATAAGATAGCACTGGTCTGTATTTTCTATGATCTCTCAAAGGCACCTGACTGTGTGACTCACAGTATTCTCCCATATAAATTGATGTTTTATGGGACTGATGGTATAGCCAGTGTCATATCTAACCAAAAGAATGCAGAAAGTCATACTTAGTAATTCAAGCAATATAGTTCAGGGACAGGATTATGAGTCAAGAGAAATCATGTATGGGGTACCCCAAGGTTCAATCTTAGGTCCACTATTGTTCCTTATAAATATAAATGATCTTCTGTCTAGTATACAACATGCTAAATTAGTTCTTCTTGCAGATGACACTAGTACTGTAATCAATCCTTGAAGCATTTATACAGAAACAGAAGAAATGGTAAACAAAGTTCTTAACAATATCATTGTTTGGTTTTTGGTGAATGGTCTCACCCTCAATTTACGTCACAACATATTTATTTCTGCATATCTGTGGTTCTACACCACTGATAATTGTAACAGTTGGTAAGGAAATAACAAACAGGGTGGAAACTCCAAAATTCTTAGGGGTCTATATTGATGAGAATTTAAAGTGGAAAAAACACATTTTGAAACTCTTAAAATAACTTAGTTCAGCTGTGTTTGTACTTAGAATCATTGCAAATCTTGTGGAGAGACAAATCAGTAAGTTGACATAATTTGCATATTTTCATTCAATAATGTATTATGGAATAATGTTCTAGGGTAAATCACCTTTAAGAAGCTCCGGAACGCCCTATACTTGCAATGTTAAAATAACGCTTATAAATTACATCTTTCCTCACAAAGTATTTGAGGTAGGAAGTTGAAATTTTTACAGATTATTTATTGGAATATGGGCTACAACTTAACACAGGGCTTTTACAAAATTTTAGTTCAGTTATTACAGATGATTTTTTTTTCAATTGTAATGAAAATTCACAACATTTTTCTGCAATTTTTTATTTATGTATTCAAAAATATACAGTTTTTTGGAAAAAGGCTGTGTTAAATTATGCAGAAGGTACTGTGTAACATTTACTGAAAGTTTGAAACAAATATGTTTGGAAGATCCTTAGAAAACATGTAATTAGTATGAGGAAATAAAAGTTTTGGGAATCGAGCGACAAAGATTGGATTAACTTTTTAGTGCATTCCAGGTCCATAGGATGGATTATCTTCATCCTCTGCAAACTCCTCCTCCAGCTTCCTCTTGTTCCTCCTCCTGTTTACTCTTGCTTGTATTTCTAGGCTCTTTACAGCCCTGTCTGCAGCCCGAAGGCGTTCCTTGTCTAAAGCAAGCATCGCTCGTACCATGTTAGAACCTATCTTCATTCCCATATTTCTAAATACCTTGCACCTTACAATGTTGCCATCATTGAAAGTCGCAACAGCATCATACACACCAAAGTGAAGTGTTTCTATTCCAACAAATACAGTCTTGGGGATTCTCGACCATATAACACTATTTACACTTTCATTGGGGTTTTGAGTTTTTCCGTGAATACACTTTTTCAACAGTTCAGGTGCTGCTAAGTCTCTGAAAATAAGTTTTATCACCTCCATTATTGCATGAGGCAGACTATGCTTATGAGTGTACACTTCACCAGTTAGCAATCCTTTGTTATATTTACACCAACTGTCTTCTTCTTTGGGACACAAGCTATGTTGGGGATTTTCATCGGTTGAAGAAGTATGAAAAAAAAGAGCCCAAACAGCCTTCTTCATTTTGTCGACACTTTGTGTATTTTGCCTAATAGCCAGTCCATAATAGTTCTGTATTTTGTCAATTACACTGTCAGTTAACCTTCCCTTCCCATCCAACCCTTTACCATCACTGAGTTTTTGTTTTTTGTACGAAGCTTTCAGTCGCCGAAGTCTTGTTCCCATTCGCTTCTGTATGTGTCCAATACACTCAAATTTCTGCACTACAACATCATCACCATTGGGCTTCAGTCCTTGAACATGTTTGAAACTTTTAGAATCACCGTCACCAAGGTAATTAACATATTGCACTTTATCACACGCCTCAGAACGCTGGAATATACTGGCAACACCAGCCACTTCCATTCCTCCACTACTGCCACTATAGTTAGCTTTGCAATTATTTTCATGTGTACCTTTATATTTTTGTGGACATCTACAATACTTTAATATTACTGCTACATCTAAAACTTTCCCTGTATACATACTGGTGGCAGATACTACACCATGAAGAGATGTGTGTCCCCGTTTATGCCAGGTACCATCGAACGCTGCAGTCAAATCTCTGTTACCATTATTTTCCATTACTGCCTCTTCCACAGCATTTTTCATAGATTCTATACAGACATCTTCTACTTTAGGCCCTATTAATTTATTATAGGTCATAAACTTGGTTGGGGGATTTGGAAGATTCATGATGCCACAGAAAATTGCACCTGCAGTAGCACCCTTACCAACTGAATGCAAGGAATAAACAAATCTAATGTTGTGTTCGTAGATTTTGCTACCATTTTCTTCAGTTGCAGTTACTGCAACACTGTTCCAAAAGGTGGTCATGTATGAACACTTATCACATTTCAGTTGTATTTCACTAGCAAGTCCTACATGCTTTATTATGGAGAGTTCCAGACCAACTTCACTACAATGAATACATCTTACACAGTTTGAAAAAATTCCTTTGAGAACCGACATATCAAATATTTCATTCACATCCGATTCGCCCGTAAAACATTCATAGTTTTCACTCATTGAACCAAACTTCTTCTGTGAAGTATTTTCTTTCCCACTTTGACTGCTATGGGCAGGTGTACTTGAGAGGTTAGGTTCACTCACTTGGTTATCGTCTTTATTGTTTACAGTAATAACACATACCTTTGGCTTTCCAACATTTCTCCTTTTCTTAAAAGCCTTCAGAGGATTTCTAATAACTTTACTTTTATTCATTATTATACTTCAACAAAACAGAGACTCAAGAAACAGAATTAATTACGAATATTTTCAAGATAACGACAGAGTAAATAAACATGAAACAATCGACAATCACATCAGCGATATATATTGAACCATCACAGGTTAGCCACAACACATACTTTATCTCACATCACTAAAATGTACCTGATGAACACGGACGTTAATAATAACACCATTTGACAGCAGTTTAACAGCGCCACAGTGGGTCACGCCCATGTAGAACACATTTCAAAAAAAATTTAAAAATAGTTGTAGTCTTCGGAATTGAATAAATTATATATCTATTAAAAGGTAATAGTCTGCAGATTCAGAAAACACAAAAAAGTAAAAATTGAACTTTTCATGATTTTGAGCCTTTCCGGAGCCCCTTAAGAAAGAAATTCTTCATTGCACAAAACTTTGCTGTAAGAATAATATGTTGTGCTCACCCATGGTCATCTTGAAGACATCTAGTTAAGGAGGTGGGCATTCTGACTACTGCTTCACAGTAATTTATTCCCTCATGAAGTTGTAGATAATCAACCACAGTTCAAAAGAAACAATGGGGTACATAATTACAATACCAGAGGTAACAATGATGCTCCTTACTCCAGATAAAAGTTGTCTTTAGCACAATAAAGGGTGCACTATTTGCAACAAAAATTTTTGGCCACCTACCAAGTGATATAAATTGTCTGACAGAAGACAGCGAAGCAGATTTGATAGAAAACAGGCAAAGTTTCTCTCTGACAACTCCTTCTATTCTGTAGAAGAATTTCTACTATTGTGATGCGTAAAAGGTGATGGGTAGAATTCCTAACTCACATCTGTATACCCTATTAAAAAAAAAAAAAATAAAAAATAAAAAAAATAAATAAATAAATAAAAAAGAGTTTAGAAATCTTTAGAATGTTACTACATGTACAAATTAATTTGCAATATCAATGTAAAATTACTTGTTCCACATCGTTACTATCTATTGTGCAAAATGATCCATGGAACATGGAACTAAGTAGCTAACTGACCATAATCTGCTACCTCTATATCATTCCTTAAGTTGGAGTAATTCAGAATATTTCATCTAAATGACAAGAAAATATAGAGTGAATTTGCTAATGTAATTCGGAATGAAACCAGGAAGTAAGTTAATCACCACATAGCTGCCAAATGTATTCTACAATGTTACTAATTCTCCATTAGACAACAAAAGAAAAAAGTGACAGGCAAATAGAGCTGCTCAGTCAACGGTGAGTCTAAAGCTGGCTGGCGTTGAGACAGCTCACCTATCAAAGTCACTGTGAAGCTAGCTGCAACTAGCCCAGTGAGTTCTGTTCACATTTCTATAACTATGTTTTAGGTCCAAAGTATTGTTACAAACAATACACAAATGAAACTTCCTGGCAGATTAAAACTGTATGCCAGACCGAGACTCGAACTTGGGACCTTTGCTTTTCGCAGGCAAGTGCTCTACCAACTGAGCTACCCAAGCACGGCTCACACCCCGTCACTGTTTTAATCTGCCAGGAAGTTTCATATCAGCACACACTCTGCTGCAGAGTGAAAATTTCATTCTGGAAACATCCCCTAGGCTGTGGCTAAGCCATGTCTCTGTAATATTCTTTCTTTCAGGAGTGCTAGTCCTGCATGGTTCACAGGAGAGTTTCTGTAAAGTTTGGAAGGTAGGAGACGAGGTTACTGGCAGAAGTAAAGCTGTGAGGACAGGGTGTGAGTCATGTTTGGGTAGCTCAGTTGGTAGAGCACCTGCCCGCGAAAGGTCCTGAGTTCGAGTCTCAGTCCGGCACACAGTTTTAATCTGCCAGGAAGTTTCATATCACCACACACTCTGCTGCAGAGTGAAAATTTCATTCTGAATACACAAATGCACCAACTGCAACTCTAACATCATAAATAAAGAGCTTGTCTGAAATAATATACAATAGGTTGAAATTCTGTAATACACACAGTTCCACAATATAGCAAATCACTGTACATCTGCATTTTCAGAAAAATAAGGTGCATCCAATGAAACAATTATATTTTCAATACCTCAAAAGATCACATAACTAATGAGGAGGTATTGAATAGAATTGGGGAGAAGAGGAGTTTGTGGCACAACTTGACTAGAAGAAGGGATCGGTTGGTAGGACATGTGTTGAGGCATCAAGGGATCACCAATTTCGTACTGGAGGGCAGCGTGGAGGGTAAAAATCGTAGAGGGAGACCAAGAGATGAATACACTAAGCAGATTCAGAAGGATGTAGGCTGCAGTAGGTACTGGGAGACGAAGAAGCTTGCACAGGATAGAGTAGCATGGAGAGCTGCATCAAACCAGTCTCAGGACTGAAGACCACAACAACAACAACAACAGTGACTAAGTATTTTTTACAGTGAATCTTTGGATTAATGACTTCCAAACATTTCATGCAGTTTCAACAATGTATTCTAGACAGTAACATAGCAATTGAATGTAGCATAAATACCAGATATATTGTCACCTTCATGTAATTATTCAATGAATATTTTGCTATTTTGCTAGTAACTTTATTTATTATATATTTATAATTAATTATTCAGAAGTGGTCAGTCACATGTGTCAGCTAATATCACCATTGAAAAGGCGTACCACAAGACACTTCTATCCTATCAAGCAGACATAAATATTTGTATAAAGGGTATTTAACAACATATTGTTGTTATTAAAGTGAGCACACTGGTGCAAGAATACTGGCTAGTTTATTTATGAACAAACCTTTATTTATATTTATTGTGAATGGTCTTAGTGTGACCTAATTTTTAAAACATTTCTTTATTTAAAAATTGTTGTAATATAATAATGTAGAGTGATGAGGATCTAGTTAATTTAAAATCATATCTGCAGCATGTGGTGACTATCGACTTCAAGTAACTGCCGCCTACAAAGGGCGGAGTAAACAGTCTTTGGGGTCTCGGAGTTCTTTGGATTGGTCTTGTGGACTTTGGTTGCAATGTGCGTGTTGTGAAGTTCTGTAGTGTTTTTCTTGTGTTTTGTGTAATTACATGAACTTAATAAAAGTGCCTGATCATAATTGGTTGGAGTTTTCTGTGCACAGTCAGTCACTGCGGCCAGGAAACCCACATTGGTGACCCCAAGTTGTAAAAATACATTGCATTCGCTCGCTGTGTACCACCAGTTTTGCGCCAATAGACAATGTTGCAACCTCCAGTTTTTCCGGCAGTGCAGGATGCTGTGACCACAGAATGGACATTAGACTGTGTAGCACAACGCTTTACCCCATGTGCTACTAATACACTGGGAATGTTCGTATCTCCGGTGTTTGCTTTGACCTGCCAGACGAACCTAACCTCCACTGGCACACTGTACACATTGGCACGGACACCTTCTATGGCATTCTATTCTTGACAGAATGCTCCTCCAGCACAAGATCCTGGAGACCCCTCACCCACATTTCTACTGTACAACATGAACCATGCAACTGTCCAGTTTTGGGGCCCACACGCATGGCCGCCTCCTCCTCAGAGCGGTCCACCGTTTAAAGTGTCCCCCTCCGTGACGGTCAAAGGGATACTCGCGTCAAACGTGTCGGGCAATGTGTATGCCTGCCCATCCTGCCGTCCCCACGCACACTTCAGGCAATGCACCTGCCATGGTTCCGCCCTATCCCTCGGCACTCAATCACAATTTCGCACCTCTGCTCAAGATTTCATCTCCATCGGCCAGTGATCCTTCCGCGCCTGCCACACCATGCCTGTAGTGTGCCCCTGCCACACCATGCTCATAGTGTGGCTGTACAAATTTCCTGCCTACAAGGACTGGATATCACATCTCACCAGCACAGCTAATGGATGTCCAACGCAACACGTCGTCCGTCACTGAGGCACAGTTTGCATCATTGAACACCGTGCAGAATCCCCATACAATTTGTGCTTTTCCTACACCCCTGCAAGCACCAGCACCTGGTTGTTTTCCGAAGCTGCCACCATTACAGCCGGAAAACCCAGTGATGTGGTTTACCTTGGTGGACAACATGTTGCACATACATGGTACTGCAGATGACAGCACTTGCTTTGTGTGTTTAGTGAACCACCTGCATGACCACCCTGATCTCATCAATGACTTGATGCTGAACCCATCCAAGAGCGACAAATATGTCTCTGCACATGCACTACTCACCAAACGCCTTTCTTGTCGGCCAGCAGATACGATTCACAACATTATGTATGACGAGCCTTTAGGTGACAGACCCCCTCGCAGCTGTGGTGACGCTTGCGTACACAGGTCAGTACCGAGATCTTGCCGAACTTAGTGCTCTGGCCATTGTGGTTGGTGAAACTGCAGCGAGAACTTCAATTACATTTGCTCCCACATACTGCAACGTCACTCGAGGATAAACTATGGCTGGCAGACCAGGCATACACCATTATTCGGCACCGACACCTCCCTCAGCGCAGCACAGTGCCTAATACCGCTGAGGTTGGTAATCATGTGAGTGTACTTCCACCATCAGGCAGTAGAGGCCAGGCACATGCATATCATGGACAGCACACGGAACAGCAGCCAAGATGGGGTACCCCGAGAGGCCCAGCAGCAGCCTCACCCCATCCCAACTGGGCTACTGCCTGCCCGCACCGCTTTCCCCCCGCCTGACGCTTCAGCTGGCGGGATGAGTACAGCCAACTCACCCATATGCTGGTTCCACACCACTTACAGGGATGCCTCTTGCAATTGCCGCCCACCCTGCACATTCCCAAACACCGCACGCAGGTTGCAGTAGGCACCACAGCTCGCGGATGCATGCAAGGGCGCCCACAGATGTTGCATTCTGTCAGGTCCCCCACCTCACGAGGACGTCTGTATGCCTTGGATTTAGGTTCCCGTCGGTATTTTCTCGTCTGTACCAGAGCAGACGTTAGTGTTGTACCTCCCACATTTACCATAAAGGACATGACATCAGCCAAACTGTTCCTTCGAGCAGAAAATAAATGCCACTTCATGTCGACAGTTTGGCCGAGTTACCTATTGAACTCATACCTGGCCAACAGTTCACTTGGTCCTTCTACATGGCTGATGTAGAAGACCCAGTATTAGGCATTGGCTTCCTTTTTCATTTCAGACTGTCTCCAGACCTCCAGTCGGCCTCATTATTGCACCACGCCTCGTCCACTCATATTGTGTGTTCAGTCACCTCTTCGCCCCCCCCCCCCCCTCCCCCTTCTGCCTTAGCTCCCCGATGATTTTGACACGGCTCTCATCGAATGCTCTTCACTGGCGGACAGCATCATAACTTCCATCGCCTGGCTTCGGTCCGAGCGCACTGCAGTCAATGATCTCTGTGTTTGCAACGCCCAACTGAACCGCTGCATATCTTCGGCTAAGCAAGCCCTCGCCGAGGCATGATGCCTTGTACAACTCCTGTCAACACCGCCACCATATGACACCAGCGATGCACTGCATGGGACTTTGATGCTGCCGCTGCCCAACACTGGTGACGCACATCGTGGAACTTTGTCGCCACCAATGCGGACAGCTTCCCCGGCACATCAGGTTGGTGACTCTTGCATGCTACCGACTCCTGTGCACGTCAGCCCCCAAGCGAGTTCACCAGCCCAACTGAAAGCTAGCACGAATGGCAAGACACACAAAATTGTCATGACAGATGGGCCACCAGTGCATCATAAAGCGCGCCGACTGTTGCCTCATAAATTACGCCTCTCTAAGGCTGCAGTCGAGGAACTTGTGCGGGCAGGTATTGTTCATCCGTCAGACAGTAACTGGTGTTTGCCCATACATTTAGTTCCCAAAAAGGTTGACACAGTGCACCTCTGTGGAGACTATCACTGTCTCAACATGCGGACCGTGTTAGACAATTATCCGATACCTCATATACAAGACTTCACACAAGTACTTAGCGGAGCACACATCTTCAGTGTCTTGGACTACTGCAAGGCATATTTACAGATACCTATGGAACAGAGTGACATACCAAAGACAGTGTTGATCACACCTTTCGGCCTCTACAAATTTTGTTACATGCTTATGGTCTCAGAGCAGCCCAAACTTGACAACGTTTTATACACCCACTTATGTTTAACTGCACATATTGTTACACATACCTCGATGACATACCCTGACAGCGAACACGAACTCCACCTGGCCATGATTCAGGTCTTACTGACACGTAATGGAGATGAGAGCAATAACGACAAGTCACAACTCTGCTGCACCACTGTCACTTTTCTGGGGTACACAATCTCCTCGAAAGGTATACGCCCCCCTCAGGAGCAGGTTGACTGCATTCGCGATCTACCTATCCCAGTGACATTTTGTGAATTACGCCGGTTTGTAGGAACTATCAATTTCTACCATCGTAACCTGCTGATGGCGGCAGCAATTGAAGCCCCTTTGACTGACCCATTGGCCAGGAAACAAACCTCGGGCAATCGCCGAGTACAGTGGTCTGACAACACGGTGAGAGCTTTTGAAGACCTTAAGTCAGCATTAGCACATGGTGTCACTCTCACCCATCCTTTTCCAGATCCCTGCATCTCTATTACAGCAGATGCAAGTGATTTTTCAATAAGTTCAGTCCTCCAACAGCACATCGGTGACACAACACAACCACTCCATTTTCTTTTTTGAAAAAACTATCTACGGCTCAATGTCAGCATTTGACAGAGAATTGCTTGCGGTTTATGAAGCTGTAAAATATTTCTGCACAGACGTCAAGGGAAAGAACATAACAATTTTCAAAGACCATTGCCCCCTCGATAACAATTTTCACAGACCAACGCCCCCTCGTGGAGTCTATCTATAACCCTGCTGTTGACCTACCCCCATGTAGTTTTCAGCAGATGGAATTATTTCTGCCAATATTCAACAGACATCTGTTACATCCGAGGTTCAGAAATGTGGTGGCAGACTACCTATCATGTATCACTGCAATTTCGTCCCCCATTAATTTTGATGAATTAGCCCGCTTACAGGACAATGACACTGAATTGCACAACATCCGACTGGACCCAGATACTTCCCTCCAGATAGTTTCCCATGATTACTGGGCTCGGTCAGGCCACTGGTGCAATACGTCCATGGTCACCACCCGGCATATTGTTCCCCCTGTGGTGCATCACAAAGTATTCACTACATTACATAACCTTTCACATCCTGGTGCTAAGGCTACTAAGCGCCTTGTTACAGAATGCCTTGTGTGGCCAGGTGTGAAGAGAGATTGTCATACTTGGGCTCGTGCTTGTTTACAGTGCCAGCGGAGCAAAGTAGGCAGACACACATAACCCCGTCTAGGTAAATTCGACATCCCAAAATGCCACTTCTGGCATGTACATCTGGACCTCGTAGGACCGTTACCCATGTCTGATGGTTTCAAGTATATCCTGTCTGTAATTGACCACATTGGGTGGTGGCAATACCCCTGCAGGACATCCCAGCGGATTCGTATCATCCTGGATAGCTCAATTCGGCTGCCCTACAACCATCACCACTGACCAGGGGAGGCAGTTTGAATCCCTGCTGTTTAAGAAACTCTGTGTACTCTGTGGGGTGGATAGATCCTGCTATCACACACAGAGCAAAGGACTGGTCCAGTGGTGGCACAGGACTCTGAGAGTGGCCCTCATGTGCCATGGTGGTGAGTGGTCTGACGCCCTTCCCTGGGTTATGTTAGGAATATGCATGGCTTGCAAGACAGACCTCCAGGCTTCACTTGCGGAGGTTCTGTATGGGGAGATCCTAGTTCTCCCCACAGAGTTCGTCAATGACGAAGCAATCATCAGCCTGTCCAACCTCCCCGCCCTAGTTGAGCATGTACAGACACACATAGCTGCGATCCATATGCCACCTCCACAACCAGACACCTGTTGTCAGGTCCTTCTGCATTCGGCACTGGACTCTTGCGAGTTCATTATGTTACGGGATAACACAGTCAAACCAGCATTACAGTCACCTTACTCTGCCCACATCGAGTAGTGGCTCACACAGACAATACTATGGACATTCTCATCAGTGGCCATCAGCAAACTGTTTCCCTTCAATGCACAAAACCAGCCTGGATGATCAAGGAATCTGTATCACACCCTCTTGAGTCGAGTGTTCCTCCTTCAGGTGACAACTCCAAACACACTGACCGCCCAGTCCCCTGCACCCCACCATGATCATATGTGCACCGAGCCTACACCAGTGGGCAGCTCAGTTGTTGCGTGTGACAATACTCTACACTTGTTTCACTCACACTGCTTGTGACAACCCACAACCTCAGGCCCAACAAGATGTTGCGTGTGACATTACCCCGTCGCAAGTGTTGGCGGCCAATGCCACCACAGAGTGTTCCAGTGTTGCTCCTGAACTGTGTTATTTTTACCCACCACCTCCCCTAGTGCCCCCTATATCCACTGTCAACGAAATTTGCATCTCGATCAACACCTCTGAGTGCCCACACGACAAGCTTTCCTTGCAGCACCACGAGGTATCCATCTTCGTCCTCCGCATAGGGGACACTTTGCGCGAGTCCACTCCCACGTCACATATCACCATCCTGCGCACAGTCCCCATCCCAAATGGGGTGGATACAGATGGCATAGCTGCAACATTCAGCACCAACGGGATGCTCAAAATTCGCATTCCCCTCTCCACCTGTACTGCAACACTAACATCTTCCTTGCCTGTCCAGTTCACGCGTGCACGTCGACCAGTCCATCCTCCCTACTGGATGGTGGACTATACCAGCACTAGTCCACCCTGCACAGACAGCATGGACTCTTCGCACATGCCTCTACCAACCAGCAAGCATCCCATAACACCACTACACAAGAAGACGCCCACATCCTTCCCCCACTGCTCTGCACTCCCAGCGGAGGGGGGGGGGGGGGGGGGGGGGGGGGGGCTCTGTGGTGACCATCGACTGCAAGTAACTGCCACCTGCGAAGGGCAGAGTAAACAGTCTTTGGGGTCTCAGACTTCTTTGGTTCGGTCTTGTGGACTTCGGTTGCCATGTGCGTGTTGTGAATTTCTGTAGCGTTTTTCTTGTGTTTTGTGTAATTACACAAACTTAATAAAAGTTTTCTGTGAGCAGTCAGTTGCTACAGCCAGAAAACCCACACGGTACATAAGAATTGTAAGCTTATCCACCCACATATCACTATTAAATTTTTCTTAGTATCTTCATTTTTGAAAAGTTTTGAGACATAAGATATACAAAAGAAAAACTTTTTACTTATCTTCATTTTGTTTTCATGTTGTTGGCTGGTTATTGTGTCTATGGGTACATTTGTGTGGCTGAAATATTGCTTTATAGCATTGTGGGTTCCTGATGACTAAATAGCTAATGAAGATTTGCCTGTATTATTTTTGAATTTTATTCTTTGTCACATTATTAGATATCACACCATCTTTACACTTTACACTTAATATTCCAAATTACATTGTTAGTGTTGATCATAAAAAAGTAAACCTGTACCATCAGAGGCCTGCCCACTACTACTAACATTCTGTGGTACTCACAAAATTCCAAAAAGTTTACAAAGTGAAAGAGTTTCCAAATTGAAAGAGTTTAAACACTTTCTTGACAAAAGAGGAATCATCACCAAGTTATAACATTATTTTATAAATGAGTCCAGAAATAAATTTAATAATTTTTGTTAGCTTGTGCAATTAATAATATGAATTTTAATTATGCTAGAAATGTCATAATTTCAGATTATTCTATAAGAAGAATAATTTTGGCTGTATTGATTGTAACAACTTAATTTATTGTTATACATTTTAGTCTGAAATATAATACATCATATACAAATTCAAATTAAATTCTTTAAGGGAAACAGCTGAGAACGTTCACCTATACAAGAATCAATTGTATACATGGTATCGGTTATTTCTTTAAAAAAAATGTTGGAGGGGGGGGGGGCAATGTTAATAAAGGCTATCCCATTACAGAATGA
Source organism: Schistocerca cancellata (assembly GCF_023864275.1). Taxonomy (NCBI): domain Eukaryota; kingdom Metazoa; phylum Arthropoda; class Insecta; order Orthoptera; family Acrididae; genus Schistocerca; species Schistocerca cancellata. Next base: position 1,114,743,924 of record NC_064627.1, read on the forward strand.
TGTATTTTGGTGGGGGGATGGCCATCAGCCAATGAGAATCACACAACGATGGAACAGTGCTGGAGTTAATTGGAGACAGACACTTCATGAGTGTTGCACTCAGGGGAACAAGACACTTTATGTCAGTTCTGGAAGAAGGCAGACCTTCCTGTGGTAACGTGTGTTATTCAGTCGTGTGAGTGATAGATTCTGGTAGGGAACAGCTTCTACAGTCCTTTAACTTTCGATGGGACTTCAACTGTCACAAGGGCTGAATGTTCTCCAGTGCAGAATTTTAACTTTTTCAGCTTGCATTATGGAATTGAGATTAGACAGAGTATGAGTACCTACTTTATTCTCACATGTGTTAATTTGTAAATCATCATAAGGAACTCTGAGCTCTGAACTATTTTGAACTGGCAAATATTTTCTGTATTGTGGTCACAAAATGGACATAGTTTTTCATATGTTTTGGATGACTGTTTAACTTGGGATTTTGCTGTCATTCTCATAATGGTTTCAATGCAACTTTACTGTGTTTCATAAGGTTAACTTTTCCTGGATTATTGTAGGATAACCTTCCATTTATTTGAGTTTTGCTTTCTTGAATAAATATTATTCAGCATAGTTCCCTGTCATCAATGTCAATTACAGACATTAGAATATGAGCCTTATTATTAAATTATTCATTTACCTACATTTAATATTTTGTATGTTTTATTAATTTGCAGTTCTAGCCAATGCATAGACTATGAAACTGCAGGATCATAGCTATAGGTTGTTATATGCACCAAGTTAACTGCTGGTCATGACAGCTGATGTGTGTGGCTCGATCCAATGACATTATGAAGATATTCATTTTTAAACAGTTGCATATCACAGTTACTGTAGGTGTGAGTGCCATGAGGTAAAGTTGCAACTGATGTGCTTGTATGTAATGCTGGCAAGGGAAGCCACATTAGTTAACACTACAATTGGGATTTTCTCATCCAGGATATGAATGTAATACCTTTAGAATTACAATTTTTTTATTTCTTATGGTCTACAGTATTACATGATACAGGTCCCATACCTATTGCATGATAGGTAGTTTGCATGGGGGCTCCAAGAATAAGAGTTTGCATCAGTTGCATGCATGAGAATCAGTATCAGAAACTAGATGTAGTTGGGACTTCAAGAGAGAAGAAGAAGCTACAAAGAGGCTTGCTGAATTCCAATTTTATGATATTATGAAGCAGTTCAATTTTAAACAGCCCAGAACCTCTCCTCAGAGTCCATCTCTCTACTTACCCCTACCACTCCCCAGACTCCCACCTTCTACATGCATCCTAAAGTCCATAAACCCAACCACCCAGGACGCCCCATTGTGGCCGGTTACTGTGCCCCCACTCAGAGAATCTCTGCTCTCGTAGACCAACACCTTCAACCTATTACCCGGAACCTATCCTCCTATATAAAAGATACCAACCATTTCTTTGACCGACTCTCCACAGTTCCTTTCCCTTTACCACATGGTGCCTTGCTCATCACTACTGATGCCACCTCCCTGTACAGTAACATTCCTAATGCCCATGGCCTTACTGCTATCGAACACTACCATTCCAGACGCCCCATGGATTCCAACAACCTCCTTCCTAGATGCCATGACCAACTATATCCTCACCCACAATTACTTCTCCTTTGAAGGCATTTCCTACAAACAAATCCGGGGTATGGCTATGGGCACCCACATGGCACCATCCTATGCTAACCTATTCATGGGCCATCAAGAGGAATACTTCCTAAAAACCTAGAATCCTAAACCTCTCACCTAGTTCAGATTCATTGATGACATCTTTGGTATTTGGATTGAAGGTGAGGACACCTTATTCACATTCCTCCAGAACCTCAACAACTTCTCCCCCATTTGCTTCACCTGGTCCCACTCAACCCAACAAGCCACCTTCCTAGATGTTGACCTCTGCCTCAGAGATGGCTACATCAGTACCTCCGTCCATATCAAACCTACTAACCAGCAGCAATACCTTCACTTCGACAGCTGCCACCCGTTTCATACATAGAAGTCCCTTCCGTACAGCCTAGCCACCTGTGGTCATCGCATCTGCAGTGACGAGCAGTCCCTCTCAAAATATACCAAGGGTCTCACTGAAGCCTTCACTGACTGTAATTATCCTCCCATCCTTGCACAAAAACAAATCTCCCATGCCTTATCTTTCCAGTCTCCCACCACCTCCCAAAGTCCCACAGTCCAGCCACAGAGGAGCATTCCCCTCGTAACTCAGTACCATCCGGGACTGGAGCAACTGAATTACATTCTCCGCCAGGGTTTCGATTATCTCTCGTCATACCCTGAAATGAGAAATGTTCTACCCACTATCCTTCCCACCCCTCCTACCCGCGTATTCTGCCGTCCACCGAACCTACACAATATACTCGTTCATCCTTACACAACCCCTGCTCCCAATCCCTCACCTCATGGCTCATACCCCTGTAATAGACCTAGATGCAAGATCTGTCCCATACATCCTCCTACCACCACCTACTCCAGTCCGGACACTAACATTACCTATCACATCAAAGGCAGGGCTACCTGTGAAACCAGTCATGTGATCTACAAGCTAAGCTGCAACCACTGTGCTGCATTCTATATAGGCATGACAACCAACAAGCTGTCTGTCCACATGAATGGCCACCGACAAACTGTGGCCAAAAAACAAGTGGACCACCCTGTAGCTGAACAAGCTGCCAAACATGATACCCCTCATCTCAATGACTGCTTCACAGCCTGTGCCATATGGATCCTTCCCACCAACACCAGCTTTTCTGAATTGTGCAGGTGGGAACTTTCCCTGCAGTACATCCTATGCTCCCGTAACCCTCCTGGCCTAACCTTCGTTAGTCACTGTCCTCACCCATCCAGCCCCCTCCCTGTTCCGATTCCAGCACTACACAGCCGTCATTTCACCGCCACACCCAGTCTTTTAATTTCTTTTATTTTTAGTTTTATTTCTCTCCTTTCCACTACTTACCCCCTCCCCTCTCCGCACCTTCTCTCCTACACTCAGTCTAAACTGCAACACTTCATTGTCCACCACTCCCACTTTACTATCCCTCCCCCTCCCTGCCCCAGCCTCTTCCTTACTCCCACCCAGTCGCCACTCCCATCATGCACCTGGTGCTGCTGCTCACAGTGTAGTTTAAGCTCTCTGAGACTGCAGATGTGTGTGCTAGTTGCGCTTGCGTGTGTGTGTGCGCACACATGTGTGTATGTGGGTCTATTGCTGACAAAGGCCTTAATGGCCGAAAGCTATGTTTGTGCGAATCTTTTTATTGTGCCTATCACGGCTCAGCATCTCGGCTGTATGGTGAGTAGCAACTTTCCTTTTCTCGTATTGTTACATCGAGAATGCAATACTTAATCTCTAAAATCGCACATCCTCATCGTCCTTCTACATATGAGAGAGTTAGACTGTGTCTGTCTAAAAACAAAAACTGTACAACAAATTGAATGAGAAAATGTTTTCGTTTGTCTGCGCCTTACTGCGCATTTGTAATTAACGTCTTTGCCAACCCTCTGGTTACTCACCGGGGCCTTTCATCATGTACTTATACAATTGTCCCCACACTGTACATTGATACGTTGTGGAGCTGTACAGTTTTTGGTTTTTTTTGGAATGGATATGTCAGCTTATTCTATGCATGTTAAAGTTCTACATGGAATTAAAATATTATATACCTTGGTCGGACACTTGATCATTTATCAGATAATCAAACAAATATGAGGAGTCTTCTATTGAAAGAATCCACCAGTTTCGACAGTCACAACAATATTATCCAGGTGAAGACACCATTGGGATATGGTGGGGTGTCACATTGAGGACGAAGGCGAGTCGGAGTGCCTAGTGATGCACTGAATGAACAAACAAACATGCAACATATTCCACATAAGAAGGTGCTAAAATTTAACAAACCAGGAAGTTTTTCTTATTTTGCAACAGTAAATATTAATTCTTTAAGGAAAGTTGGTAAATTGAAACATTTAACAGATGTCTTAGATCAACAGAACATAGTTATCACAGCCCTTCAAGAGTTACATATTACTGACCAGGACACAATCAAATCAGGAGGATATCGACTTTATAAGCGACCAACAGGAGAAAGGGTAATAGAAAATCTTCCCCAATTTGGTATGGGTTCGTTGGTATACAATAGAATATTGGATTCCATTGAGGATTTTTCATCCAATTCCTCAAGAATGGCACTGTTAACAATTAAGGTGGAAAAAGAAAGATACACACTGATAAATGTTCATGCTCCAACTAATGTTAAAAATAGAACTGACAAGGATGGAACAGAAAAATTCTGGGGTGAACTTGATCAACTAGTAAGGACCATATCACAAACTAACATTAAAATTCTGCTTGGAGACTAATGCAGAGATAGGACGAGAGAAGAAATTTCGAGATGTGGTGTGGCGATGGCCAGCGCGTAAACAAGAACGGGGAACGGTTAATTGAATTTCGTACTACAAATGGATTGGTTTTGAAGACAACCACGTTTTAGAGAAGACCACATAAGTTGTTGTTGTTGTGGTCATCAGTCCTGAGACTGGTTTGATGCAGCTCTCCATGCTACTCTATCCTGTGCAAGCTTCTTCATCTCCCAGTATCTACTGCAACCTACATCCTTCTGAATCTGCTTAGTGTATTCATCTCTTGGTCTCCCTCTACGATTTTTACCCTCCACACTGCCCTCCAATGCTAAATTTGTGATCCCTTGATGCCTCAAAACATGTCCTACCAACCGATCCCTTCTTCTAGTCAAGTTGTGCCACAAACTTCTCTTCTCCCCAATCCTATTCAGTACCACCTCATTAGTTACGTGATCTACCCACCTTATCTTCAGCATTCTTCTGTAGCACCACATTTCGAAAGCTTCTATTCTCTTCTTGTCCAAACTATTTACCGTCCATGTTTCACTTCCATACATGGCTACACTCCATACAAATACTTTCAGAAACGACTTCCTGACACACAAATCTATACTCGATGTTAACAAATTTCTCTTCTTCAGAAACGCTTTCCTTGCCATTACCAGTCTACATTTGATATCCTCTCTACTTCGACCATCATCAGTTATTTTGCTCCCCAAATAGCAAAACTCCTTTACTACTTTAAGTGTCTCATTTCCTAATCTAATTCCCTCAGCATCACCCGACTTAATTTGACTACATTCCATTATCCTCGTTTTGCTTTTGTTGATGTTCATCTTATATCCTCCTTTCAAGACACTGTCCATTCCGTTCAACTGCTCTTCCAAGTCCTTTGCTGTCTCTGACAGAATTACAATGTCATCGGCGAACCTCAAAGTTTTTACTTCTTCTCCATGAATTTTAATACCTACTCCGAATTTTTCTTTTGTTTCCTTTACTGCTTGCTCAATATACAGATTGAATAACATCGGGGAGAGGCTACAACCCTGTCTTACTCCTTTCCCAACCACTGCTTCCCTTTCATGCCCCTCGACTCTTATAACTGCCATCTGGTTTCTGTACAAACTGTAAATAGCCTTTCGCTCCCTGTATTTTACTCCTGCCACCTTCAGAATTTGAAAGAGAGTATTCCAGTTAACATTGTCAAAAGCTTTCTCTAAGTCTACAAATGCTAGAAACGTAGGTTTGCCTTTTCTTAATCTTTCTTCTAAGATAAGTCGTAAGGTCAGTATTGCCTCACGTGTTCCAACATTTCTACGGAATCCAAACTGATCTTCCCCGAGGTCGGCTTCTACCAGTTTTTCCATTCGTCTGTAAAGAATTTGCGTTAGTATTTTGCAGCTGTGACTTATTAAACTGATAGTTCGGTAATTTTCACATCTGTCAACACCTGCTTTCTTTGGGATTGGAATTATTATATTCTTCCTGAAGTCTGAGGGTATTTCGCCTGTCTCATACATCGTGCTCACCAGATGGTAGAGTTTTGTCATGACTGGCTCTCCCGAGGCCATCAGTAGTTCAAATGGAATGTTGTCTACTCCCGGCGCCTTGTTTCGACTCAGGTCTTTCAGTGCTCTGTCAAACTCTTCACGCAGTATCTTATCTCCCATTTCGTCTTCATCTACATCCTCTTCCATTTCCATAATATTGTCCTCAAGTACATCGCCCTTGTATAAACCCTCTATATACTCCTTCCACCTTTCTGCCTTCCCTTCTTTGCTTAGAACTGGGTTTCCATCTGAGCTCTTGATATTCATACAAGTGGTTCTCTTCTCTCCAAAGGTCTCTTTAATTTTCCTGTAGGCAGTATCTATCTTACCCCTAGTGAGACAAGCCTCTACATCCTTACATTTGTCCTCTAGCCATCCCTGCTTAGCAATTTTGCACTTCCTGTCGATATGATTTTTGAGACGTTTGTATTCCTTTTTGCCTGCTTCATTTACTGAATTTTTATATTTTCTCCTTTCATCAATTAAATTCAATATTTCTTCTGTTACCCAAGGATTTCTATTAGCCCTCGTCTTTTTACCTACTTGATTCTCTGCTGCCTTCACTACTTCATCCCTCAGAGCTACCCATTCTTCTTCTACTGTGTTTCTTTCCCCCATTCCTGTCAATTGTTCCCTTATGCTCTCCCTGAAACTCTGTACAACCTCTGGTTCTTTCAGTTTATCCAGGTCCCATCTCCTTAAATTCCCACCTTTTTGCAGTTTCTTCAGTTTTAATCTACGGGTCGTAACTAATAGATTGTGGTCAGAGTCCACATCTGCCCCTGGAAATGTCTTACAATTTAAAACCAGGTTCCTAAATCTCTGTCTTACCATTATATAATCTATCTGATACCTTTTAGTATCTCCAGGGTTCTTCCATGTATACAACCTTCTATCATGATTCTTAAACGAAGTGTTAGCTATAATTAAGTTGTGCTCTGTGCAAAATTCTACCAGGCGGCTTCCTCTTTCATTTCTTAGCCCCAATCCATATTCACCTACTACATTTCCTTCTCTCCCTTTTCCTACTGACGAATTCCAGTCACCCATGACTATTAAATTTTCGTCTCCCTTCACTACCTGAATAATTTCTTTTATCTCGTCATACATTTCATCTATTTCTTCATCATCTGCAGAGGTAGTTGGCATATAAACTTGTACTACTGTAGTAGGCATGGGCTTTGTGTCTATCTTGGCTACAATAATGCATTCACTATGCTGTTTGTAGTAGCTAACCCGCACTCCTATTTTTTTATTCATTATTAAACCTACTCCTGCATTACCCCTATTTGATTTTGTATTTATAACCCTGTAATCACCTGACCAAAAGTCTTGTTCCTCTTGCCACCGAACTTCACTAATTCCCACAATATCTAACTTTAACCTATCCATTTCCCTTTTTAAATTTTCTAACCTACCTGCTCGATTAAGGGATCTGACATTCCACGCTCCGATCCGTAGAACGCCAGTTTTCTTTCTCCTGATAACGACGTCCTCCTGAGTAGTCCCCGCCCGGAGATCCGAATGGGGGACTATTTTACCTCCGGAATATTTTACCCAAGAGGACGCCATCATCATTTAATCATACAGTAGAGCTGCATGTCCTCGGGAAAAATTACGGCTGTAGTTTCCCCTTGCTTTCAGCCGTTCGCAGTACCAGCACAGCAAGGCCGTTGTGATTAGTGTTACAAGGCCAGATCAGTCAATCATCCAGACTGTTGCCCCTGCAACTACTGAAAAGGCTGCTGCCCCTCTTCAGGAACCACACGTTTGTCTGGCCTCTCAACAGATACCCCTCCGTTGTGGTTGCACCTACGGTACGGCCATCTGTATCGCTGAGGCACGCAAGCCTCCCCACCAACGGCAAGGTCCATGGTTCATGGGGGGGCCATCTGGAACTCCCCTAGCTTGACTTTAGGACATTTCCATGTCATAAACTAACCACATAAGTTAATGACATGGAAATGTCCTAAAGTCAAGCTAGGGGAGTTCCAGATAGATCATGTGGCCATGGATCAGAAATTCCATAAGGAAATCTATTATGTTAATATGCTGCATGGTGTCAATGTTGATTCAGACCACTACATTTCAAAAATTAAAATCAAACTGACGCCTAAAAGAAAAAACAAACCTCAGAAGTTAGATACAAAGAGAACATATGACCCTAGTTATATTATTAATAATCAGATATATTATGAGAGATCAAGAATACCTTTAAGTGACAATCTAGAAGCCACTGTCAATCGATTAAAAGACTTGGCTGAAGAACTAACTCCTGTACAAAAACGCAAGAAACATGATTGGTGGAATGAGGAATGTGATGTAGTGATTCAACGTACATGTAAGGCCTGGTTAAATGTCCAACAAAAGAGAACTGAAAGCTCCAGGGAGGAATTAATAAATGCTAGACAATCAACCGCCAAAGAAATTAGAAGGCTGAAAAGGCAATTTCATAAGGACTCGCTAAAATCTATCGAGGATGCCTTCAATCGCCACAAGACAAGAGATTACTATCAGACATTCAAACAGTACCAGCCGAAATACAGTCCACCTATTCTTATGATGAAGGATACAAATGGAAAGATAGCACAAAACAATTATGACAATTCAATGATAGTGGCTAAATATTTCAGACAGTTACTAAATAGTGTGGAACCTGAACATCATTTGGACTTTGACCCCTATCCAAGAAACAAAACGCTTTTAGAAAAAGTTATACCACTACAGCCAGATGAAGTACAAGCGGTGATTAACTCACTTTGGAATTACGAAGCAGCAGGTGAGAACAAACTAGTGGCAGAACTTTGAAAATATGCAAATGTACAAATTATTCTGAACTTACACAAACATCTTACTGACATTCGGAATACTGAGAAGCTACCAGAGGAATGGAATGTTGCAATAATCCATCCACTACACAAAAAAGGAGATAGATTGGAACCAAATAATTATAGGGGTACATCCCTGCTGGATATTACTTATAAAATTTTTTCCAAGGTTCTGTATTTCGGAATTCATGAACAGCTTGATGGTGAACTAGGTGAATATCAAGGAGGCTTTCGTCCAGGATGAAGCTTTTCTCATCAAATTATTAGTCTGAAATGGATAATGAAACATCAAAGGGTAGGGACAAGAAACTGGTTATCACGTTTATCGATTTTAAAAAACCTACGATAGGATCCATTGTGAATCTTTACTGTCAATTCTTAAAGAATTTGCTTTACATCAGAAACTTGTCAACCTCGTTGCAGTCATCCTTCGAAATACTAAAGCTAGAGTAAGGTTCAGAAATGAATTATCTGAACCTTTTGAGATTCATACTGGCCTTCAACAAGGTGATGGATTGTTTCCATTATTGTTCAATTGTGTGCTGGAGAAACTCATGTGTGAATGGAACAAGGTATGCCCACCATCTGTTAAGATTGGAAAAAAAATTCAATTTAACTGCCTTACATTTGCAGATGATTTGGCGCCGTTGGCAAACAATATTGATGAAGCAAAGGTTCAGATAGAACAACTAGAATGAGTAGCGGCAAAAGTCGGATTGCAAATTTCGTTTGAGAAAACAGAAATGATGCCCAGCTTCCCAGTTGACACATCCCATGTCATACTCCCATGTTGTTGTTGTGGTCTTCAGTCCTGAGGCTGGTTTGATGCAGCTCTCCATGCTACTCTATCCTGTGCAAGCTTCTTCATCTCCCATTACCTACTGCGGCCTACATCCTTCTGAATCTGCTTAGTGTGTTCTTCTCTTGGTCTCCCTCTACGATTTTTACCCTCCACACTGCCTTCCAGTACTAAGTTGGTGATCCCTTGATGCCTCAGAATATGTCCTACCAACTGATCCCTTCTTCTAGTCAAGTTGTGCCACAACCTCCTCTTCTCCCCATTTCTATTCAATACCTCCTCATTAGTTATGTGATCTACCCATCTAATCTTCAGCATTCTTCTGTAGCACCACATTTCGAAAGCTTCTATTCTCTTCTTGTCTAAACTATTTATCGTCCATGTTTCACTTCCATACATGGCTACACTCCATACAAATACTTTCAGAAATGACTTCCTGACACTTAAATCAATACTCGATGTTAACAAATTTCTCTTCTTCAGAAACGCTTTCCTTACCATTGCCAGTCTACATTTTATATCCTCTCTACTTTGACCATCATCCGTTATTTTGCTCCCCAAATAGCAAACCTCCTTTACTACTTTAAGTGTCTCATTTCCTAATCTAATTCCCTCAGCATCACCCGACTTATTTCACCTACATTCCATTATCCTCGTTTTGCTTTTGTTCATCTTATACCCTCCTTTGAAGACACTGTCCATTCTGTTCAACTGCTCTTCCAAGTCCTTTGCTATCTCTGACAGAATTACGTCATCGTCGAACCTCAAAGTTTTTATTTCTTCTCCATCAATTTTAATACCTACTCCAAACTTTTCTTTTGTTTCCTTTACTGCTTGCTCAATATACAGATTGAATAGCATCAGGGAGAGGCTACAACCCTGTCTCACTCCCTTCCCAACCACTGCTTCCCTTTCAAGTCCCTCGACTCTTATAACTGCCATCTGGTTTCTGTACAAATTGTAAATAGCCTTTTGCTCCCTGTAGTTTACCCCTTGCTACAGGAGAATGCTGAAGATTAGATGGGTAGATCACATAACTAATGAGGAGGTGTTGAATAGGATTGGGGAGAAGAGAAGTTTATGGCACAACTTGACTAGAAGAAGGGATCAGTTGGTAGGACATGTTCTGAGGCATCAAGGGATCACCAGTTTAGTATTGGAGGGCAGCGTAGAGGGTAAAAATTGTAGAGGGAGACCAAGAGATGAATACACCAAGCAGTTTCAGAAGGATGTAGGTTGCAGTAGGTACTGGGAGATGAAGAACCTTGCACAGGATAGAGTAGCATGGAGAGCTGCATCAAACCAGTCTCAGAACTGAAGACCACAACAACAACAACAACAACATTTTACCCCTGCCACCTTCAGAATTTGAAAGAGAGTATTCCAGTCAACATCGTCAAAAGCTTTCTCTAAGTCTACAAATGCTAGAAACGTAGGTTTGCCTTTCCTTAATCTTTCTTCTAAGATAAGTCGTAGGATCAGTATTGCCTCACGTCTTCCAACATTTCTATGGAATCCAAACTGATCTTCCCCGAGGTCGGCTTCTATCAGTTTTTCTATTCGTCTGTAAAGAATTTGCGTTAGTATTTTGCAGCTGTGACTTATTAAACTGATAGTTCAGTAATTTTCACATCTGTCAACACCTGCTTTCTTTGGGATTGGAATTATTATATTATTCTTTAAGTCTGAAGGAATTTCGCCTGTCTCATACACCTTGCTCACCAGATGGTAGAGTTTTGTCAGGACTGGCTCTCCCAAGGCCGTCAGTAGTTCTAATGGAATGTTGTCTACTCCCAGGGCCCTGTTTCGACTTAGGTCTTCCAGTGCTCTGTCAAACTCTTCACGCAGTATCATATCTCCCATTTCATCTTCATCTACATTCTCTTCCATTTCCATAATATTGTCCTCAAGAACATCGCCCCTGTATAGACCCTCTATATACTGCTTCCACCTTTCTGCTTTCCCTTCTTTGCTTAGAACTGGGTTTCCATCTGAGCTCTTGATATTCATGCAAGTGGTTCTCTTTGCTCCAAAGGTATCTTTAATTTTCCTGTAGGCAGTATCTATCTTACCCCTAGTGAGATAAGCCTCTACATCGTTACATTTGTCCTCTAGCCATTCCTGTCGATCTCATATTTGAGATGTTTGTATTCCTTTTTGCTTGCTTCATTTACTGAATTTTTATATTTTCTCCTTTCATCAATTAATCTCTTCTGTTACCCAAGGATTTCTATTAGCTCTTGTCTTTTTACCTACTTGATCCTCTGCTGTCTTCACTATTTCATCCGTCAAAGCTACCCATTCTTCTTCTACTGTGTTTCTTTCCCCCATTCCTGTCAATTGTTCCCTTATGCTCTCCCTGAAACTCTGTACAACCTCTGGTTCTTTCAGTTTATCCAGGTCCCATCTCCTTAAATTCCCACCTTTTTGCAGTTTCTTCAGTTTTAATCTACAGTTCACAACCAATAGATTGTGGTCAGAGTCCACATCTGCCCCTGGAAATGTCTTACAATTTACAATCTGGTTCCTAAATCTATGTCTTACCATTATGTAATCTATATGAAACCTTTTAGTATCTCCAGGGTTCTTCCATCTATACAACCTTCTTTCATGATTCTTGAACCAAGTGTTAGCTATGATTAAGTTATGCTCTTTGCAAAATTCTACCAGACGGCTTTCTCTTTCATGTCTTAGCCCCAATCCATATTCACCTACTACTTTTCCTTCTCTTCCTTTTCCTACTGTCGAATTCAAGTCACCCATGACTGTTAAATTTTAGTCTCCCTTCACTGCCTGAATAATTTCTTTTATCTCATCATACATTTCATCAAGTTCTTCATCATCTACAGAGCTAGTTGGCATATAAACTTGTACTACTGTAGTAGGCGTGGGTTTTGTATCTGTCTCGGCCACAATAATGCGTTCCCTATGCTGTTTGTAGTAACTTACCCGCACTCCTATTTTTTTATTCATTATTAAACCTAATCCTGCATTACCCCTATTTGATTTTGTATTTATAACCCGGTATTCACCTGACCAAAAGTCTTGTTCCTCCTGCCACCGAACTTCACTAATTCCCACTATATCTAACTTTAACGTATCCATTTCCCTATTTAAATTTTCTAACCTACCTGCCCGATTAAGGGATCTGACATTCCACGCTCCGATCCGTAGAAGGCACGTTTTCTTTCTTCTGTTAATGACGTCCTCTTGAGTAGTCCCCGCCTGGAGATCTGAATGGGGGACTATTTTACCTCCGGAATATTTTACCCAAGAGGACACCATCATCATTTAACCATACAGTAAAGCTGCATGCCCTCGGGAAAAATTACGGCTATTTCCCCTTGCTTTCAGCCGGTCACAGTACCACAACAGCAAGGCCGTTTTGGTTAGTGTTACAAGGCCAGATCAGTCAATCATCCAGACTGTTGCCCCTGCAACTACTGAAAGGGATGCTGTGCCCCTCTTTAGGAACCACACATTTGTCTGGCCTCTCAACAGATACCCTTCCGTTGTGGTTGCACCTACGGTACGGCTATCAGTATCGTTGAGGCACGCAAGCCTCCCCACCAACGGCAAGGTCCATGGTTCATGGGAGGGATCATACTCCATAATGATCAAAAACTTTTTTTACTACCTTAGTTTTTTTTTTCATACTCCATAATGATCAAAAAATTAAGGTAGTAAAAAAATTTTAATTTCTTGGTGAGATTATTACCTGGAATGTTAATGAAAGAGCATCAATAGATGGTAGAACATTAAAACTTTAGCGATCGCAGAGAACCACGTGGTCAACCTACAAAAAACGATCTCTCTCAATAAATGCTAAATTTTGACATTACTCCTTCGTTGTTAAATCGGAAACAACATATGCAAGTGGAACACTATTCAGACTAAATACTCAAGCAACAACTGACAAATTGCAGAAAGTTGATAGAAGAATACTCCGAACAATTATCAGTAAGAAACACCAAGTTAATTGGCAGTGGAGCCTTTTGCCCAATTCAGTAGTGTATAAAGAAAGTGAATCCATTATTGATACAATGTGGAAAAGAAGGATTGCATTTTTTGGCCACATATCTCGCCTACCAAATACTAGAATTCTGAAGCAACTTTTGACTACTTTTGGAACAGTAAAACCAAAAACATCTGGTTTAAAGAAGTACAAAGTGATCTGGATGAAATGAACATCACCACACACCAAATTCTACAGAGAGAAGAGAAACTGGTTCTGAAGAACAAATACACACGGCTAGCATTCAAACCATTAGAATGGAAGAAGTATGTCATACCTGCAGAAGAACGAGCAGCCAGTTCACAGAAAATGAATAAGTTTTGGGAAATGAAGAAATTGCTGACTGCTAAGACTTAAACTTAGTTATTGTAGATTATGTTGTGTTATGTCTGATTTTAGTACTCCAATGTGGGCGTAAACTATGTAAATAAATAAATTATATACATAATATGTGAGTCCATTACACATTTAAATTTAGCATGCTAACAATAATGTCCAGTTTGTTCCATTCTCATTGCCGGGTTTTACACTGGTGCACTGGCTGATTTGGCAGCAGTAACTAGTTGCCAACAGTCAACATGCTATATGCTACCGTTGCACGTGTGTACACTCATTTTCTTGGTGTTGATGTCACATTTAGTGTCACACTTTCACCTGAATGCCATGTATCGAAGAATTGCTGTGGCATTTGCCTTCATTCTGGGTGCAGTGAGTGTGTGCCTATTGTTCATAATCTGACGCTGTGGCAGAATATCTCCATTTTTACTGCCCAGGCATCATTACTACCCATCGTAGTCGCATTTTCAGCAGAGAGAACCCTGACCAACAGCATCCGTCGATGAGGTACCTGCTCGAACAAGTATAGTTCATTTGTTCATGTATCAAGCATTGCGAACCATGTTATTCATAAGTTATTTCATTGCACATGCATGTTCATGTCACCACACCTGACCGTGCACTTGTTGAAAGACACGTATAGCCATCCCAAACGTTGGAAAAATTGCTTATCTTTGACGTTCATTTCTTCATATAGAGTTTGGTTTCCAATGAAAATTCATACAAGTATTGAGTTACAACAATATACACAACATGATAGCTTATACCTATGGCTGATGTTCCATCCATTGGTTATATCATGAACATAAATTTCTTAAGTTTTAAAACATCATAAAAATTTTCATTAACTGGATTTTGTTACTACAGTTCATTTGTTAGTTTCAATTTTTCTTCATTCACATCACATATACAAATTAATTACATATCACATTTTTATGACACAATACAAGCATATGATATATTTTTGCTTCTTTTATAGATAGGCTTTTATCACTGATGGGAGCTTATTTCTTTCTTAGGTAGAGGAGGGAAAAAAACATTGGAAATAGGACTATGGTAAAACATAATGCATTGCTGGCTTAACTACACTTTGCGATGCCTCCTTTGTTTGGAAGGGAAGGAAAGAAATACTCATCCACTGGTTCAAGGATTTATGAGGAAATGTCGCTTGTACAGACATGGACTAGTTGCCAAGTAACTTTTGCTTCATCAAAATAATGTGTACTGACTAATCATTGATGAAATGTCAGGTTGTTTCTTCAAATACTAGTGTTGTTTACTTCAGTTCACAAATAGCTTAGTGTGAAATCTGGTGCTTTAACCATCATATAGTTATTTTTGTCCAATACCTGGAAATGCCATTATTCAAGCTTTCATGTGTGATGATAAGAAATTAATTGGTTTTTGTAAAATCACATGCTTAAATGTTTGTGTACTCTGCAGTGAATAGGTAGTGATAATTGTCACTGAGACACACTGCATTGATGAATATTTCATTTTCATTTTTCTTATGACCTTTATTGTAAATATCCTTATAACTAAATTGTTTACTCGAGGTGTGGCCCATTTCTTAATTTGGTACCTACTTCTCTTGACGTAATTCTCTTCTTCTGTGCTATGATGATGCACTGGTCACTGAAATAAAAAAAAACTTAAAACTAATTGCATTTTGTAGCTCGATGGCCACTGATACAACCAGTCATTGCATACATCCGCAGATATTTCCATATTTTGTTTAAATTCATAGACATTCATTTATTCTGTTACCCTTTATGATCATTTTCCCTGCAAAGAAAGTTATATGACATTTCTTACGATATTTTGCCGTTCAGCCTTAGCTTACATATCTCATACAGTTTTTCATAATGCTTCCTTTTGGTTGTAAATGTGTTGTATATAGCTTAGTATTTAATTAAATCTCTGTGTACATATATCAATAGGTTCCCTAGTTCTTAGACAGTAGATGTATTTGCGTAGTATTTCCATTTACTTTGTATTTAAGTTAAGTACATATTGCATTCCTATTTTGGTTACACCTTCTGCCAGTCTATTGTGCCTGCGCACAGGTCAATGTCTCCTCTGCTGCCACTGGCATCTGTATGTATTGTAGAGCGCGCAACAGCTGAGCCAGAAGCTAATTTCATTTATGCTTTCGCTTCGCAGGAAGCAGTGTGTTATTTCTCATTGCTGATAATTTTTACGCCTATGTGTACAAATCAAAAGAATCACTTACGTCTATACACATTACTTTATCTTAACATGCACTCTAGAAGAAAAAATACACTTAGAATTATGTACATGATGTACAGTTACCTTGTGAAAAAAAAAAGGTCACCATGCTTTGTCATTCTATAAAGGCTTTTATATCTTTGTGAGGATAGAGACCCTTGTCTCTTCCTGTTTTCTCATAGGCTAATCTGTATGTCCCAGTATATGGTATTTTGCAAATTACATATGATCCTGAATAGAGTAATTGCCACTTCTAATTCATTTTACCAAATTTTGTTGATTTAGGGTGAGTCCGTAAGAGAACTCGTTGCCCTTCAAAAAACTGTGTAGCACATTTCAGTTTCTTGTTATAAATTTTCCTTCTATACTCAGCCCTGCTTTATAGAGTAACTATGGCTTGTTTGATTTTATCTTGTAGTGTCATTTCTGTAGTGGGTACCTTTGGTATGGACAACTCCCACTCATTGATTTGCTTTGTCCGGAATATCAATTCATTAGGTGTGAAAACTGTTGAAGAATGTGGAAGGTTATTGACAACTTGCATAAAAAGAGTTACATATTCTACCCATTGGGTATGTTTGTGAGGGGTGTATGTTGTAATAAACTGGTTAAATTCTTTAAAGACTCATTCAACTGTGCTTGCTTCTGGGTGAAGAAAGCTTACTAATATGTGCTTTATGCCCTGTGAGGTCATAAACTGTTTCCACTTCCACCCAACGAAATATGATGCATTATCAGTTAGTAGTACCTTTGGTTTACCTACTCATCTCAAATATTTTTACTCAATTATTTTTCTGATATTTGTGGCTGTTGCATTTTTAATGGCATACACTTTGATATGTTTCAAGAAAATATCATATAGTGCTACTACATATCTTACTCCTTCTTTACTTCTTGGATATGGACCAGCTATGTCCAGGGATACAATATCTAGAGGTTTTTTTTTGTGAGTATTGGGTGTAGCTCAGCATATTTTGACACATTGGACTGTTTTGATTTTTGACATATTGCACATTTTCTTAATACCTGTAGGACTCACTTTCTCAAATTTGGAAAATAACAAAGTGTTGCAATTTTTGCAGTAGATTTGCTCACTCCATAATGTCCTCATACTTCATGTGTGTGGCATATAAATTCTTCAATATAATCTTCCGGGATACGCACACACTATTGATCATATTTTTCATGTTTCCTATGAAACAAAATGCCCTTGTACTCCTGATACCATTTACTTACCTTTCCACCTTCATCTTGCTTAAGGTTTTGCATGACTTTATTCCGTCTGCAATCTTGCTGTTGTATAATTTTCATCTGCTTACAAA
This sequence comes from Schistocerca cancellata, assembly GCF_023864275.1. Classification (NCBI taxonomy): domain Eukaryota; kingdom Metazoa; phylum Arthropoda; class Insecta; order Orthoptera; family Acrididae; genus Schistocerca; species Schistocerca cancellata. The sequence goes on from NC_064627.1 coordinate 1,114,761,414, forward strand.
CCTTATGATAATCAGACTGTTCTGTTGTACCTTGCATTGATAATGTTTTGACTTCTGCATCTTGCTCTGTTAAGTCACTAAATTCCTCTAAACTCTGTAGTAGCCTAGACAAGGTGTCTGGAATAACGTTCTGACTTCCTTTAATATAAATGATTTCAAAATTGAATTACTGTAAATATAGACACCACTTAGCTAATCTACAGTGCTAAACCAAGTGTGCTATGCCCTACGAATCCTTGCATACTGCACAAGCCCAGAAACTGTCCACACGGCCTACTATGCACAATTCCACAATGTAATGCAGTATGGTATTATATTCTGGGGAGACTCTATTCTCCTCACCCAAAAGAGAGCTATAAGAATAATGAACTAGGTAAAGCCGACTGATAGCTGCAGACCTCTCTTCCAAAAGTTGCTCATCCTACATCTTAGCAGCCTGTATATACTAGACTATGCAAATTTGTAAAAAGTAATATTACAAAATATAATAAAAATGTAAATGTCCTTGACTATGGTACTAGACAGAAAATGGAACTCCATGTTAAAGAAATGCACACCTCTGCCTTTAAAAACTTTCCCTTCAACAAAGGCATTAAAATATACAATAGCCTGCCATCAGAAATAAAAAACAGTAAATCCCCAACTGTATTTAATAAAAAATTAAAATCATTCCAACTTGATCATTGTTTCTACAGTGCAAGTGAATTTCTGCTCCACATTGGTGGAAAGAAACATGAAACAAATTGCAGCAAAGAATTTTGTAAACAGTAAAACATTAATGCAAGTATGTGCAAAATTCTTGGATCTGTATCATCTACTACTGAGCAAATTAAGTGCAGAAAGAATATCCAACCAGGTACTGTTGTGTATATGTGTTAGAGGAATATAGCACTAAAATACAAATGTGTAACTGCGTATGTAATTTGTGTGTCCATAACTTCTCAGAAAATATGTATGTAAGCTCATGTTTGTGTAAACTTTTGGCGTATTACTTCATGCCAGCAAATTATCACAATCTCCAACATCAAATGTATGTTTGTGCATCACCATGTGCATGTCATGTACAGTATTGATTCAGAGGACAATAAGTAAATAAATAAACAATAGTTTACATGTTAAAAGAAATGACAGTGACTGGTGGTCACAGTAAACTTTGGTATTCTTGCCCAACAAAAAATATTCAAACTTTTTAAATGCCCATATTACTGCTAAACTTTCCAATTTTGACACAGAGTAAGATCTTTCTGCATCTGATAATGTGCGACTAGCAAAACTGATGACACTGGGTACTTCCTTACCTTCTTCCTCTTGCATCTGGAATAAGCATGCTCCCAGCCCTTGAGATGAGGCATCTGTGCATAGACGAAAATCCTTGGACATGTCAGGGTGACTAAGAATGTTTGCATTTACCAATGCCTGCTTAATGTTATTAAAGTCCTCTTGACATTTCTCATCCCATAACCAAAGCCTATCTTTTTGTAACAAGTTGAGCAATGCACCACTGTTCATCAGTTGTTGTGGTACGAATTTACAAAAAATTGAAGCTAGTCCTAAAAAGGCTTTTAGTTGTTTTTTATTGCTTGGAGCTGGACAATACAATACGTGAAATTGCAGAGTAATGAAAATGAATTCTTTGTTTTTGGCGATTCTATACTAAAAAATGTAGTTTCACCAAACTGTGAAATCGATGTTCGCCCTGGTATCCAACCTCATCAGCTCAACAAACATTTTAAAAATCTCTTAAGTGCAAAACTGTCTACAACTAAAAATGGAAACGATCCAAAGACCAATTATGAAGGTGTTTTTATTCATTCTGGGATGAATTCAATATGAAGCAGCGGTCAGGAAGAAATTGTAAGTGAGACGAGAAACATCATTCTTTCAGCGAAAGCATTGCACGCAAACTCAAGACTGGTTATAAGTGGAATTCAGCACAGAAGGTCAGTAAGCAGTTCTTATATAAGCAACATAAACAGTGCTATCAAGGAACAGTGCGTCAAACTCGGCACAATATTCGTTGACCGCACAAATTTTTAAGTGACAAATGCTTGGGAAAGGATGTATGCATTTAAACAGACTAGGCTCAATGAATTTCAGTAAAATGATTACAGACATCTGTAAAATCATTAAGAACAAGGGCAACTGTTACCCTGTGGAGGGGGTGAAAATTCAAAAGTGAAAATTGAAAATAAAAAATATCTTCCAGGCATAAATTCCAATATGTATTAAGTACTAAAGATAGTAAGTTTCAGAACTCGTGTTTAACTCCAAACCTGACGGTATTTCATCAAAATGTACAATCGCTATCCAACAAAGTATACGAATTTCAAATTTTGTTGAAAAGTGACATGAAAAACACCTCTGTATTATGTTTTACTGAACATTGGCTTGACAACGAGAAACTTCATATGCTATGCATTCCAATTTTGTATTGGGTAGTTATTTTTGTTGGAAATTATATAAACATGGTGGTAGTTCTGTTTATGTTAAAAATAGCATAAATTTGAAATGTATGCCATATGTAGAAAAATTATCTATAGAGAAAGATATTGAGGTAAATGGAATTGAAATCACGGACGAAAAAAATTCTATAATTTGTCTATACAGGGCGCCAACTGGCAATATTAACATCGTGTTAAAGAACCTTGAAAATACCTTACACAAGACTACACAAAAAAATAGAAAACTAATTATATGTGGGGATTTCAACACTGACTTCGCAAGTGAGTCCAATCAAAAAACTGCTTCACTGAACCTCTTAGCAACTTTCAATTTAGAGGCTACTACAGAAATGCCAACATACATCACAAAAACCTCAGCCACAATCCTTGATCAAATATTTACAAATGTGCCCTTGAAACATACAACACAAACCCACAATACAGTATAAGATTAGGAAAACTGTTTAGTTCAACTGAATGTCTAACTACTACATCTAGGAAGTATAATGACCAAAATATACAACATTTCCATAACTATCTATGTAAAGAAACTTGGTGAGACATCTATGAATGTAAAAGTACAAATGATAAGTTCAACAAATTCCTAAATAGTTTTAGCTATTATTTTGAACTTTCCACTCCATAAAAAGACAGCCACAAAAAAGGATCTGAAAATAAAATGAGTCACAACAGGGATACAAATATCTGTGAAGAAAAAGAGATTACTTCATGAAATATCTAGACAGCACACCACATCCCCAGAATTTGATTCCTATTTTAAGAATTACAAAAAGATTTTAACTAAAGTCATAAAAGAAGCAAAAAGAACGGCAAATAGTTGCTTCATTGCAAATGCACAAAATAAAATGAAAGCCTTATGGGACATTGTAAGGCATGGAACAGGAGTAAAACGGAGAGAATACCATAATCTCAAACTGAACGAAAACACGTCTGTAACATCTGATCCCCAGCAGATAGCAAATAATTTTAACTCATATTTCTCTGAGGCAGCTGAGATTCTGGTGAAGCAAAACTTTCAATATGCTGTCACTGCAAATCAGATTAAAGCTATCCCTAGTAACAAGTCTCTCTTCCTAAACCCAATAGATGAACAGGAAATGCTAAAAACAATAGGGGAGCTAAAATCAAAATTTTCCTCTGGTACTGACAACATACCAGACCATATCATTAAAAAATGTGCACCCTTAGTAGTTAGGCCTGTGGTAGACATATGCAATAGTTCACTTTCTCAGGGAATCTGCCCAGAAAGGTTAAAAATAGCTTAAGTGAAGCCATTGTACAAAAAGGGTGAAAAAACAGATATAACAAATTATAGGCCAGTCTCTCTACTATCTGTTTATTCTAAAATAGTTGAAAAAATCATTCATAAAAGACTCATAGATTTCACTGAAAAAAAAAAAACTTTTCTCAGCTACACAGTATGGTTTCCGAAAATGTAAATACACTGAGACAGCTATTATCGATTTCTTAAATGAAGCTTTAAATGCATTAGATAAAAAAGAACACATAGCCGCAATATTCCTAGATCTTTCAAAAGCATTTGACATCATTAACCCTGGTCGATTGCTTAGAAATCTAGAAAATGTTGGTGTCAGAGGCCCAGCCTATGAGTGGGTAAAGCCATATCTACAAAACAGACACCAAGTAGTTGAAGTCCTGTACAAAGAAGGAAAAAATTTAACTTCCTTTCAATCAGAAAAACAGTGTGTTAAATACGGTGTGCTGCAGGGTTCCGTACTGGGACCAATCTTGTTCTTGCTGTTTGTAAAAGACCTGGAACCATCCATCCCTATCTATAAGTATATTAAATATGAAGGAAAGACCCCAGAAGAGCTCCAAAATGAAATAAAAAAGAGCACTTCACATGTATCAGAATGGTTCACAATGAACAATTTAATAATAAACACACATAAAACAAACACTATGCTTCTACACACAGTGCAGAATAAATAGCCTTTAACTTGTAACGCCGGAAATGCATATCCTCCTATTTCCATCTATTGTACTATACATTTTTTTCCTTATTTTGTTACCTGAATGTATGACATTTCTGTGCCTTTATATATTGTAATTGTTTTACTATTTGTATATATATTTATGCATCTATGTCAATGTATAATTGGTTTGTTTTGTGAATATTATTTGTATTTTACGCTGGGTCTTGCCTAGGGAAAACTATGCTATCGAACGAATACATCGATAGGTCGTGTGGAGAACCAAAGTGTTTAGGATCTTTGGTAGTGTTAACTCTGTCGCGTGGAGTGCGGGCGGAGCAGAGAGGGTCCAGCTGGAGTAGTGCAGTTGAGCAGGTGTGTTGTGTGACGCTCCCGCGAGTTGTGCGCTTTCGGGTTTTGGCAGCATGTAATTGTGCTTGACTTGCTATGATAGTTTCTGACACGGTGTTGCGGACGGGAAGCATTAGCTGGCACACATCAAGAGCCCGTTTCGGCTGGAGACCGTGTCGAGAAGAAGGCGCACCAACATCCAGCTTCTGCAACAGCGACGGCCGACAATGAGTGACTGTCGCCACCTCCTCAATCGACGACTGCAAACCTTCAATCAACCAACAAGGAAGACCAGAAGCACGTAAAGTTTTAGAACTGTGCGGCAGACCTCAGTTTTTCAAACTGGTCAATTTGTGTCACCAAATTACAGCAACGTAGCATGAACCTTTGTTGCTCATTGTCCCAATTGCATTACCAAGCAGCGTCCCTTCCTTTTCCAAAATGAGCCCCAGTGTCGTTGAAATTCAGACGCCAGCCTTGAAGTAATATCATTCCATTTCACTGCTTTAATTTCAAAGTTCAGTTAATGTATTCATAGCTGGCTACAGTATTTAGATTACGCATGCACAAATTAAGAGTGCGAGTTTTGTTACCATATTTTAGCTTACCTGTGACTGCAGCTTGGCTTGGTTCGTACTAAATGTTACTACTGTTAATTGTTCAGAATCATTTAATTCAAGTTCAAAGTTAAATCTCTTATTTCTAAATTGCGTAGATTCAAGTAGCTTTTGAAATGATTGTTGAGGTAGCCCAAGACTAACCTTATTTTATTGAATTTCGTAGTGCTTCAGAAACAAATCTCACTATTAATTTCAGTCACTAAATTAACTTTCAATTTTCCGGTTTTATAAATTCTTTTGCTAAATTAAGTCAGAGTGTAGCGAAATTTATTACTTCTGACAAACTTTCAGTTTTCACACTACACGTGTCAACCTTCAGTTGCCATGCTTCTAGTGCTAATTATATGTGCAATAATCTTTCTTTTTCAGTTACTATAGTAATTGTCCATAGGACTGGCGACTGTAATTTTCCCCAAATCTCAAATATCTAATTACCGCTAGTTAATTGTTAACGTAACGGCCGCACATTTACTTTCTTTATTAACTTTACCACTTTTCAAAATTAATTTCCACCAGTTTCATTTACATTTTTCCTTTCATGTAGATGTAATCCTTTCCTCCCTCTTTACCAACAGATTAACTTCGGTGACGATTGCTTTTTCCCAAATTTCCATTAGGTGCATGCGGTTTAATTTTTCACTGTCATTAAGGTCGGTAAGTGAGGAGGAGGTTACAAACTGCAACCATAGAACTGTTAGGTAAAAGACTTGAAATTGTAAATAGCACCAAATTTTTGGGATTTGGATCCAAGATGACCTAAGATGGCAGAAACACACACAACACCTATGTAGTAAATAAATACCATTTGTTATAGTATAAAAATTCTTGCGGGATGCACATCAATGCAAGCCATAAAAAATGTGTACTATGCCCAAGCAGAATCACTACTAAGATATTGTTTAATTTGCTGGGGAAATTCACCACCCAGCAAAAGCTGTTTTATTGAAGAAAAAAGAATTATAAGAGCCATGGAAGGCTCAGCACCTCAATCTTCATGCAAACCCTCATTTAAAAAGCTTCATATTCTTTCATTACCATGCCTATATATCCTAGAAACAATAATGTCTATAAGGAAAATTGTAGATGAAAATAGCAAGATTGCTCCAAAAAACCAAAACATCCATTCATACAACACAAGGAATAATCAAGATTTACATATGCAGTTTTCACATACAACACTAAAACAAAAAGGACCCTTGCAAGCAAGAAAAAAAACTGTATAACAAACTACCTAAAAAAATTAAGGCAATAACTGGCATGCATAAATTCGAAACTGCAGTGAATTTTTATCTACAATGTAAATATGTGAAAAATTTAAATAGTTTACACAATTAAGGCCAAAATAAGAAATGTGTACATGTAGATGTATCTGTGTATTATATGTGGTCTATTACATATATGTGTGTGTCTGTATAATCAAGGCCGAAAGTATGAAATGTGTGCGTATAAAATTTATTTGTGTATATGTGAAATGTTATTCCCATATGTTAGAGTTATATTGCTATATACTGAAAACCATACAACAGTTTTTCTGTTAAACTTTATTGCAAATTATTTGACTTGTCCTATATCATTATGTATCCCTGTAGAGTGTACGATTCACAGGACCAATAAATATTCAGTACAGTACAATACAATACAATTGTGTATGGCATCAAGTTTTTTCAGATCAGGTAATATACCTTCTTCCAACACATGTCCTAAAAATCTGACTTGCTCCTTACCAAAACTAGTCTTTTTTTAAATTTGCTGTTACTTCATAATCTGCAAATCGTTAAAGCACCTGTTCAATGAGCATGATATGTCCTAACTAAGCAGGTGTGGCTATTATCTGGTCGTCTACAGAGACAGTGACTTTGCATCTACATCTACATGATTACTCTGCAATTCACATTTCAGTGCTTGGCAGAGGGTTCATCGAACCACAATCATACTATCTCCCTACCATTCCACTCCCGAACAGCGCGTGGGAAAAACGAACACCTAAACCTTTCTGTTCGAGCTCTGATTTCTCTTATTTTATTTTGATGATCATTCCTACCTATGTAGGTTGGGCTCAACAAAATATTTTCGCATTCGGAAGAGAAAGTTGCCGACTGAAATTTCGTAAATAGATCTCGCTGCGACGAAAAATGTCTTTGCTTTAATGACTTCCATCCCAACTTGCGTATCATATCTGCCACACTCTCTCCCCTATTACGTAATAATACAAAACGAGCTGCCCTTTTTTGCACCCTTTCGATATCCTCGGTCAATCCCACCTGGTAAGGATCCCACACCGTGCCGCAATATTCTAACAGAGGACGAACGAGTGTAGTGTAAGCTGTCTCTTTAGTGGACTTCTTGCATCTTCTAAGTGTCCTGCCAATGAAACACAACCTTTGGCTCGCCTTCCCCACAATATTATCTATGTGGTCTTTCCAATTGAAGTTGTTCATGATTTTTACACCCAGGTACTTAGTTGAATTAACAGCCTTGAGAATTGTACTATTTATTGAGTAATCGAATTCCAACGGATTTCTTTTGGAACTCATGTGGATCACCTCACACTTTTCGTTATTTAGCGTCAACTGCCACCTGCCACACCATACAGCAATCTTTTCTAAATTGCTTCTCAATTGATACTGGTCTTCGGATGACCTTACTAGACGGTAAATTACAGCATCATCTGCGAACAACCTAAGAGAACTGCTCAGATTGTCACCCAGGTCATTTGTATAGATCGGGAGCAGCATAGGTCCCAGGACGCTTCCCTGGGGAACACCTAATATCACTTCAGTTTTATTCGATGATTTGCCGTCTGTTACTACAAACTGCGACCTTCCTGACAGGAAATCATGAATTCACTCGCACAACTGAGACGATACCCCATAGGCCCGCAGCTTGATTAGAAGTCGCTTGTGAGGAACGGTGTCAAAAGCTTTCCGGAAATCTAAAAATACGGAATCAACTTGAGATCCCCTGTCAATAGCGGCCATTACTTCGTGCAAATAAAGAGCTAGCTGTGTTGCACAAGAACGGTGTTTCCTGAAACCATGCTGATTATGTATCAATGGATCGTTCCCCTCGAGGTGATTCATTATGTTTGAATACAGTATATGCTCCAAAACCCTACTTTAAACCGACGTCAATGATATAGGTCTGTAGTTCGATGTATTACTCCTACTACCCTTCTTAAACACTGGTGCGACCTGCGCAATTTTCCAATCTGTAGGTACAGATCTATCGGTGAGTGAGCGGTTGTATATGATTGCTAAGTAGGGAGCTATTGTATCAGCATAATCTGAAAGGAACCTAATCGGTATATAATCTGGACCTGAAGACTTGCCGGTATCAAGCGATTTGTATTGCTTTGCAACCCCTAAGGTATCTACTTCTAAGAAACTCATGCTAGCAGCTGTTCGTGTTTTAAATTCTGGAATATTCCATTCATCTTCCCTGGTGAAGGAATTTCGGAAAACTGCGTTCAGTAACTCCACTTTAGCGGCACAATCGTCGGTAACAGCACCATCGGCACTGCGCAGCGAAGGTATTGACTGCGTCTTGCCGCTTGTGTACTTTACATACGACCAGAATTTCTTCGGATTTTCTACCAAATTTTGAGACAATGTTTCATTGTGGAACCTATTAAAGGCATCTTGCATTGAAGTCCATGCCAAATTTCGCACGTCTGTAAATTTTAGCCAATCTTCGGGATTTCGCGTTCTTCTGAACTTCGCATGCTTTTTACATTGCCTCTGCAACAGCATTCAGACCTGGTTTGTGTACCACAGGGGATCACTTCCATCTCTTACCAATTTATGAGGTATAAATCTCTCAATTGCTGTTGCTACTATATCTTTGAATTTGAGCCACATCTCGTCTACATTTGCATAGTCAGTTCGGAAGGAATGGAGATTGTCTCTTAGGAAAGCTTCTAGTGACACTTTATCTGCTTTTTTAAATAAAATTATTTTGCGTTTGTTTCTGGTGGATTTGGAAGAAACGGTATTGAGCCTAGCTACAATGACCTTGTGATCACTAATCCCTGTATCAGTCATGATGCTCTCTATTAGCTCTGGAATGTTTGTGGCTAAGAGGTCAAGTGTGCTTTCACAACCATTTACAATTCGTATGGGTTTGTGGACTAACTGCTCGAAATAATTTTCGGAAAAAGCATTTAGGACAATCTCGGAAGATGTTTTCTGCCTACCACCGGGTTTGAACAAGTATTTTTGCCAACATGTCGAGGGAAGGTTGAAGTCCCCACCAACTACCGTATTTACTCGAATCTAAGCCGCACCTGAAAAATGAGACTCGAAATAAAGGAAAAAAAATTCCCAAATCTAAGCTGCACCGGAAATTTGAGACTCGAAATTCAAGGGGAGAGTAAAGTTTTAGGCCGCACCTCCAAATCGAAACAAAGTTGGTCCATTGTAATATGAGACACAATTTAGGTCAAATGAATGACGATACAGCTACAGTAGTTTGGTTCGAGTCGTAGGCTTAGCAGTTAAGCTTTACCAGGTAGCCATTGCTATGCGTCAGGCGCTCCGTCCGTATTTATACGGGTACCCTTCCTTTTTCACGTGCTTCGTCTGGTTTGAATCGATTGCTTATTTTGCTTTGATCTGATAAGTGCTGTTTTCTTTGTTATAGGTGTTTGCGTCACTCTAAGCTGAAAATGCATTACTGTACTGTGTCTTGCATTGTTTGTCGCATTCTGATAGTGCGTGTTTACGGCCTGTCGCCGCTCGCGGCATGGCTTGCTTTTGTGCGCGCTACCGCCGCTTACAATTAAAAAAAAAGAGAGAGTAATCGTCTCATTAGCGAAACAATGGCAAGAGACTGCTATTTGTTGTTACTTACACTGCTGCTTTCTTTGATAATGATCAACAAGAACCAAATAATAGACTGCGTATGATAGAACATGTTCTGAACGAGAGTTAGGCGAAAATGTTTCTCCATTTGAAAATCTTTGCGGCCGCTTCTTTAGTACATCAAATTCTGCACAGAAATTAGAGTCATCTTAGAATTAAAAATCTAGTCAGTTGCCGTGCTTCATTTCTGACTGTATCACTATTAGGCATAAGAATAATACGAATATAAACATGACACGTTACGTATATTCTTCCGCGTTTGTTGTTGTCTCACTCTAGTTTCGTAGTTTATTTATAGGCAGGCAGGATTTAAATGAGATAGCAGCAAACACGAAAGAATACATGACAAAATGTTGATATTTGTATTCTTATGGTGAAGAGAATACTGCATGTGATTCACATTTCATCAGGTTCCTATTAGCAACCATCTCTTCTCACAGGTAGGAAAAAATTCAGAATGTAGAGTTGGCCATATTGACAAACATCCCAAACAGTCTTGCATGTTGGATTTTCGTAGTACATTGAAATTCTGCTACATTCGAAGATGATTAATATGGAATTTGTATTTACTTCGTTGGATAATGTATGAAAATGCAGTGGTCGAAACTCGGGGCGGGTTAGCTGTGGCGGCACCTACCAACATTTTTCAGAACTTCCACTTGCTTTGCACTCGATTCTAAGCCGCAGGCAGCTTTTTGGATTACAAAAACCGGAAAAAAAGTGCGGCTTAGATTCGAGTAAATACGGTATAACCGTATGAGTGGGGTATTTATTTGTTACGAGACTCAGATTTTCTCTGAACTGTTCAGGAACTATATCATCGGAGTCTGGGGGTCGGTAGAAGGAGCCAATTACTAACTTAGTTCGGCTGTTAAGTATAACCTCCACCCATACCAATTCGCACGGTGTATCTACTTCGACTTCACTACAAGATAAACCACTACTGACAGACACAAACACTCCACCACCAATTCTGCCTAATCTATCTTTCCTGAACACCATCTGAGACTTTGTAAAAATTTCTGCAGAACTTATTTCAGGCTTTAGCCAGCTTTCTGTACCTATAACGATTTCAGCTTCTGTGCTTTCTATTAGCACTTGAAGCTCAGGGACTTTCCCAACACAACTACAACAATTTACAACTACAATTCCGACTGTTCCTTGATCCAAGCACGTCCTGTATTTGCCATGCACCCTTTGAGATTGCAGCCCACCCCATACTTTCCGGAGGCCTTCTAACCTAAAAAAACCGCCCAGTCCACGCCACACAGCCTCCACTACCCGTGTAGCCGCCAGCTGTGTGTAGTGAACTCCTGACCTAAGCAATTCTGGTCTTAAAACCTTGTATAATGCAGATATAGACACTCCTGCGCTAATGTTCAGTCCAAAAGTTAGAACACAGAATTCATAACTTCTGCCACCACAAACAAATGCTGTTTATTTTCGAATTTCTTCATGGAGTTTTACTTGCCAGTAGGAAATTTTGAGAACAAGTACACTGAAATATTTTGTATTGTAAAACTTTTGAAGCTGTTTGTCCAAATTCTCTGGCCTTATGCATACTGGTATTATAATCTTATTGATACATCTAGCATTGAGAACTAACCTAACAGAACCATCTGGTTTCTTTACTGGTAATATTGGACTACAGTAGGGTGAAAATGAAGGTTGTTTAATTCCCCATTTAATCATACGATTGATCTCTTCCCTTATTGTGTCTCATTTGCCCATGGAATAGGATATGACACTACACAAAATGTCTCATGTGGATAGACCTCAAATTTATATTCATAGTCTTTGATTACTCCTGGCTCCTTACTGAAAACATGGCATACTTAAATAACAAGTTGAAAAGTTCTTGTTGCTGAATATCATGTAGTGCCTGTGATACACTTAGTTTCTGCTCTACCATTTCGTAACTAACCTCAATGTTCACTTCTTGTTCAGTATCAAATTTGTTTGTGAAATACACAGCTGGAAAGGAATATTGTACTACGACGTTTGACTCTGGTTTGTTTTTCTTAATTTTGTCAAGTGTTTTGACTACATCAGTAGAAAAGATCTGATCCTTCACATGAAAGTGGCATTTACCATTACCTATGTCAACCTGTGTTTTGTACATTCTAAATGTGTCCATGCCAATAAGACAATTAACTATAAGTTTGTCAATTATAAGAAAGTTGCACTTCACTGTAAAATGTTCAATTTGTACTGGAATAAGTGCTTGATGCTTAACCAGTTTATTCTTACTGCCTGTAGCAGTTTGCACCTTGCAGTTTTGTACAGGAAATGTTGGGAACTTGCCTCTCTTCTTCAATTCACAAAAAAATGCATTTGACATTAGGTTCGTAGATGAACCTGTATCTAAAATTAACTGTGTATCAATGTTAAATATTTTCACCTTAATGATTGCTTGCACTTGTTTTTCCTTGACTTTATCTACTACATCTAACTCATGCTGATACAAATCATCCTTGATGTCACCTCATTTGTCAGATCTTATGAAACATGTTTGTAATTCTGCCTTGCCCCCACTCCCTGTGTGGCCAATAGCATGGGGCTTAACTATGACCAGTTGGTGTTTTCCGACAGTGTAGTGTGACTTAGTTCATTACCTGGAGAAATTTCAGTGAGTTGCACTGTGTGTGTACTTCACCAATTTGTGTTGTTACCTGCTGTGCAGTTGTTTTGCTGCCCAAAGGTCAGCTGCAATACAGCGTAAGGCATGGCATTGTTGCAGCGTGTCAGCCACTGCTGTGGCTGACGGTTTCTATTCTTTTTCGGCATAGGACCTTGTGGTGGTGAATTGTAATTCACTCATGTGTGAAAATTACCCATGTTGTCTTGGAAATTTCTTTTAAATCATTTGTTTTCCATTCCCATTACTGTACTCATAACTTCTCAGTATGTAATTTTGCTGTTGTGTGTACCAACCTTGCTGTGTGTTTAAATAACATTTTACTGACTGATTTACACAATTATGTTGTTGTTGTGCCTGATTTTCTGTTGCTCTATGGGGTACAGGTCTTCCCTCATAGATTAAGTCGATAGAATTGAACACTGACAGAAAATATTCAGTTGTCGTGCACAGGCGTTGTGACTAATTTTCCTCTAATGTGCAATGGTAAACGACTTTTCAAAATTTTTAACACATCTACCTGTGATATTGGGTTCGTCCAGTAGCGTGTCTTGTTCAGGTATTTTTCAAAGTATCCATGTAGCTACCATATTTGCCATTCAATGGTGCATGGTTGAAAACCTCTCGTCAGAGTCTTTCTTGCACTGCCTCAGATCAGTATTTGTTGAGGAAAGCTAGTTCAAATTGGATATAAGTGCTGCAACATTCAGCCCCTTCAGTTGCCCGTAGGAACACATCACCTTGCATATATCCCATGACAAATCTGATTTTCTGTGCTTCCGTCCAGTTGCATGGAAATACATGATGAAAAGTACTAATAAATACTATGGGATTCATTCTTTTACCTACAGTAGTAAATGTAGGAAATTGTCGATGTCTCAGCAAAACTTTGTCTGCAAAAATAGTTGATAGACTCATGGAATTTTTGATCGTGTTTATGTTGTTATCTGTAATTTTGGCTGGTAATTGCTCAGGTATTGGGGTTGTGGGTATGTTTACCATTTTGCAATCTATAATTGTCACTGTTACCTGCTGTGGGACTTGTGAATAGATACCAACAGGTTGTGGTTTGTTCACTGTAGCCTGTGTATTATTTACATGCATATTTCGAGATCCGGTAATATTTTCTTCTGAAAGATTGGAGATCCTATTTTCCGTGGCTTGTAGGTTACCGGCAATGTTTACTTTGTTCACAATTTCATTTTCTTTTTACTCAGTGACCTTTTCTACTACATCTGTGTATAACTTAGAATCAGTTACTCAATTCTCTGCAATGGTGTTACCCTTATCTAGCGTGCATGCTTCAGCTTGACTAATGATATCACTCAGATTTTCATTAATCTTCTCTCCGTCCTTCTTAGCACATGCTGAGTCTACTTCTAATATCGCTACCCTTTAAAGTAAGCTCTTCTACAGCTAGAGGTGTGCCTTCATAATCTTTATTTAGTTTGTTAACGACAGTGGTTACCTTTTTTTATTGTCGAAACCAACTGGTTTTGTGTGGCTTCAATGTTTGTGTTTGCAACTGTGATTTTCTTTATCCATTGTTCTACTAGATTGTGATGGTCCCTAAAAGAATCTACCTTCTGTTTTACCTCTGTAATGTTACTGTTAACTTCAGAAAATACTTCATGCTTTACCTGTGTTTTCATATCATTCAATTTTTCCTCGATTTCAGTGCGAAAATTTTTGGCTAAGTCATCACATTTCTGAGAGACCATTTCTTGAAAATCGTTGAATACTTGTTTTTGTTCTTGCTTCATTGTGTTTAGATCTTGTGTAACAGTGTTTTGTTGCTGTTTTATCGTGTTCATATCTTGTGTAACGGTGTTTTGCTGCTGTTTTACCATGTTCATATCTTGTGTCAAATTACTGAAATTGGTGTTTATATTGTGTTTAATATCATCAAATTTCACATTTATGTTAGATAGTAGCTGCCATAGCAGTGCTTCAGTTGTACTACTGTGGTTGCTGTCCAATGTACTTCCCAAATTAATGTTTATGATGCAATCAAGTGATGTTTGTAACATGTTGTCAAGATTCATATTAAACCACTCTCCGACGTTTCATTCATGAGTGGTATGTCGCTCTGGGAGATGCGTGACATTGTCTCATCAATCGTAAACATTGTGTTGTCAAGGTTATTCTGTTGTGGAGTGTTGCTATCATTTGTCACTCCTGCAACACTCATCTCTGATCTACTTAATCCTTCAGCAGTAGGCATACATGGCACCTGAACTTCAATTGTTTGATCTTGCAATTCTGTGGCATCTTGGCTGATTGCACTTTCACTATCACTATCAACAATGGGCATATATTTTTCAGCCATGTTATATGAATTTGCAAAAAATGGAAATTTCACAAAAATGTTAAAAATTTCATACACCAATTATTAAACTCAATAAATGTAAATTATGTAATGTCAAAGCCTGTTTTACATCTATTATGATGCTCAAACTATTGTGTCACAAATCTTTACATTTTACTGGCATTGTGTATCACACTGAAAAATTTCTCGCCAATAAAATCCAAGGAAGGAAATAATGAGGAAAATGTTTCTGTCTACAACAAAAGAGGCACTACCAAGTGTAACCATGCAAGCAACTTGCATGGCAGTCCTACCTTTGCTGCACCAAATAAAATTGCTTACTATGGAAAAAATTTTACGTAACCTGCATCCAATTCTTATCCCTTTCAAAAATTTTCTCTTCAATTTTTGCCTTTTTGTAATACTTGCTCTCTGTAGTGATTCATGCAAACAGAAAATACAGGCAATTAGTTTTTATAATTCATAACTATGTCATAGAAATTTCTTACTATAACAATAGTTAACAAACATTACTCATGACTGGTGCCCAGAAGTCCTGGCACACAGGTCAACAGTTGTACAATAAAAATGAATATGAATAAAAATAGTAATATGGTTGCATTGTTAAAATGTTCTGTGCTTATTGGTATCCTTTTGGGCATCGGACTTCCTTACATTTTTGTTGAAGCTGCAGGCGGCGGAGGACTCAGGGCACACTGGCACTTGTAATCACGAAAAACGAGACGCCTGATAGTGACAGAACTTTGCAGAGAATGGTTTCCATTGGTTGTGAAAGAGAGAAAGCTTTCGATGCTATTGCAACCAAAGAGAACAATCACAGGAGATCATTATTGAAAGTAATTGATGTGTTTGAGCCAAGCACTGAAAGACAAATGGCCACAGTACAATGATATATATGAAAAGGTGATTTTTCAGCGTCACAGTTCTCGACCCCTTGTTGCAAAACAAGCCAAAACGTACCCGAAAATGTTGAAATGGGAAATCCTACCCCACCCGCCGTATTCTCCAGACATTGTTCCCTTTGACTAACAACTTTTTAGTTCAGTGGCACATGACCTGGCTGCCCAGCACTTCCTGTCATATGAACAATTGCAAAACTGGATCGATGCCTGGATCTTCTCGAAAGATGCCTAGTTCTTCTGCCACAGGATTCGTATGCTGCCCAAAAGATGGGAGAAAGTAGTGGCCAGCAATGGCCAATACTTTGAAATGTAAAGTTTTTGTAAGGTGCTCACAATAAAGCCTCGAACTTTGAGAAGGCGGAGAGAGAGAGAGAGAGAGAGAGAGAGAGAGAGAGAGAGAGAGTGTAAATCTTAATTTTACAGCGTCCTGGGGGCCTTTCATCATGTACTTATACACTCTTTGTCCAAATATTTCAGTTTGTTTATTCAAAAGTGACAGAAACCTTTCGCACTCCCCAGAGTCAAATCTCTCTTCTCCCCAAAATTCACTCAAAATTCTCTGCTGCTTCTCTTTGGACCAATACTAATCTAAAAATGCTTTCTCAAAGCTTTGTTATGAAGTACAACAATCAGCTACCTGAGCTACCCATCCATAGGCATCCCCTTTCAAAAAACCTCTCACAAATAGCCTTTTCTCTTTGTCATTCCATGTTTCAGGCAAATTATTAAATTCCCTAATAAAACAGTGGATGCACTTCCCCATATGGTTCAAAATTACTAAATTTCTTACAGCTAACAAATGAAGGACTGTTTGGGACACTACATACTCTCCATACTGTAAGCTTTCAATTTTGTACCTCTTCCATCTTTTTCAGCAAATTTTGAATCTAAATTTTTATTTACTTTTACCAGATTTTCTTCTACCACTACTACACCCCCATTTCAAAATCATTTTTAATCTGATCAATTTGGCTCTCAAGTTTAACCCTGTTTTCAGTACAAAATTTCCTGGCATCTTTGACTTCATCCTTAAACTATTTTTTGGAAACCTCCACCCTCCTACTATAGTCATCACATAGTTTCTTTCTCTCTACTACACATTTACGTTAATCTCTCATCAGCATTCTGCTCTACTTTCTTTATCTTTTCATCACAAACCTTAGCTACTGCCTCAATCCTGCTATTTAATTTTGAAAGATTATGGTTGACTATCTGAACCTTCTTTTTAATTTCTTTCTTCAGTTCCTCCTTTGGGCTAACCATGTCAGTTCTAATGCTATCAGTTTTCTTTTCTACCCTTCACGTAGTACTGATAATATGCCTTAACATTGCTTCCAAGTTTCCATCTGCCATAAACTGTTGCTCTTGCTGACTTTTGCTACTAAGTTCCTCCTTCTTAATGATTTCACCCACTTCAGTACTGTTTTTGTCCATTTCGTTCTTTACAAAAGGACATTCGTCCCCATCCTTCAAAGTTAAATTCATGTCTGATTTATAACTACATTCAATTACAGAACTATTCCCACTTAGGTCTTTCTGTTCATTTAAAAACTTAACCTCTACAGCTTTGTTCTCAGTCACACTGTCTTGTTCCTTAAGGTAACTCATTATGTATCACTTAATACAACACAGCTTTTGAAATGAATTACAATGTTTTAATTACTCATATGCTGCTGATCTGCTGTGGTTCTTGTGGTTGTCATCTGTAACTGCACGGCTGTGGCATGTTGTAATTCTCTCAGCAAGGCATCTTGTTTACCTCTGGTCAGCTGTGTCCACCTACATGCTGACTGGCTGCTCCTGCCCTCAATGGCTGCTTCCATACAACCCACTCACTGATTGGCTGCTGCACCTTTTCCGTTACAAAACCCCAGTGCTGACTGGCTGTATCACTTCTTCCATGTAAAACTGTACTGTAAACCACTCGAGTTCACACTTCACTTTCAACTTTCATGCATTCTAGTTTATTGTGCCCACATACAATAATCCTCATGTCGGGGCACCACATGCAGCGGTTCACCTACTTTTATTCCTCATTTGTTGATTGTCCTCGGTTTTGATGTACTGCGTTGCTACACTTCCTGGAAAATGGGGTTTGTAATTTGGACACTGACTGCGGTAAATAATGTAGATGATAGGTGCACAGTTGCATTTCACAAATGTTTACTTTCACTTTTCACAACCCACCATATACACATTTAATATGGCCAGTGTACTACTGTTTAACTTTCCATAAGCCTCTTTAATAGTTTGCAGGTGAACATCCACATACTGCTACAGAAGTTTACTGTTGTACATCTATGAGCAGTAAAAGCCTAACCTGACCAAAAATCGGGTCCTTATATATCATCACAATAATAGGCCCTGAAACTACACATTGTTCAATGTTTAATTTACAAAAATTACAATTGAAACTTAACTCATTAAATTAACTGAATGCATCAAAACAATGGTTCTTTGTAACAGTTTCTTCTACTGCAAGGGTTAGGCCGAATTACTTGTTTAAATGATGAAATTAACGTATATGGTTACATAAACAATACTGTTGACAAAACTGCTAATTACTTTGGAGTTAATGAATGGCTGGTTTTGCTAACATGTTTCTGACTAGAGCCAAATAGATATTTTAGGAATCTTAGCATTTCGTCTTCCAAATATTTACAATTATTACAGAATTTATATTTGTTTATATGTCAACAATAGAATTTAAGTTACAAAACAATTACTGATTTCACCCAATAAGAAAAGATACTAACTAGGAATAGTCAAAATAAATTGGAAAATCAATTACATACATAAAACTAAGCACAAAATTAGATCTGGTGTTATATTCTTTTTAAAACTGAGGGGCAACCTTTCTCTTATATGAAAATACAGATTATATTCATGTATGTTAATGGTAATCGGTTAAAACTGAAAAAAATGAATTTAAGTGGGCAGATGGCAAAACAAGAAGGGAAGTAAAACTGTCACAGCTTGCTTCATCACAAACTGTGAAACTTTTGTCATAGTTAACCACTCCAAAAATTTTAAAACATTTACAGTATTACTACACAAAAGTTTCAAAGAAAATCAGTATGGTTTTTGGGCTGTTAATGACAACTATGAAATAGAAAAATAAGATGTCTATGGCAGACTAAGGATTTGCAAGTAGGTCATCTCACAAGCTCTGCCACCCAAAAAAATATATGAACACAACGATCAAAATCTTATAAGGCATTATTAACTACATAATTAAACTTATAATAAGATATTCAGATTTCAAAATATATATGAAACCTACTTATGTACTTAACAAAATAGAGGTGAACATTTGACATAGTTACCTAAAGGTTAGATATATTTTTAATTCAAAAATGAATGAAACAATATTTTCAAAACAACATCATTTGACAGCTGACGACATGCTGATCTTTCTGGAAAATTCTATGGAAGTAAATTTAGGTAAAACAATGAACTGAAAGCCAAAACTGTGGCTGCATGACTAAAAAGTAATTATAAACTCATATGTAAGTGAAAACAAGCCTGAATAAGTTAATAGCTATGTACAGAATGCTTGTTCTATTTGATTCTCGGGGGATCATTAAAATCATAAGTCCTGGAACCAATAGCTTCATAACAATGTTTCCCAATCTGCCGTGTTGCAATAAATTACAACCGCCAAGAGAGTTAAGGCATACAGTGTATATGATTGTCAGGTAACACGAACATTTCAGTTTGAAGTATGATGTAGCTAGAAAAATTTCCTTTTTGATCATTTGTTCATTAATATATTCTGGTCACTGCCCGTACAGACTATGGGCACATTGTGATTTCCCTAACAATCAGTGCCCAAACAATCACTGAGTGTGGTTTTCCTGATTGTCACTTCATGATGTATATTTCCAAACAGTGATGGCTTGAAGTCAATTGCTCACTCTTTTAGTGCTTTGAAGAACTGCTAAATGGATGTTCCAGCTTCCACAAGGTGCTACAAACTTGAAAACGTATTTCAGTTGTAATCACTTCTTGCACATTCATTGGTGCAGTGTGCTTCCATAGTTATCTCAACTGCAAAAGTTTGTCACAAACTGGGAAACCATAAATACACTAGCAGATTGTCTACAGTTTGATATGTAGACATTCTGCTAGTGTATTTATGGTTTCCCTATTTTACTGCAGATCTGAAGGTGGTTATTATAGACTGAAGCCGGTAGTCTGATGACAAAAAATTTGTGACCACAGATGTTAAGTTAAGGAAATTTATCCTATATTCGGGTCACTGTTTTATTCGCGACCATGTCGCACCTTGTGATTGATAATAATGGTTTTGAAATCAATGACAGTATTTCTGAAATGCATGGTAATCTGCTTGAATGCTTTATTTTATAAGCAGGAGCCACACACAGAAGTCGAAAAACTTAACGATGTCTGGGGGACTGCAGCAGTCACTGCAGCCCAGCTGGAATGTGTTAAATACAGACACTTCATGTGACCTATATTCTTTCAATCAGTTTCGATTCTCAAGCAATGACAACATGTGCCTATTGTCCATTGAAATCTCATTTAAAGCAGCTAAAAACTGATGTAAAAAAGTCACTGACCTCTTTTCTTTTGAGTTAAGCTGCACAAAACACATGTGGCTCAGATTCATGCCAAGCCATGATCGATTTAAGGTAGAACTTGAGTGATACTTGTACTGAAAGATTCCCAGTTCTAAATTGCTTAACTAATGACAGATTTACTGCTATATTTTGCAAAGATTTGTATATATAAAAAGATGCTGTCTTCTCAAAATATCTTTCTTTGATTTTGAAACTAAAGCTACCTGTTTCTGTCAATGCACAGTTACAAACCTCTTTTAGATGAATAGATGACTGTATTTAAAATGAATACCCCCAGCTAAATGCTAGTGCTTTTGAATAATGAATTGAGAATCAGTTTGGTTTTATACACATCAGAAAAATACAAGTCGGGCAAAGCTGAATACTACATTTAAAACAATGGAAAATCCAGACTGAAATAATGAAGTATTATGAAAGGGACAGATTGCTACTCACCGTATAGAGGAGATGTTGAGCAGCAGATGGGCACAAGATAAAACTGCTAAACATGTAAACTTTCAGCTAAAAGTCTCTCTTCTGACGTAGATAACACACACAAATTCACACAAGCACAATTCGTACACACGTGACCACTGTCTCTGGTCACTGAGGCTGTTCCTATTAAGTTCCAGGTCTGTTTAGGTTCTGGATTCTGTATGGTAATGGGAAGTGATTTCTGAGGGTGTGGTAAATGTAATAGGTCCGCTAATCAGGCTTTGATAGCTATATGAGGGGATGTGGGGTATGTTTGGAGGCTGTTGAAGAAGTGGTGGATAGTGGTAGGCCAAGGTGGGTGTAGAAAGTGAACAGGTTGGAGAGTTTTTTGATGAAGCATTGTACATGCTGCTCTAGTTCCTGGAGGGCCAGAGTTTCATTGTGAGAGGCAGGACACAGGAATTTAGGATTACAGAGCAGTAGAACCTTGTGATGAGGGCTAAGGACTGGCAGAATCTGAACAGATGGTGGCTCATTGCATAAGGAGGGGTCACAGCAGGAAATGGGTAATTTGATGGTAAGGCCATTTGGGGGATTCCATAAGCCAGGCAAGAACACAGAAACAATGAGTGAGGCTGGGCTCTGGCTAGGGATAAGGAAATGTTTCTGTACTGGTGCAAATAGAAAGAGCAAGGATCCATGGTGGAGGATTAAAACTCATAAATATACATACATTGTGTAGAAATATGTGCAAAGTACATGCAAAAATATGCAAAGTATGTAAAAATACATGGGAAAAATCACAACTATGAGGGAACGGATGAAGTATAGGGAAGCAAGGCGAAGCCTGAGGAACTGGAGCTGGTAGTGAAAGGCGAAAACAAACTGAAATAGGCATGAAAACACAATAAGATCAAAGAGAAAATATTAAAAAAAGATGATAGTGTGGGGCGAGTTCAGTGGGCGAGTTTGTATGAAGAAGAGGGGACATAAGATGTGACAGAACTAGGTGACGTCAGTATGTGCATACTAAAATAAGAGAGGAGAAAGGTGGGGGGAGGGGTTGCAGGGGGGGGGGGGGGGAGGTTTGGTAAGACGAGGTACAACAGATTTGTGTGGCACAGGAAGGTACAGAAAATTACATATTAATTACATCTGTGGAAATAATGTGGCTCCTCACTGACCAAAGACAGTGTTCATGTGAGTATGAGTTGTGCTTGTGTGAATGTGTGTCTGTTATCTACTTTAGAAGAAGGCCTCTTGGCCAACAGCTCACATGTTTAGCAGCCTTTTTGTTGTGCATGTCTGCAACTCACCATCTCTTCTACATGGTGAGTTAGCAATATACTCCTTTCATGATACTGTCAGTACTCCACTTAACATAGAATTGTATTCTACCATTTCATCTTGTGATGGTCATTTAAGTAATGTTAAGAGTTTGACCAGTCACTAACAATGTAATGTTTCTGAACAACAACAGTGTATGTGCCTCTTGTTCAGTGGCAAAAAGAAGCTATAAAAATCCCTATTGGAGATGGGAGTATTGTGCTATTATTTTTAGTTGTGATAAAAATATAGTTTTGTGAAATCATTCAATACTTTTCAGTTACCAATAGGTGAAGAAATACTTTACAATGATCAACAGTTCCTTCTTGCAGTTTTTTGAAATTAAATACATGTTTAAGAAACAAATTAATGGATAATTATTTATGCAAATGCTTTTCAGCAATTATAACAGGTGGAATTTCTGAATTGAAATATTTGTAATGTTAATATGAAATATGTGTTTTCTGTTTTGCTAGTGTTTTGCAACTATATGCCAGTATCTAACTGAGAATGAAATATATCTACTTACCAGGATAAAAGCCCAGCATCGCTCAGATCAAGTTTTTGGCTTCTATATTTTAGTAGCAGGTAAATATTTTGAAACAATATCTAACACACACATACACACAGGAAACACTGTTCAAAATGAATTTAATATTACAGGAGACAAGTCACTTCTTCTAAAGTCAGTAGCCTCAGCTGAAATTACTCTTCCTTCGCAAGATGCTGCACATAGTGGTCAGATATCTGAGGAACTTCTCATCAAAATGAGTAACAACTTGACTGACCTACCACTGATTCAGGACTTCAATCCGCAGTTGTTCATTTCAGGACTATACACAGCCCTGAACCATAACTTAATACATGTCAGCTCACTGGTAATGTCAAAATTTTGTTTAACTGGTACTTCACATTCATTGTATGAATATTTGTGCTGTCCTTAGTTTCATTTGTTGCTCATGAGTTATAAAATATTAAATAAATAACTAACTTTGTGCTTCATGTTTGTTCAGGTAATGCAGACATGTAGAGAACAAATTTGGGACTTTTTGTCCAGTTTACAATGTATATGTTTAACAACTCAAACACTTATCACACAAATATGATTGTTATTTATATATTTACATGTCTAGTTCTGTTGGTTCAAATTGAGAAGCAAATCACCAGGGTCACTGAATGTGTCAGTACATGAAACTACAACATAAAAGTAATAACAGAAAATATAAAATGTTTATAAACCCAAAAGAAGTCAAGCCATACGTTTTAAGTTCCATATCAACAGTTTTCTTTTTTTGTTTAATACGTTCATGTAGAGAACTTATAGAATTACTGTGATGCCCAAGCTACAAACTTCACCATGAAGAGGCCACTTGGTGCAGTTCATGGTACTGCAAACTCCAAGGAATGACGTAAGCACAGTTTTTGTCACCAAACAGTGCTCCAGGAACACCTTGGAAATATAACAACAAACAAACAAACAAACCCAGAATCATATCAATACCTTAACTAATAATACCCAAAGCTGTCTGAACACCCTATATTTGAAACTATTCATTACACAGTTACAGCTATTGTTGAGGGTACAGTTGTTCTACTCGTATCTCCCCTGTTTATCAAACACGCCTTTATCCTTATACTACTATAGATTACATCCAATCACAAACTTACACTGAAAAACTGACTGCATGACTCTCTTTAACTTGAGTGACATACCACAATTAACTGAACCATGGTACAGCCATGTATGCAAACCAAATGGATTGCAAAGGTACATCATGAGATGAATAAAACACAATTCACAATCATAAATGACTTGTGGTGTTATCAGTTACATACACATACTTTACAATGTTCAAATGGCTCTGAGCACTATGTGACTTAACTTCTGAGGTCATCAGTCACCTAGAACTAATTAAACCTAACCAACCTAAGGACATCACACACATCTGTGCCCGAGGCAGGATTCGAACCTGCGACCATAGCGGTCGCTCGGTTCCAGACTGTAGCGCCACCACTCCGGCCGACCTTTACAGTCTGCAACTGTTTATTATTTGTATGCATTTTACATAACATTACTTTTATGAGAAACCAAATTATTTTTCTTTTCTGCATTTACATGGATACTCTGCACATCACACTTAAGTGTCTGGCAGAGGGTTCATCAAACTACCTTTACAACAGTTCTCTATTATTCCAATCTTGAACAGCGCATGGAAAAAACAAACACCTATATCTTTCTGTGCGTCCTTTGAATTCCCTTATTTTATTGTGATGATTGTTTCTCCTTATATAGGTCGGCTTAAACAAAATATTTTTGCATTTGGAGGAGAAATTTCATGATTGAAATTTAGTGACGAAATTCCGCTGCAACAGAAAATGCCTTTGAACATAATTGTAAAATATAATTCAAAGTATGGTGATTGTTTCTTCCTACATAGGTCAGCATCAATAAAATATTTTTGCCTTTGGAGGAGAAAGTTCATGACTGAAATTTAGTGATAAAATTCCACTGTAACACAACATGCCTTTGAACATAATTGTGTAATATAATTCAAAATTTATGAATTTCTTATTTTACAAATCATATTTATGGTCAAATTTATGATGAATCCTTCATTATAATTTATAAACTTTTTGAAATATTTATGAAATACAAAAAGTGACTGACCAATGCTACAAATCAAACCAGACTATTAAGATTTATGAAATTTATGTCCACCTGCTTAGCTCGGTGGAAATGTGGTTGCCTCCGATGCAAGCGGGCCCAGGTTCGATTCCTGGCCGGGACAGAGATTTTCTCTGCTCGTGGACTGGGTGTTGTGTTGTCCTCATCATCATTTCATCCTCATCACCGGTGCCCAATTTGCTCAATGTGGCGTCAAATGAAATAAAACTTGCACTTGGCGGTCTAACTTCCCCGAATGGGGTCTCCCGGCCACGATGCCATACACTAATTTCCTTTTTTTTTTTTTTTTTATGAAATTTATGCATAGTCATTAAAATTGCAATCCAGAAAGGATAGAAAATAAATAAATTTCACATATTGCACATGTGCAGTATAGCAAGAAGAACTGATGATTAAATTTGTTGCTGATTTTTCAGTATAAAATTTAGTACACTGAGCTGCCATCTCCGACAGCAACAATGGCTGTGTATTGAGCTGAACTGAGCTTATGTGAATGCCACAGGTATGTCTTACAATGCTGCTTCAACTCTATGCTGGAGTTCATCAATCACAGTGGCTGGTGAGTGGTGGTGTGTCATTATCTCAGCACTTCATGATCAAATGTTTGCAATGGGTGAGACATCTGGTGAACATGATGGCTAGGCCAACAGTCAAACACCCTCAGTATCAAGCTATGTCAGGACACCATGCGCAACATGGGGGGCTTTCATCTTGTTGAAAGATAATTTCCAGGGTCCTCAAAGCTAGGGTACAGCTACCAGCTTTAATGGATCACAAACAGAATAACTGCTATCCACACTACCAGCTGTGTGAACTAGAGATGATGCTGTTGTGTACCAATTGGCATGTCACGCCATCATGCCAGGTGCTGGGCATGTATGAAGATGACATAAGCAGTCTGATAACAGGCAGCGGATTTTGTTTTTCAAAAACCATCTAGTGCTCTACTGTAGATGGGATGTGGAATGTACAATAACACAACTTGTATCTGAATAAGAACACACTTTATTATAACAAAGTTAGTACAAGCCATTAGCCACACTGTCTGTCAGAGATCACTTTTGTATGGTCCCAGTTGACTGCCAGTGATACTTTTTGTCACAGCTTTGGGAGGAGTGGTGCATGGAGCGCAGAAAGTGATGAGACAATGTGGATGTGAAGAGGTCATCAGAGCACCATGTGGACACGATTGGCGTGTTGTCATCTCTGGCAGAGCTGCTGCAGAGAGGTGTCATGGCATGCAAAGTTGGAGGATGGAAGTTGGAGGGGTGGCAGAGAGGTGAGTGGGGTGCCTGAAGAGGAACTGCCTGCAGAAGGTGCTGGCATTAAAAATTAAACTTGTCTAAAAACTGGCATAATTCATGGTAGTCCTGTGGTGGTGAACCCAATGCACTGTAGAGTAGACAAATGCTGGAAGTGTTAACTATGTAGCCAAGGGAAATGATTTCTATTTGTCAGAATTGGCATTTTTTCCTTTTTTATCACAACTCTGCTGTCAGAGAATGTGTTGAAAACTTGTTTGAGATGCATGTTATGGAACTCTTCATGTGGTGAGAAAATAAGAATATTGGCAAGTTAAAGCATAACAGAATGGGAAAATGAACAGTATACTGCCAATAAAGTGCTGCCAGGTTTGGGCACTATTCTTGAGTCCATATGAACAAACATGAGATAAAACAAGCCAAAAGGCATGAAAATAGCCATTTTGAGGATATTGTCTGGGCACATAGGAATCCGCAGGTATTCTTTCTTGCAGTCAGTGAGGACACTAGCTTATTATACAAGTTCACCAAAACGAACAAACTCACTGCTGACAGAGGACACACTTATATTTACATAATGTTAAGGATTATAGAAATTATTTCTATTAATTTCATAAAAAAGTCCTTAAGTCCCACAACATTTTCTAAAACATGAAGGTGAAGAAAAAAAATTAGGTACATCAGGATTCAAACACTTTACCAACCTAACATGGTGCCGCTTTACACTATGCTAGACTATAGCTTCATTAAAGAGACTTTAGGTTTTATCTTATAGTCTTTTATATGCTTTAATAACCAATATGTTATTAATTTATATTTAATTACAACAAATCCTGACTAGAATGATACATTTTCATGAATCTTTAATGTGCTGTAGTCTTACAATGGCTTACTCTGATAACCTGTGAGTTACATCATAATGACTAAATATGAAAAAATTTTAACCACCAATATGACATTTACCATAGTTTTATTACAACAAACCATACAAACAACAATTTGTTCTTGAGGCATTCAATGTGCTGGTGCTTAGAAAAAGCATATTTTCATGGGGGTATAAGATACCACATAAAACCTACAAAATACGGGCTTCTACTGAACAAGACAAGAACAATACAGCATCTTACTTCCTGTGGGTCACAAGCTTTCTGCTTGTGATGCAGTGAGCATTCTTGATTTCTACTAATTCCACTTTCACTGACAAGTTGCAAAAACATTGCAGAACTTATTTTATGTTTCACATGATGAAATGGCTGTTCAATGTGGAATAGCAGGAAGTGACATCACAAAACTCTTAGAGCACCATGTCATCGTTAGCTACTTGTCCCCTGTGCTGGCAGCTTTAGTGACCCTGAGTAGATCTTTGATGTAATGTTGTGGAGGGGGAAAGGGGGGGGGCAGGTGTAGTGTTGATGAACTATTCCATTTTTAAAAGGCACAGTGCACTAACTATTCATTGCCTCTCCATCTTGGTTTTGGCTGTTGATCTCTCCACCTCCCCACTTCCTTTCTCACTGTCCACTTTTTTTTTGCTCTGGCTTCCATATATACCTTCTTTCCCAGCATTTTCAGTGGTTGTGGAGATTATTTGTCACTCTGCCTGTGTCACTGAACAGTAAATAAAAGTATCAAAAAGCTTGTTTTGATCCTCCATTCTTTAAAATAACTCATTTTAAAATAAATCTCTGTTTTGACACATCCAAACCAATACTTTTTATTACAAATGTAATAATATTCTGAGATATAGAATTTATGCAAGAAGAATCTCTAAATCTATATCATCTTCCATATATCTGCTTCTCTGCACAGCACATAATGTGTCTTAGAATCTTAATGTCTGTCCACCACCCATCATCAAATGACCACCTCATTCCTCCTGTGATACCAGAGTTCCAATTGCTCATGGGTTATTACAGCAGTACCAAAGATAATTGGAGGGAGTTCAGTACTTGGAACTCTTAGTTTCTCATTGGTTAACAGAAACAGATGATTTTGAAGATGAGAGAACTATAGGATACCTCCTGTTATTTATTTGTACATGTGTATGTTGCACTTGGAGGATATTGGACAGACCATCTGTATCTTTGTGAACTTAACAAATGTATGAATGGAATTATTCAATTATTCATATTATGTCACATTATACAGGATAATTTTTTCCATTGTGTACAAACTCTGTGGACTGATCAAGGAGAGGATGTGGAACAAAACAGGTCTAATAAACTTATGACCAGAAATGCATGGTTTCCATGCGACAGACCATTAATTCAATCATACAGTATTACAGAGACTGTGGTCTAACACATGCTGTACCATGCAGCCACAGTTACAGTATGTATGGTTTACCCCTAGAGGGTGGTAGTGTTCCTCATACATCATGCCCTAGTGCCCTCACCTGCCATAGTCGTTTGTAATGTTATGTACCCAAAATGATCGGACACAAAACTTGGAGGAAAATGTGATTAACAATGTGGAAGGCGACCACCATGTGAATACCAGACAGTTGGCTCACCAGCACAGGGCAAGCCAGATGACCATGTGGAACATTCTTCATGACAATTTTTACCAGCTACCCTTATCACTTACAGCATGTGCATGGCTTACTAGTGACAGACTTTCCACATCAGGAGCAGTTTTGTCACTGGTTTCTTCACCAGGCAACCATGACTCCGGGATTTGTGTCATCCATCCTACTCACAGATGAGGCCTTCTTTACAGGGAGTTGTATCTTCAACTTTCATAACAGTCATCTGAGGGATAGTATGCAGAATGCCAATAGTATAATGACAGCGAATCACCAGCGTTGGTGCAGCCGGAATGTGTGGGCAGGGATAATTGGCAAGCTTATTTAGGGACCAGTCTTCCTTCCACATCACCTAACAGGCTGCAACTATCGGTGTTTCTTACATGTGGCGTTCCCTCACCTGCTGGAAGAAATGCCATTGATGATTCGAAGGGTTATGTGGCTGTTGCATGATGGTGCTCCATCCGTTAACGTCTGGACCACCTCACTTGTGTCTTCTCTGGTTGATGGATCAGATGAGGGGGTCCAGTTGCGTGCCCTGCTCATTCACCAGATTTCAGCCCATGTGATTTCTGGTTATGGGGGCATCTCAAAAGAAGCAAAGCTTATTCCAGATGTGGAGACACTGAAGCAGTGTATTCATCCTGCCTTTGTCAATGTTTGGATGCAACCTGGCCAATGTGAACATGTGAGACAGAACATCCTATGGCACATACACACTTGCATTGAGGCACATGGAAAGCATTTTCAGCACACAACACATACAGTAACTGTGGCTGCATGCTACAGTGTGTATTAGACTGTGGTCTCCATAACAATGTACGATTGAATAAATGGTCTCTATCATGGAAACTATGAACTTCTGGACATAAGTTCATTAGGCATTTTTTGTTCCGTATCCTCCCATTGATCAATCCATAGAATTTGTACTCGGTGGAAAAAATCACCCTGTATTTATTCAAATTTTGTGTTAAACAGGTACACACATAATTATCTTCGATTTTCTGCTTGTTATCAAAGGGTGCTGAAAGTGGGTTACGGAGCTTTCATCCAGCATTTGATAATTCAGAGCAAGAAGATGGAAAACACAAGAGGACCAAGAAGATCTCTCAACAGCATAGCTCTTTGCAAATAGACTTAAATCCAAGTTCAAAGTAACATAATGTACAAATGACAGAGCGATACTTCACTGTGATCTTAGTAACAGTTAATGTAATAATATATTTTGATTTTTCTGGGTTCATTTTCATTCTGAAGTTGATTTCCTGATAACACAGTGTACTGTGAATTATTTACCAATTTTAAGTGGTTAAGTTAACACTCTGGTGTTCATATGTAGAATTAAAAGAAAATAAATAATGTATTCTAAAAATTTCACATCGATACCAGACAGTTGGCTCACAAAGTGTTCTGTTCAGACCATCAAAATTCATCATTACAGTAGTGATCAGAAGAGCATTATTTATTTGATTCATGGCATGAAATATGATAGTCGAACATTAGAATCAAGCATATGTTGTATACTGTAAACAACAAAGGTGAGGAAAGACAACCACTCACTCACAAAAAGCATAGATATACTCAATACCATAGATAATTTCATTGCTTTCATGCAAACAAGCACCCGTTTTCTAGTTTATGTATACATTCTCTTGCTTATGGAGCAGGAAAAATGCTGGGATGTCATTTTAAAAGGATTCAACCAATTTCTTTCTCCTTTCTTCTTCAACCATAGCTCAGGCTCTGTCTTTAATGACCTTGTCATTGGGGAGATATTAAATATTAATCTTTCTTTTTTTTAATAGTGTAAGTGTTAATGTGTATGTGTCTTGTCCAAATAGATGAAATGGTATTTCGTACTTCCTAAATTTCTTTGCTCCAGACAGTTTATTACTTTTAAAAATTTATCCAAAGTTGGTGAAGATGTGTAAGTGGTTGACACCATTTTTGATCATTAATTTGTGGGCAGCAGGATTAAATGTCACCCTACTTCTTCTCAAGGTCATCCTTGTATAATACATTCCAAAACTGCACTCACAGATGTAAACTTGAGAAGGTGTACAGTAAGGTATTGAATAATCAGTGATTAAAGTTTTAATAAATAGCTGATGGCACATGCATACCAGGAACACGAGAGTGGTTTTACATCAACAGCTAACATTGGGAATGTTGTTTTTAAGTTGGGTGCCTCTTTTTGTTGAATATTAATCAAAAGTTAATGGAAAAAATATTTGGACCACTAAAAAAACTGTTTTTATTTGATAATTTGTTACTTTGAATGATATCTTATCCAATACTTCATGCAGTGAAAGCAATAGGTGTAAGCCAAAAGTTTTACACCAAAATAAAAAAAATAAAAATTAATCTAGGTTCACCTGCCAAAAATATATGACTATTGTTTCCTGAGATCTAAAGGGGACACTACCACTCCTTGATTACCTTGCAAAGAGTAAAACATTGACTGATGAGTCATCTGGATCAACCAGATGAAAAAATTACATAAGAGGGAGGGGGGGATTGCAAAATAAGGAAAATGTATATATTGCATCTGGATAATGCATTTGCAGATAAAAATGCTTTGGCAGTAATAAAACTGAGATATTTGAAGTACAAATTGATAGAATGTCCAACAAATTTACCACTCCTTGTCGTAGAGTTATTCCCAAAACTAAACAAAGTAATAAGTGAAAAAATTTACTTTTACTCGTTATTTATTCATCATATGATGACAGGAAAAAATACTAGACAGTTACAACAATAAACAGGCATGTTTCGGCACAGGTATACATACTCTCAAGTTCATAATGGGTTTGTACCCTACACCCATGTTTGAAATCCAGTCAGAAAATTCAGCAAACAAATTGTGAATATTTTCCATTGTCCCTCTGAGCTCTGAGGAAACATTCAAATGTTATATGATGTGCAGTTTGCTGCTCTTCACTGCAGTCACACTGAGTGGTGGACTATCATCCCCATCGGTGCAGCAGTGCTCCATATCTGCCACAATCAGTTATGATTCAATTCATTACACACCTGTGTTGCTGGGACTGATGAAAAGCTGCTGCTCACTCTCCAGTAATTTTAATTATTTGGCGATTCATCAAGAAATTTTGCTCCCAACCTTGACTGTTCCAGGCATCTTGGATGTCAAAATGACAGTTCTGCACATGACTACTGGACACCCAAGATGGTTTTCTAGACCTTAATCGCTGGGGTACTGATAATGAAAATTCTGAATGAATTAGTGATTCTGGTTTGTTTTTTATTTTTGTCCACATGTTAGGCAAAGACTGTGATCTTCTTATGGATGATGATGAAATATTGGTTAGTACCGGTAGACAGTTTATGCTTGTAGGACAAATATATCATGTGATGAGATATTTCTTGACTGAACTGTGTGCCAATTATTTTACTGAGCCAGACAGAACAATAGTATTCTGCGACTAAGTACGGAGCTGGAATGTCAGTCAGTGACCAGCTAGTTACCAAAACCAGAGATGATTCATATGCAGAACACATGACATTTGTGGCAGCCACATCACAACAAACTCACATTGCTGAATATAAATACTGGCCGTCTGGCCAGGTTGATCATATTGGTGAGTCACTGAGTTTGCATCCACTGTACTGTGGTCTTCTGCTGTGAGGATATCATGGGTTAACCATCATCCTGTTAGGGTCACCTGCCGGGGGGTTCCAGCCACAGCATTGATGGGCCAAGGTTCGAACTGAGGACCTTCTACTCACTGAGGCCCTGAGTATCTAACACAGTCTACAAGTTGAAGGTTCATATCTGGGTGCCTCTGTCACCTCACAACAGGCTGACTGCCAACCTGTCTCGCCTGTGGCCTAGCTGGCTGTGCCATTTTACTCAGCAGTAGCAACAGCGCCACTGGTCACCTGAGTATGCATGCATCACGAGGTCTCCTCACTGTCATGCTGAACTAGATGTAGCAACACCTAGCTGAGTCATCTCTATGCACTGTACACTGCGGTCCATGGGTGCAAGGCCCATAAGCTATTACCCGCATAATATGGGCGCAAGTTATCAGTACACAATGGGAACGTGAAGTGTGATTTATCAGTCTCACTACATACTGTCTACAAATCATTATATGTGCTGTACAGGAGACACATTAAGTTTGTAAAGCATATAATGCTTTCCAAAAGACCTTAAAGTTATGCATTATATATAGATTGCCATTGTTGCAAAACACATGTAATACTACAAAATGTGTTATATACTAACCGTTTACGGACTAATAGTCTATGTCTTTCTATTGTTCAAAGTGCAAAACTGACTTCCATGAATTCTTCAGTGGTATAGTAACACTTTTCTACTAAAATGTTATGGAGTAATTTTTTAAAAGAGCTGAGGTCCATGTTTAATATGCTCCTACCTTGTAGTTTCATATATCTTTAGCCCCATGTACAGTGATGTCTGAGTGTAAAGCTTTAAGTGATGTGAGGGAAGTTTAAAGTTCTCCTTGCTGTGACTTCCATTGCTTTGATTAAAGCAGTACTTTTCAAGTTTATTTTGTTACTGTATATAAAAATCAAAATCCAAAAATGTAAATTGAAGGAATGGCCAATATTTTTAATTGCTTAAATAATGGGTGACATGACTCATTTTTATGGGTAGCATATGTTTCTAATGAGCCACCAGATAAAATAAACATTTCAAAGCTAGAGTATTTAATTGATTTGCCAAGAAGTCTGTATGTGAAACTTCCTGGCAGATTAAAACTGTTTGCCCGACTGAGACTCGAACTCGGGACCTTTGCCTTTTGTGGGCAAGTGCTCTACCATCTGAGCTACCGAAGCACGACTCACGTCCGGTACTCACAGCTTTACTTCTGCCAGTATCTCGTCTCCTACCTTCCAAACTTTACAGAAGCTCTCCTGCGAACCTTGCAGAACTAGCACTCCTGAAAGAAAGGATATTGTGGAGACATGGCTTAGCCACAGCCTGGGGGATGTTTCCAGAATGAAAGTTTGGATGGTAGGAGACGAGATACTGGCAGAAGTAAAGCTCTGAGTACCGGACGTGAGTCGTGCTTCGGTAGCTCAGTTGGTAGAGCACTTGCCCGCGAAAGGCAAAGGTCCCGAGTTCGAGTCTCGGTCGGGCACACAGGTTTAATATGCCAGGAAGTTTCATATCAGCGCACACTCCACTGCAGAGGGAAAAATTTCATTCAAGTCTGTATGTGTCTCCCAGTTTAGACTTTTGTCAAGGTTTAGGCCTAATAATTTCACGTGGCTTTCTTCTCTCATCAACTGGTTATTATGAGCTATTTTTACAGGGTACATTGCTGATGATGGGTCTCTGTGACATTCAATTTTAGTCCATTTTATGGAACCAGGAGTCAAGTTTTCCTAGAGGATATTATGCACTATCTGCAACTGTTTCAGTAGTGCCAATTTCTCTCACAGGTGTCATCTATGAACAAGACTGAATGAGCATTGGTGAATCATTCACATACAAGAACAGTTATGGACCCAGTATTGAACCCTGTGGGACCCCATGGGAAACTATTTTCCATTCAGAGTAGCAGTTACCTGAATTTGATTTTAAAATAACTCTTTGCTCCTTTTTGTCAGATAAGAACTGAACCACTGTAATACGCTATCCTCAATCCTGAAGCTCTTAAGCTTGTAAAGTCATAACAAGTGGTTCACTAAATCAAAGGCTTTTCTTAGGTCACAGAATATTCCTGAAACCTTTTTACCCTGCTCTTATGAAATGCTTATATTTTCTGTAAATTTGCTGGTGGCATTTACTATGCTTTTTCCTATTTGAAACCAAACTGATTTTTAGAAATAATGTCATTTTCTTTAAGAAAATTTTCAAGTTGTTTTGCCACAAGTTTTTCAATCATTTTAGGAAAGACTGGAAGAAAAGATACAGGATAATAATTTTCCCTAGTTTCGGGTGATCCCTTTTTGAATAGCAGCTTTACTCCAGTGTATTTTAGGATATTTGGGAAACACCCTTGTTCAAAGGACTGGCTTATAATAACAGTTACTAGATGTGAATTAATATAGCATACTGCTTTGACTGCCATGGAAGGTATTCCATCCCATCCAGCTGTATTTTTATTTTTTAATGATAATGTAGTGTCTTCCACATCTTTCGTAGTGATTCTATTGAATTTTTTTTAAAAAAAATATTTTGTTTGTCATCTATGTGCCTAAAAGTCATATTGTCCTCTCATGTCTACATCACATGTGATTAGATTTAGAAAGAATTCATTGAAACAATTTGACATTTAAACAGTGTTTACAATAAGATCATTATTAATAATAAAAATTTCTTGATTTTTTATATTTACTCCTAACTCTGCTTTCACAACAGACCAGACTGCCTTTGTTTCATTTTATTTGTTTGTTTATGAAAATACTGTTGGTTAGCTTCTTTGCAGCCAATACAACTGTCTAACTGTCTTAAAGATAGTCTTGTAATGCTTAACATAAATTACAAAAACAGGGTTTCTATTTACTGTAAGCTCATTATGCAGCTGTCCTTTTCTGGCACTAGAAACCCTTATTTGTGGTGTAATCCAATTCAGTTTACTCTTTAATCTCTTTTGATAAGATTTTGGGTGAAATGTTTCATTGAACACACCTACAAGAAATCTAAAAATTCATCTTAGTTTTTGTAGCTTGAAGCACCGTGGTCTAAAGACAGGTTTATAATACTAAAATTATCAAAAAACAAATCTAAATTTTCTTTACTAAAATTACTTCTAGTGTAAGATTCAGATTTTAGTTTTTCTGTTTTTGGGAGCTCTACAAACAAGGCAGAGTGATCAGTTATCCCAAGATCTATCAAGATTTCCTTGTATCATCAAACTGATAAACTGTAACAATATTATGAAAAGGACAGTTGCTTCTCATCATACAGCCAAGTGGCAACTAACCTTTTC
The DNA here is from genome assembly GCF_023864275.1 of Schistocerca cancellata. Taxonomy (NCBI): domain Eukaryota; kingdom Metazoa; phylum Arthropoda; class Insecta; order Orthoptera; family Acrididae; genus Schistocerca; species Schistocerca cancellata. The sequence continues at coordinate 1,114,797,251 of NC_064627.1, forward strand.
ATAATATTGTTACATTACTGGATTTTCAGTTGTTTCAAACAGATAATTTGTAAGAATATTATCAAAGCAGGTTGCTGATTGGAAATTTTCTGTAGTGCACACACCAAAATTTAACTTAAACCCAAATTTCTGGATTAAATAATGAATTTTTATAGTGTCACTGCATTCAACTCATGTATTTAAATTGAAGTCTGGTGCACTCACAATCTTTTTCTGGCTTTCCATCTTAAGTTTTTCCAAGAGGGAGTGAAATTTGTCTCAGAAAATTTTAGTGAAAGAGCTTTCAGGAAGTCTGTAAATTGGTATTATCACAGTATTTAAACCATATAGCCTTACATAATGACTTTCAACAATATGTTCTTCATGTAAAGAACTGAAATCTTCATTCAATTTATAGTTGATTCAGGCAATCAAGTAGGATACTGGAGCCTCCAAAAGATGTGTTTTCTCTACAAATACTGCTGGCAAGTTTAAATTTTTCAATTTTATTTAAAACATGTATCCATTATTTTGTGGGCCAGTTTTCATTTAAGCAGATTACCTTTATGTTTACAAATTCTGAAAGTATTGTAGAAGTTCACCTGCTTTATTTCTTCATTTGTTGTTCTCTGTGTTGACGTACTGGCTGAAAATATAGGGGTTGGATCTGCAACTACTGTCTGCTGTAAAAGATATGGCCAACAGAGGCACAGTTGATTTCACAGCAGTTTACTTTCACTTTTCACAACCTCCCATATACACATTTAACATGGGCAGTGCACTATTGTTTTAACTTCCCATAAGCCTCATTAATAGTTAGCAGGCAAACATCTACATACTTGTACAATAGTTTCCTGTTGAACATCAATGAGCAGTAAAAACATAATGACCTAATTCACAGTTCTTTTGGAATAAAAAATGTATGGAATACACACTGTCATTGGTTTAAAACACAGCCTATTGGTGTAACACTTATTTCTCTGTTACATTGATGCGTCGTCATTCTAACCAGCACAGGTTCCCCGCCTGAAACTTGGCCATGGACTGACTCTCAGGACCAAAAATTGGGCCCTTATATATCCTCACAATAATATGTGTTGAAACTACACATTGCTCAAAGGTAAATCACAATTAAAATTTAACTCGTTAAATTAACTGCATACTTCGAAAAATTCATTCCTTTCAACAGTTTCTTCTGCTACAAAGTTTAGGCTGAATTACATGTTTAAATGATGAAATTAACAGATATGGTTACGTAAAAAATTCTGTTGACAAAACTGTTAATTACACTACTGGCCATTAAAATTGCTACACCATGAAGATGCTACAGACACGAAATTTAACCGACAGGAAGAAAATGCTGTGATATGCAAATGATTAGCTTTTCAGAGCATTCACACAAGGTTGGCGCCAGTGGCGACACCTACAACGTGCTGACATGAGGAAAGTTTCCAACCAATTTCTCATACACAAACAGCAGTTCGTCGCCATTGCCTGGTGAAACATTGTTGTCATGCCTCGTGTAAGGGGGAGAAATGCGTACCATCACGTTTCTGACTTTGATAAAGGTCAGATTGTAGCCTCCCGCAATTGCGGTTTATCGTATCGCAACATTGCTGCTCACGTTGGTCGAGATCCAATGACTGTTAGCATTATATGGAATCGGTGGGTTCAGGAGGGTAATATGGAATGCCGTGCTGGATCCCAACAGCCTCGTATCACTAGCAGTTGAGATTACAGGCATCTTATTCGCATGGATGTAATGAATTGTGCAGCCACGTCTCGATCCCACAGGCAACGGATGGGGAAATACAGTGTTCAGATCTTCTTTTTACAAAGATATAGGTTGAGGAGGAAGAAGAGAAGCAACTATCCAAAATGCCTTTGAGGGATTCACTCACTTCTGAATGCCAGATGAGTAAGATAGTGGCACTAAAGTAGTTATTTCTTTGGGAGGAGGGTACAGTAATACACTGTACCTTTTATAAATAACAAGAACCATCTGCACGAACAATTTGATGATGTTTGCAACATCCATCTGCACAAACAATTTGACGATGTTTGCAGCAGCACTGACTATCAGCTTCGAGACCGTGGCTGCGGTTACCCTTGACGCTACATCGCAGACAGGAGTGCCTGTGATGGTGTACTCAATGGCGAACATGAGTGCACGAATGGCAAAACATCATTTTTTTGAATGAATCCAGGTTCTCTTTACAGCATCATGATGCTCGCATCTGTGTTTGGTGACAGCATGGTGAACACACATTGGAAGCATGTATTTGTCATCACCATACTGGTGTATCAACCGTCATGATGGTATGGGGTGCCATTGGTTCCACGTCTCGGTCACCTCTTGTTCGCATTGACGGCACTTTGAACAGTGGACTTTACATGAGGCATGAAAACAACATTTCACCAGGCAACGGCGGTCAACTGCTGTTTTGTATGAGAAATTGGTTGGAAACTTTCCTCATGTCAGCACGTTGTAGGTGTCGCCACCAGCGCCAACCTTGTGCGAATGCTCTGAAAAGCTAATCATTTGCATATCACAGCATCTTCTTCCTGTCAGTTAAATTTCTTGTCTGTAGCATGTCATCTTCATGGTGTACTTATTATAATGGCCAGTAGTGTAAATGCATATGACGTCTTCACTGCACGAGCCATGGAAATCTCACAAGTGCACAACAAGTTGGCACTACAAAATATTTCTCTCTGTCGTGACCACGCACAATCTGCTCCACTCTCCAAGTCTTTCCCGCGACTGTGCATCCGTCATGCCATACTGTCCAGCACACTCTCTGTGTCCTTTTCCGTACTATGCAGAACTCCACTCCCACTTCCATACAGTCTCTCCACATGTCCTTTTTGGAACGATCGCTGTGATTGGCTGGAGCACTCCCGCCCTTTCTCCAAGCCAACGCACACTTACAAACGTAATGAAACACATTTGAAATACTGGATTTACATTTAAATAACTTGAAATTAAATAAATATTACTACAACTGGACCATAAACACGCTCTAACACACATTATTAAATACATAACCAAATTAAATAAACATAAATCAAAGGAATAGAACAGAAGTAAGCCAGTAGCCTAATGTCTCTGTGATTTCCAAAACACAGTAAATTATTGACCAATTTCTTCATGAATAGTATATATCAGATATAAACAAAGGCATAGATGAATAAATATATTTTTAAGCATGCTGCTACCATTTTTTCATGTAACTGTGGTGTACTTACGGCCTGACGCGATCAGTAGTAATCAGCCACTTTGACCTCCAATCACTCATGTACTATTCAAGTTACACGCCTGTTATTTATACCAATTTAAGCTTACTCTAAGAGCGTTCTAAAGATGCATCGATCGACAAAATCGGATGAACTGTTTAGATTTTGGAAATTCGTTGCTGGGTGTTACTTGTATAACTTATCGTAAGATACTAAACTTTAAACTAATAAAGATATTGAAAATCTGATTACACCATCAGAATCATTGTGCAAATAATGGTATTGTTCAAGTTTCTTTTTGGGGTATCATGTTTCATCTAGCTACTATTAATTTCTATACCAACTGTGAAATGTCTGTCATTAAGGTTTTACAAAGTCCACCATCTTTGGCACTCCCTACATGTCTCCTTCGTCGACACAGGGTCACCATGGAATTCCCAGGCACGTAGCTGGACTACGTGGTCCGGCCAGTACGCGGCATCACACAGTTGCTAACAAGCCCCGGCTTGCCAAGCGGCCTGAGCAGTGGCTGCCAACTCTGAACTTGGAATATTTCCAGTGTGCCACAACTCTCCCATTACCTCACAACCCCCATTCAGAAATTATCAATTTCCCTTGCTTTTCATTATTCAGCAGATCTCTACAAAAATTTTGCTGGAAGTCATTGAACCTAGTCCATTCACATGTAGTCGATCCTTTCCCAGCCATTTATCACTTAAAAATTGTTTGAGTCAATTAAAATTGCACACAGTTTGTTGCACTGTTCCATAATTACAATGGTTATTTTATTTATATGCAAATGACTTACCGACTTGCTGTGCAAGATTCCACTAACAACAGTTCATGAACTTGTAAAAACAGTTTTGGCTGAGTGAATCAAGTTTCAAGTTTTACTGGTTATTTCTTCCTCCCTGCTGTTCTGGATGTAAATTAAAATATCTGCTGTCAACAAGCGGCTCTTGACTTACCCTGACCCAACAACCTCCACCAGGGAACATCCACTTCAATACAGTGTTTTATGATGCCCTCTTATTATTTGATTTCATTTATGGAATAATGAGTGTAAATAAAAGAAAAATTACAGAAAAATGAACATAACTGAATACCTTTAATGTAATACCACTAAATAATATAAGAACTGACAAAGTAGCTAGGAAAAAATTGAGATATAGAAGTGTACCATGAAGTACACTACTGGCCATTAAAATTGCTACACCAAGGAGAAATGCAGATGATAAAAGGGTATTCATTGGACAAATATATTATACTAGAACTGACATGTGATTACATTTTCACACAATTTGGATGCATAGATCCTGAGAAATCAGTACCCAGAACAACCACCTCTGGCCGTAATAACGGCCTTGATACGCCTGGGCATTGAGTCAAACAGAGCTTGGATGGCGTGTACAGGTACAGCTGCCCATGCAGCTTCAACACGATACCACATTTCATCAACAGTAGTGACTGGCGTATTGTGACGAGCCAGTTGCTCGGCCACCATTGATCAGATGTTTTCAATTGGTGAGAGATCTGGAGAATGTGCTGGCCAGGGCAGCAGTCAAAAATTTTCTGTATCCAGAAAGGCCTGCACAGGACCTGCTACAAGCGGTCGTGCATTATCCTGCTGAAATTTAGCATTTCGCAGGGATTGAATGAAGGGTAGAACCACGGGTCGTAACACATCTGAAATGTAAAGTCCACTGTTCAAAGTGCCGCCAATGCGAACAAGAGGTGACAGAGACGTGTAACCAATGGCACCCCATACCATCACGCTGGGTGATATGCCAGTATGGCGAAGATGAATACACACTTCCAATGTGCTTTCACTGTGATGTTGCCAAACACGGATGCGACCATCATGATGCTGTAAACAGAACCTGGATTCATCTGAAAAAATGACGTTTTGCCATTCCTGCACCTAGGTTCATCATTGAGTACACCATCGCAGGCACTCCTGTCTGTGATGAAGCATCAAGGGTAACCGCAGCCATGGTCTCGGAGCAGATAGTCCATGCTCCTGCAAACATCATCGAATTGTTCGTGCAGATGGTTGTTGTCTTGCAAACGTCCCCATGTGTTGACTCAGGGATCGAGACGTGGCTGCACCATCCATTACAGCGATGCGGATAAGATGTCTGTCATCTCGACTGCTAGTGAAACGAGGCCATTGGGATCCAGCACGGCGTTCCGTATTACTCTCCTGAACCCACCAATTCCATATACTGCTAACAGTCATTGGATCTCGGCCAATGCGAGCAGCAATGTCGCAATATGATAAACCGCAATCACGATAGGCTACAATCCGACCTAAGTCGCATTTATCCTCCTTACACAAGGCATGACAACAACGTTTCACCAGGCAACGCCGGTCAACTGCTGTTTGTGTATGAGAAAGCGGTTGGAAACTTTCCTCATGTCAGCACGTTGTAGGTGTCGCCACCGGTGCCAACCTTGTGTGAATGCTCTGAAAAGCTAATCATTTGCATATCACAACATCTTCTTCCTGTCAGTTAAATTTCGCATCTGTAGCACTTCACCTTCGTGGTGTAGCAATTTTTATGGCCAATAGTGTATATTAGTTGTGTGTATCATATTGTTCAACAGGTGAGTCTCCATCTGTTACATTACAATACTTCCAGTTTACGCTGCTCTCTGGGGGCAAATAGTAGGGAAGTCATACATAATATAGTTTTGGTACTATGTCTGGCCTGAGCATTGTGTCTGCTTGAAAGGACAGTGTGTTACCAAGTTCTGGTATAAACTGCACCTTAAATTCCCTGCATAAGTTTACTACTGCAGTAATAGTGATCATAGGTCCGTAGACTTCATAACTGAAAAGCCAAATGCTGAAAAAGAATTGAGCCTGTTACTTTTGGTATGATTACAACTAGCTGTCATTAGGAATTTTCTTTGAGTTTGCTAAGCAAGATTAGAATGTAGAGGCTACAAATGACCTGCTGAACTGTTGTTATGTCTACTTGTTTAATAAAGGTACAGATGATCCAATTTCTATTTGGCACTGAACATCACAGTAAAAAATATAAAGAGATAAAAACAACTTGCATATGGTATGTGTTAAGGGTTACATTGTGTTTAGCTTACTATCTACCTGCATTTCCACAGCTTCCATGTAGGTGGTCTGGAATATAATAAAAGTCACTGTGCCTCTCCTGAAAGGCAAGAGTCACAATCATGCCAATTAAAACAATTCTTACATAATGGAAGTGATGTGTAATGCAAGAATCCACAGTCTTTACCTAACTTGACACTGAAGAGGGAAATTTACAGCAAAGATATTTTGCAACTTCCTGGCATTCATACTAAGTTGTGGTGTACAGATTGATTGCGTTATTGGAGTGTTGATTGTGGGGAAAGAACTGTGTTGTGACATACATATTCAAGCTACTTCTGTCTCACACTGCAAATGCTCTTTCAATGTTTGAGTGATTTTAAGGACTTTATCAATCATTTTCACTTGTTTTAGGCAAGTATCTGATCTGGGATTCAACTGCAATAGAATTAGCTCTTTATTTCACAGCACTGGTGGAACTTATGAGTGTTGTCAATAAAGAAACCTCTGTTTTCATATAACATGGGAATTGCAGAAGGGGTAGTGGAGGGGTTAGGATACACAAACAATACATATCAGTGTACTTAGAGCTGTGATAGTGGGAAGACCACATTGCTTCCCATTTGGTTGCAACAGCTATTTGAAAAGAGCACTGTGACTGAAAATCCTACCAAATGCGAAATCTGTTCAGTGTTAGGATTTGTGATATAATAATTTCAAAGCAATTGACATTCATGAGTTAATATGTGCTTTATAAAGACAGAATGTGGTTGAAGGTGTTGTGCATCAAAGGCATCAATTGTTCAACAGAGGAAAGATGAAGATTCAGGATCTGACAGAAATAATCATCTATATACAGTGTGTTCAATTTAACTTAAGACACTGAACTACTATACCTTGAAAACTACACATCAGATCAACAAAGGTTATAGTTCCACACTATGATCGCAACTCTTGTATCATGAAGACACAGAACAGATAGTGGCCCTACACATTACAATGGTTGGAGAACAGACATGCAAGTGACAATGAATGTTGCAATCACAAAAGAAAAAAGTGAAATGATACTGATTTATGGTGACTGTAGGCTGCTGTTTCCTTGTACCCCAAGCATTTTCCAGAGAAAGCTCGCTCTTGTTCACTTTTTACAACATTGTGAATGCCTTTATGTATAATGGCAGTGTACAGACCAGCAAAAGGAAATGAAACAAACATGTGACAGGAGAAGTTAATGAAATAGCTGTACTAGCAGCAGTGCACCACAACCCCTGGATACGTGCCTGGCAATTAGACTGCAGCTGTGGTATGTCCGTCAGTAGTATTGTCACAATACCACAATGTCCTAAATACCATCAATACCATGTGTCACTGCATCAAGAACTCCATGGTGCCAATTTCCATAACTGGGTAGTGCTTTGTGAATGGGCACATCAACAAATGCAAATGACCCCCATGTTCTTTGCTGAGGTACTATTTTGTAATGAGTCCACATTCACAAACCCTGGTAGTGTTAACCCGCATAATATGCATTGCTGGAGTGTAGACAACCCCAACTGGTTACAGGAAATTGACCATGAACATCCTTGGTTGGTTAACAAGTGGTGTGGCATCATGGGGAACAAACTCATTGGTCCATATTTTATCAATGGCAAGTTGAATGGATGCAATTATCAAACATTGTTAACTACCAGTATTACTGCAGGATGTTGCCCTGGACATTCGACAATGTACATGGTTTTATCATGACAGCTGCCCAGTACATTATGCATCTGAAGCATGAGAGATATCAAACAGTGTTTACACTGGTCAGTGGATCGGCAGAGGTGGCCCCGTTAATCGGCCTGCTAGGTCACCAGAGTTGACATTGCTGGATTTCTTATATTTAAAATATAAGGTGTAATAGCAAGTGCCAACAGGTCGTAAAGACATGATTGGCTGCATCAGAAATGCCTGCGCTGACACTCCCGCAAATATGCTCCTGTCCTGTGTATGGTAATTTGAAAAGTGGATCACAAAGTTTCCAGAATGAGATTTTCACTCTGCAGTGGAGTGGCGCTGATATGAAACTTCCTGGCAGATTAAAATTGTGTGCCCGACCGAGACTCGAACTCGGGACCTTTGCCTTTCGCGGGCAAGTGCTCTACCATCTGAGCTACCGAAGCACGACTCACGCCCGGTACTCACAGCTTTACTTCTGCCAGTATCTCGTCTCCTACCTTCCAAACTTTACAGAAGCTCTCCTGCGAACATTGCAGAACTAGCACTCCTGAAAGAAAGGATATTGCGGAGACATGGCTTAGCCATAGCCTGGGGGATGTTCTGCAAGGTTCGCAGGAGAGCTTCTATAAAGTTTGGAAGGTAGGAGACGAGATACTGGCAGAAGTAAAGCTGTGAGGACCGGGCGTGAATCGTGCTTCGGTAGCTCAGATGGTAGAGCACTTGCCCGCGAAAGGCAAAGGTCCCAAGTTCGAGTCTCGGTCGGGCACACAGTTTTAATCTGCCAGGAAGTTTCGGATCACAAAGTCTATTTAAATCAGCAATACTATACTTAAACACTTACTCTGATTGGAAAAATAGAGTAGCATTCACCTCAAGCCATGGCCACAACGGCACATCAATTAGTCCCTTATTTGATACGTCAGAGGAGTAAAATATTGTGAATGGGGTTTCCAATTAAAAATTATGAAATATTGGACTATCCTACCCTCACAGCATGGGCATGCCATTGGATATTCAAGGCCATTGAGTAGCAAGTTATAACTTATGAGTGTGTACCCATTTCTATTCCTCTGACTACGCGCTATCTGTGGCAAAATTAAGAAAATGCTTCTGACAAAACATTTGTAGATTTTACCATAAAATCATAAACTGCAATAAAAAATGGGGGTTTGAAGATTTCAAAGTTGCCCCACCGGCAGCCACACACATGGTGGGATTGGGCAATCAATTGTGGTATCATTGGATGTCCCCCTACAAGACAAACAAATTGGAATTACAACTTTTTTCAACCAATGTGTAGTTTTTGAGATATTTCAATGTCTTCAGTTAAAATGAACACCCAGTATAATCGCTAATGAAGTAGTACAGAAAATTGACAATAAAGTTCATGAAAACTGACAATTCCACAACTTTTCAGTGATTTATGAGCATTTTTAGCATGAGATCATGATTAAGCAATGAGGGCATCACAAATTCTATGGTCTTTTTTTACATTTCAAAACTACATTCTGAGACTCAAGAAACTCAATAGATGACTGCTTCTATGGGATTTCTTTTTTGTTACAGTGGGGAAGGGGAAGGTCCACTGGACTGAGTCATTATCAGTGAGAAGACAAATGTTTCATATGTCACGTAGAGACGAAAACAGTATTCAATGGTGGGTGGCCATATGCTTTACCCAACAAATCCAAAAAGGGTGTCAAACTCTGTCAGCTAGAAAGCTTATTGCCACCACTTTTTGGGATGGTAAAGGAATTGTGTTTTCAGATTTGACAGAATATGGAAGGACAATCAATTCTGAAACTTACTGTGAAACACTTATAAAACTGTGAAGAGCCATTTAAAACAAGAAACATGGTCCTTGACTATCAGTAGCATGATTTTGCTTAACAGTGCTTGACTACCTACTACCCAGTAGACACAAGAATTATGTCATTTCAAATGGGATGTATTTGAACATCCACCCTACAGGTGATTCTCTTCTCACCACACATACTGTGATGTTATCAAGCCTAATGCGTGTTAGAAATCCAACAATACTGGTGGGTATTAATCACTTCATTTATAAAAAAAATTATAACTTTGTGTAAATTGATTTATTCAAGTGAAATATTTTATTAACTGCTTTCATTTGACATGAACAGAGTAATTTTTGAAGTTAACTGACAAGGAACATAACTTGTAAATTTTATTAAGTTACTTACAGCAGTTTTTCACTAACTATCATTATATATCCTAAAAAATATATGCCAAGTCAATTTTATTATTTTTGTTGCTAGCAATGTAAATCATTGGTATCTTTGCCTACAGTTTTAATCTCTCTTCCTTGGTGGCAAAAGGGAGTGTAAAGTCAGATGTGTCTGTGCGGCCATAGCCTATGTGAGCAGGTGGAAATTATGTTACTGAGGAAGTTGAACAATTATTGTAAACCAGTCATTCGAATGTTTAAAGAAAATACAGAAGCTAAAATGATCGAGATTTTATTATTTAGTACTTAAAGTCATCCACAAAACTATTACAATTTTAAAAAGTCCCAGATTTCTTTGTAAAGGTAAAATTCAAGACAAAAATCATATCCAAGAAGACAACAAAGCCAAAATAAGACTGATAAGTAACAGATTAATAATTTATCAATGTAGGCATGATTTCCTTCAAGTGTAAGCAAGTGATGAACGTAAGTAAAAATTGATGTGCCATCGGAAGTGTGATCATTTATTCAAAAAGATCATTTCACAATATGAAATATTAGATTGCCTCTGAAAAAGAACAAGAAGCAGTTACAGGCTGGCTGCAATCTCAGGTTGCAAAATATTATGAGGGGCAATACAAAGATCTACTTTCAAGATTTTTATAATAAATTTGCTTGAACAAATACAGTATTTTATTTATTTTATATTATTTTTTTCTACAGCCCTCATAAATTAGAAAACTGCTACACTGTTCTAGCTATGGGAAGATGTCTCAAATGTATCACTCATTTCATAAATCATCCTAGGAGGATTAATTCACAAATGAAATATAAGGTAATTGACTTAGACCAAGAAAGAAGCAGGGATTTCTAAGTGGATTCATCTGTCACCCTGTAGGCTATACGGTGTTGTTCAACTTGATGTAAGTATGAGCTACATTATTTGTTTAACTGCTTGGAATAAAATAATTGAATTGAAAGAGTGAGCTTTGTATATATCACGGTTTGTTTCTGCTGGGGGTGTTGCAGTTTCATCAGTTGTTCCAGCCATTCTTGCCGTTGTCTCAACAGCTCTTGCTTTCATTTCAGCATTCCTTCTCATTTCAAATGCAGCTGCTGTCACCACCAAATTTTCACAACTTTTGGCTCCATGTGAGTCACCAGCTCAAGTCAACTCTCTTGTTACCAATAAAATATTGCTGTAGAAATATAATAAAATGCTCATTTCAAATGGAGAGTCATTGAAGCAAAAGACAAATTAGGGCCTAACACCATAGGTGAAGATGAGATTTCATAGAATGGAACACATACTATTCCTCATAATTTGTTGGATATGAGTTAAAGTAAAGATTTCCACATCTGTTGAACAATGTTCTCACCTTTGCTAGCAGCTGAATTCAGATCACTAGCTGATCATGAAGTGCCGATAGCACTATAGTAATCATGAGCAAAGTCAAGAGCAATGCTGCCTGCATGAATTCTCTTGTTTTAGGCATCAACCCCTACGCCATTCCTGACATAATGCCATCTGCACTTACAGCTACAGTGGTAGATTAGCACCACCTGCAGCATGTTTACCTTCTCAGCTTCCACCTTGTCTCACTACCAAAATCCTCAAGTGTAGATTGACGGTTCTGCATGACCAGTAAGCAAATTGATATAGTTGACACTAGGCTCTATGATTCAAATGTGCTCAAACCTGGGCTGAGACTGCTGTGCACATAACTTGGCAAAGATGTGTACTGTTAATGTGCCTCAGGAAAATCTTCAGCCCTGGGATGAAAGTGTATCATGGGCACAGCTGTCAGAAGCTGCCCTGCAACATGTGAGTGCCTGAGACATAAGTATTCTGGCCCAGATGAAAGATGATAGGAGTAGTGGAATGACAGAAATCGGGCATTGGCTTCCAACCATGGGGCACAATCTGGTACTAGGGTACTCTCACTTTGCTGCATGAAGTTTGACTAAGTAGGAAATAATTTAAGTGTCAAAAACTTGACTCTTTCTAGCTTTTATATTGGTAGTGTTTTCACCTTACATGCTTTATCAAAGGGAACTACTCCAACTAAAGATGAAATAGTGCATATCACAACCCAGTATGAAAACAATCAAAACACTTGAATTTTGTGTAGAAAGAAGTACAGTATTCTGGCACAGAATAGTTCAGTGTAATTCCATCACACATCCAAAGTGCTGCTAGTACTAGATATTTTTTCATTTGGGGAGTGGGGGGGGTTACAAAATGGCTGAGGTCATTAAGTGCACAAATCATGACTTAAAACTGACTGTCTCCTGGGGAAAGCACCTGCAGTTCTTTAAGTGTGTCGACATATATATGCCTAAACAGTACTAGTAGATGAATAATGACCATGAGCCTGGAATGCTGGTCAAAAGGCAACAAACATATCAGTATAGTAAAATGAGCAATTCCAATTACCTTCCTTTTTTGAAGAGGACATTCGGTAGGAGTTTCTGTGACAATTGGTGTCTACAGCTGAAAATTAAATCTCTTCACCATGTTTTACAGCTTGTGCTATATCTTTTGTGACATTGGATAGCTCAGATGATAATCACATATTAAAGAGTAAGCAGTTATTAAACTGACATTGGGTTAAAAACTGGTGCATCATTGTCACATATTCATGTAACAAATGAAAAAAAGCAAGGCACATTAAGAGTATGTGTCAAGAAAGAAAACAAATGAAACTGAAATAATGGAACCTCCAAACAAACAAAAAACATTTTCCAAATAATTTGTGTTAAATGCAATAGATTACATTTTATCCACGTTTAAATATCATTAACTGTTTTATGAATATTGAAAACATTATTATTATTTCTTTCTTTTCTCAGACGTTAGGTCTGGTCAAAAATGGAAAGTGACGCGGACCTTGATCAAGCGTGACTTCTTTTTAACTGTACGGTATATGTTATATTGCATTTAGGAACTTTCGAGTGATTGAACATGTATCAATAATTACGGATTTCTGTAGTTGTATATATAAGTTTGGATGTAGCTGTATTGCATTGATGTACTCGTGGATATTGTGTGGTATGACTCCTGTAGTTGATAGTATAATTGGTATAATGTCAACTTTATCCTGATGCCACATGTCCTTGACTTCCTCAGCCAGTTGGATGTATTTTTCAATTTTTTCTCCTGTTTTCTTTTGTATATTTGTTGTATTGGGTATGGATATTTCGATTAGTTGTGTTAATTTCTTCTTTTTATTGATGAGTATGATGTCAGGTTTGTTATGTGGTGGTGTTTTATCTGTTATAATGGTTCTGTTCCAGTATAATTTGTATTCATCATTCTCCAGTACATTTTGTGGTGCATACTTGTATGTGGGAATGCGTTGTTTTATAAGTTTATATTGTAAGGCAAGCTGTTGATGTATTATTTTTGCTACATTGTCATGTCTTCTGGGGTATTCTGTATTTGCTAGTATTGTACATCCGCTTGTGATGTGATCTACTGTTTCTATTTGTTGTTTGCAAAGTCTGCATTTATCTGTTGTGGTATTGGGATCTTTAATAATATGCTTGCTGTAATATCTGGTGCTTATTGTTTGATCCTGTACTGCAATCATGAATCCTTCCATCTCACTGTATATATTGCCTTTTCTTAGCCATGTGTTGGATGCGTCTTGATCGATGTGTGGCTGTGTTAGATGATACGGGTGCTTGCCATGTAGTGTTTTCTTTTTCCAATTTACTTTCTTCGTATCTGTTGATGTTATGTGATCTAGAGGGTTGTAGAAGTGGTTATGAAATTGCAGTGGTGTAGCCGATGTATTTATATGAGTGATTGCTTTGTGTATTTTGCTAGTTTCTGCTCGTTCTAGAAAGAATTTTTTTTAAATTGTCTACCTGTCCATAATGTAGGTTTTTGATGTCGATCAATCCCCTTCCTCCTTCCTTTCTGCTTAATGTGAATCTTTCTGTTGCTGAATGTATGTGATGTATTCTATATTTGTGGCATTGTGATCGTGTAAGTGTATTGAGTGCTTCTAGGTCTGTGTTACTCCATTTCACTACTCCAAATGAGTAGGTCAATATTGGTATAGCATAAGTATTTATAGCTTTGGTCTTGTTTCTTGCTGTCAATTCTGTTTTCAGTATTTTTGTTAGTCTTTGTCTATATTTTTCTTTTAGTTCTTCTTTAATATTTGTATTATCTATTCCTATTTTTTGTCTGTATCCTAAATATTTATAGGCATCTGTTTTTTCCATCGCTTCTATGCAGTCGCTGTGGTTATCCAATATGTAATCTGCTTGTTTAGTGTGTTTTCCCTTGACTATGCTACTTTTCTTACATTTGTCTGTTCCAAAAGCCATATTTATATCATTGCTGAATACTTCTGTTATCTTTAGTAATTTGTTGAGTTGTTGATTTGTTGCTGCCAGTAGTTTTAGATCATACATGTATAGCAAATGTGTGATTTTGTGTTGGTATGTTCCAATAATATTGTATCCATAATTTGTATTATTTAGCATGTTGGATAGTGGGTTCAGAGCAAAGCAGAACCAGAAAGGACTTAATGAGTCTCCTTGGTATATTCCACGCTTAATCTGTATTGGCTGTGATGTGATATTATTTGAATTTGTTTGGATATTAAGTGTGGTTTTCCAATTTTTCATTACTATGTTTAGGAACTGTATCAATTTAGGATCTACTTTGTATATTTCCAATATTTGTAGTAACCATGAGTGGGGTACACTATCAAAAGCTTTTTGGTAATCAATGTATGCGTAGTGTAGCGACCTTTGTTTAGTTTCAGCTTGATATGTCACCTCTGCATCTATTATCAGTTGCTCTTTACATCCTCGTGCTCCTTTGCAACAGCCTTTTTGTTCTTCATTTATAATTTTGATCTGTGTTGTATGTGTTATTAATTTCTGTGTAATGACTGAAGTTAATATTTTGTATATTGTTGGTAGGCATGTTATGGGGTGATATTTAGCTGGGTTTGCTGTGTCTGCTTGATCTTTAGGTTTCAGATAAGTTATTCCATGTGTAAGTGTATCAGGGAATGTGTATGGGTCTGCAATGTAACTGTTAAATAATTTATGATATGGTTATAATAGAAGGAAACATTCCACGTGGGAAAAATATACCTAAAAACAAAGATGATGTGACTTACCAAATGAAAGTGCTGGCAGGTCGACAGACACACAAACGGACACAAACATACACACAAAATTCAAGCTTTCGCAACAAACTGTTGCCTCATCAGGAAAGAGGGAAGGAGAGGGAAAGATGAAAGGATGTGGGTTTTAAGGGAGAGGGTAAGGAGTCATTCAAGTCCCGGGAGCGGAAAGACTTACCTTAGGGGGAAAAAAGGACGGGTAAACACTTGCGCACACACACACATATCCATCCACACATATACAGACACAAGCAGACATATTTAAAGACCAAAAAAATATGTCTGCTTGTGTCTGTATATGTGTGGATGGATATGTGTGTGTGTGCGAGTGTTTACCCGTCCTTTTTTCCCCCTGAGGTAAGTCTTTCCGCTCCCGGGACTGGAATGACTCCTTACCCTCTCCCTTAAAACCCACATCCTTTCGTCTTTCCCTCTCCTTCCCTCTTTCCTGATGAGACAACAGTTTGTTGCGAAAGCTTGAATTTTGTGTGTATGTTTGTGTCCGTTTGTGTGTCTGTCGACCTGCCAGCACTTTCATTTGGTAAGTCACATCATCTTTGTTTTTAGGTATGTTAAATAATTTAGTTAGATGTGAATGTCCCCCCCATGAACCATGGACCTTGCCGCTGGTGGGGAGGCTTGCGTGCCTCAGCGATACAGATGGCCGTACCGTAGGTGCAACCACAACGGAGGGGTATCTGTTGAGAGGCCAGACAAACATGTGGTTCCTGAAGAGGGGCAGCAGCCTTTTCAGTAGTTGCAGGGGCAACAGTCTGGATGATTGACTGATCTGGCCTTGTAACATTAACCAAAACGGCCTTGCTGTGCTGGTACTGCGAACGGCTGAAAGCAACGGGAAACTACAGCCATAATTTTTCCCGAGGACATGCTGCTCTACTGTATGATTAAATGATGATGGCGTCCTCTTGGGTAAAATATTCTGGAGGTAAAATAGTCCCCCATTCGGATCTCCGGGCGGGGACTACTCAGGAGGACGTCGTTATCAGGAGAAAGAAAACTGGCGTTCTACGGATCGGAGCGTGGAATGTCAGATCCCTTAATCGGGCAGGTAGGTTAGAAAATTTAAAAAGGGAAATGGGTAGGTTAAAGTTAGATATAGTGGGAATTAGTGAAGTTCGGTGGCAGGAGGAACAAGACTTTTGGTCAGGTGATTACAGGGTTATAAATACAAAATCAAATAGGGGTAATGCAGGAGTAGGTTTAATAATGAATAAAAAAATAGGAGTGCGGGTTAGCTACTACAAACAGCATAGTGAACGCATTATTGTGGCCAAGATAGACACAAAGCCCATGCCTACTACAGTAGTACAAGTTTATATGCCAACTACCTCTGCAGATGATGAAGAAATAGTGAAATGTATGACGAGATAAAAGAAATTATTCAGGTAGTGAAAGGAGATGAAAATTTAATAGTCATGGGTGACTGGAATTCGTCAGTAGGAAAAGGGAGAGAAGGAAACATAGTAGGTGAATATGGATTGGGGGGAAGGAATGAAAGAGAAAGCCGCCTTGTAGAATTTTGCACAGAGCATAACTTAATCATAGCCAACACTTGGCTCAAGAATCATAAAAGAAGGTTGTATACCTGGAAGAATCCTGGAGATACTAGTAGGTATCAGATAGATTATATAATGGTAAGACAGAGATTTAGGAACCAGGTTTTAAATTGTAAGACATTTCCTGGGGCAGATGTGGATTCTGACCACAATCTATTGGTTATGAACTGCAGATTGAAACTGAAGAAACTGCAAAAAGGTGGGAATTTAAGGAGATGGGACCTGGATAAACTGAAAGAACCAGAGGTTGTAGAGAGTTTCAGGGAGAGCATAAGGGAACAATTGACAGGAATGGGGGAAAGAAATACAGTAGAAGAAGAATGGGTAGCTCTGAGGGATGAAGTAGTGAAGGCAGCAGAGGATCAAGTAGGTAAAAAGACGAGGGCTAATAGAAATCCTTGGGTAACAGAAGAAATATTGAATTTAATTGATGAAAGGAGAAAATACAAAAATGCAGTAAATGAAGCAGGCAAAAAGGAATACAGACGTCTCAAAAATGATATCGACAGGAAGTGCAAAATGGCTAAGCAGGGATGGCTAGAGGACAAATGTAAGGATGTAGAGGCTTGTCTCACTAGGGGTAAGATAGATACTGCCTACAGGAAAATTAAAGAGACCTTTGGAGATATGAGAACCACTTGTATGAATATCAAGAGCTCAGATGGCAACCCAGTTCTAAGCAAAGAAGGGAAGGCAGAAAGGTGGAAGGAGTATATAGAGGGTTTATACAAGGGCGATGTACTTGAGGACAATATTATGGAAATGGAAGAGGATGTAGATGAAGACGAAATGGGAGATAAGATACTGCGTGAAGAGTTTGACAGAGTACTGAAAGAGCTGAGTCGAAACAAGGCCCCGGGAGTAGACAACATTCCATTTGAACTACTGATGGCCTCGGGAGAGCCAGTCATGACAAAACTCTACCATCTGGTGAGCACGATGTATGAGACAGGCGAAATATCCTCAGACTTCAAGAAGAATATAATAATTCCAATCCCAAAGAAAGCAGGTGTTGACAGATGTGAAAATTACCGAACTATCAGTTTAATAAGTCACAGCTGCAAAATACTAACGCGAATTCTTTACAGACGAATGGAAAAACTGGTATAAGCCGACCTCGGGGAAGATCAGTTTGGATTCCGTAGAAATGTTGGAACACGTGAGGCAATACTGACCTTACGACTTATCTTGGAAGAAAGATTAAGAAAAGGCAAACCTACGTTTATAGCATTTGTAGACTTAGAGAAAGCTTTTGACAATGTTAACTGGAATACTCTCTTTCAAATTCTAAAGGTGGCAGGGGTAAAATACAGGGAGCGAAAGGCTATTTACAGTTTGTACAGAAACCAGATGGCAGTTATAAGAGTTGAGGGGCATGAAGGGGAAGCAGTGGTTGGGAAAGGAGTAAGACAGGGTTGTAGCCTCTCCCCGATGTTATTCAATCTGTATATTGAGCAAGCAGTAAAGGAAACAAAAGAAAAATTTGGAGTAGGTATTAAAATTCATGGAGAAGAAGTAAAAACTTTGAGGTTCGCCGATGACATTGTAATTCTGTCAGAGACAGCAAAGGACTTGGAAGAGCAGTTGAACGGAATGGACAGTGTCTTGAAAGGAGGATATAAGATGAACATCAACAAAAGCAAAACGAAGATAATGGAATGTAGTCAAATTAAGTCGGGTGATGCTGAGGGAATTAGATTAGGAAATGAGACACTTAAAGTAGTAAAGGAGTTTTGCTATTTAGGGAGTAAAATAACCGATGATGGTCGAAGTAGAGAGGATATAAAATGTAGACTGGCAATGGCAAGGAAAGCGTTTCTCAAGAAAAGGAATTTGTTGACATCGAGTATAGATTTAAGTGTCAGGAAGTCGTTTCTGAAAGTATTTGTATGGAGTGTAGCCATGTATGGAAGTGAAACATGGACGATAACTAGTTTGGACAAGAAGAGAATAGAAGCTTTAGAAATGTGGTGCTACAGAAGAATGCTGAAGATTAGATGGGTAGATCACGTAACTAATGAGGAGGTATTGAACAGGATTGGGGAGAAGAGAAGTTTGTGGCACAACTTGACTAGAAGAAGGGATCGGTTGGTAGGACATGTTTTGAGGCATCAAGGGATCACAAATTTAGCATTGGAGGGCAGTTTGGAGGGTAAAAATCGTAGAGGGAGACCAAGAGAGGAATACACTAATCAGATTCAGAAGGATGTAGGTTGCAGTAGATACTGGGAGATGAAGAAGCTTGCACAGGATAGAGTAGCATGGAGAGCTGCATCAAACCAGTTTCAGGACTGAAGACCACAACAACAACAGATGTGAATGTGTCGAGGTGAACTTCTTAAGCCAGAAATTTGGTATTTTATCTTTTCCAGGGGCTTTCCAGTTGTGAGTAGAATTAATTGCTTGGGTGACTTCATGTTGCAAAATTATCACTTCAGGCATTTGTGGTATCATCTTGTATGTGTCTGTTTCTGCTTGTATCCACCGTACATGCCTGTTATGTTGTACCGGGTTTGAGCATATGTTGCTCCAGAAGTGTTCCATGTCTGTTATGTCTGGTGGATTGTCTACTTTAATGTGTGTGTTATCTATTGTCTGGTAAAATTTCTTTTGGTTTGTGTTGAATGTTTGGTTTTGTTTCCTTCTATTTTCACTTTTTTTGTATCTTCTAAGTCGTTTGGCCAATGCTTGTAATTTCTGCTTCTTTTCATCTAATTGCTCTATCGCTTCTTGTGAGATTTTACCTAACCTTTTTCGTTTGTTTTTTTTCTGACATTTCATTTCTTATAAATTGTGTTAGCCCTCTGATGTCTTTTCTCAGTTTTTCTATTCTGATCTGTAGCCTGTGTTGCCATGCTGGTTTTATGGGTTTCTTCTGTGTGTTGGTTGGTTCTGATCTCTGCCTAGTGTCTATATTTAGTGTAGTGAGTGCTCCTACATAAACCAGTAGTTGTAACTCTTCCATAGTTGTGTTTTCATTTATTTTGTTGTGTATGATTGTGTTGATAGTTTTTATTGTTGTTTCGACTTGTGGGTTATTTGGTGGTCTATGCAAGAATGGTCTAATGTCTGTATTTGTGTCTTTGTATTCTATATATGTCAGCTGAAATTTCTCTTCTATATCTAACACGTGTGTCTCTTCGTGTTCTGTTTGTGCTTGTTCTGGTGGCTGTCTTAAGATTTCGTTTTCCTCTTATTGTTTAATTGACACATTTTGTTCTTTGTTTGTTTTCTCTGGGATGTTTGAGTCCATTACTGTATTTTCTTCTTCTTCTAATTGCACATTATTTTGTTCCAGTATTTGTTGTACTTGTTGTTTGATGTTTTCTAATTCTGACTGGGGTATCCTGTTATTTTTTATTATTACACGGATCTGATCAGCTAGTCGTTGTTCTGTTAAAAATTTTAATTCCGGGTATCTGGTAATAAATGTTGTGTATACTTGTGATCTGTATCCAGTTGTGTTGGTTCCTAGGTTTGTTGCTTGGTAATAACAGAACATGAGGTGTCGATTAACTTCATCTGACCATCTCATCCTCTGTCTTTGTTTTCCTTCTAGGGTGGTTGCAAGAAGCATATCCTGCAAAACACCTCTATTTGGATTTAAATCATTTCCCAGTTGGCTAGCAGTGCCGTTACCATTGTGGGCGGGCATAGGGTTCAAGCGTTGTCCCCGACCATGACGGCGCTTGTCCGAGGCTTCTTTAGTTCTGTCCTGAGCCAAGTAATCACACTAAAAGGGGGGTTAGCCCTATTAGTGGTTTGTTCTTTTCGTCGCCTTTTATGACTGGCAGAACATACCTGAGGCCTATTCTTTTCCCGGGCCTCCACGGGATCTTATTATTATTATTATTATTATTATTATTATTATTATTTATTTTCTCAGACTGTTAAGTCTGGTTAAAAATGGAACGTGACACGGACCTTGATCAAGCGTGACTTCCTTGTAACTGTATGGTATACGTTATATTGCATTTAGGAACTTTCGGGTAATTGAACATGTATCAATAATTACAGATTTTTGTAGTTGTATGTATATGTTTGGATGTAGCTGTATTGCATTGATGTACTGGTGGATATTGTGAGGCATGACTCCTGTAGTTGATAGTATAATTGGTATAATGTCAACTTTATCCTGATGCCACATGTCCTTGACTTCCTCAGCCAGTTGGATGTATTTTTCAATTTTTTCTCCTGTTTTCTTCTGTATATTTGTTGTGTTGGGTATGGATATTTCAATTAGTTGTGTTAATTTCTTCTTTTTATTGGTGAGTATGATGTCAGGTTTGTTATGTGGTGTTGTTTTAGCTGTTATAATCATTCTGTTCCAGTATAATTTGTATTCATCATTCTCCAGTACATTTTGAGGTGTGTACTTGTATGTGGGAACGTGTTGTTTTATTAGTTTATGTTTTATGGCAAGTTGTTGATGTATTATTTTTGCTACATTGTCATGTCTTCTGGGGTATTCTGTATTTGCTAGTATTGTACATCCGCTTGTGATGTGATCTACTGTTTCTATTTGTTGTTTGCAAATAGAAACAGTAGATCACATCACAAGCGGATGTACAATACTAGCAAATACAGAATACCCCAGAAGACATGACAATTATTATTATTATTATTATTATTTTCTACTTTTAATTATGAAGAATGCTAATACAAATACATTTTTAAGTGGCTTGTGAAAAAAAAAATTAATGAATAAAATGTTGGTACAGAGGCATAAAATTTTTAAATTGTGAATATTTTTTTTTAATTTTTTTATTTGGTATGCGTATTACATAGATCCGTACATGCGAGTGATTCACCTGGATGTGGAACGTGTCAATACAATTGTACAAATACAATTAATGCTCCAGAATAGTAATATAATACAATGATATAGATATTAATAAGTATCACTTTTTCTCATTTACAAGCTGTCATTTAACTAGTATAGCAATTCTCAGTATAACATTATAACTATAACATTAACACTATAACATTAACATAATATTGTATCGTCCATCTAATAACTAAGAGACTAAATACATCTATTATTAAGGGAGGGGATTACTTCTGGAAAAGAATTCATCTAACGAGTACAGTGGATGGTCGAGCAGGTATTTTTTTAACATACCTTTGAACACCATTTCATTTTCTCTTGTACATTTAATATAATTAGGCAGTGCATTAAAAGTCTTTATAGCAGCATACTTTACTCCCTTTTGTACAAGTGTTAAATTTTTTAGTTCAACATGTAGATCATCTTTACCTCTAGTATTGTAGTTATGGTATGAACAATTTGTTTCATACTGAGCATAGTCTTTATTAACTACATTCATCAGAGAGTATATGTACTGACACGTTGTGGTCAGAATACGAAACTGTGTAAAAAGTTTTCTATATGAGGTTCGTGGAGGAACCCCACACATGATTCTGACTGCTCTCTTCTGAGCAGTTCAGATTTTTTTTTGAGGCTGGTGAATTACCCCAGAATATTATTCCGTAACTCATTAATGAGTGAAAGTACCCAAAGTAAGATGATTTTAAAAAGTTGATGTCCCCAAAATGAGTAATTATTCTTAGAGCAAAAGTTGCTGATGAAAGCCTTTTTAGAGTAAGGGACACATGCTGTTCCCAGTTGAGCCTACTGTCAATGTGAACCTCCAAGAATTTAGTGGATTGCACCTGTTCTAGTTCCTGGTTGACATGAGCAATTACTATATTTTCTAGAGTTTTATTTTTTGTGTGGAACTGTATAAAATAATCAGCAAACATTGTGAATTCACAATTTTTACTAATGGACAGGGGTAAATCATTAATGTACACTCCTGGAAATTGAAATAAGAACACCATGAATTCATTGTCCCAGGAAGGGGAAACTTTATTGACACATTCCTGGGGTCAGATACATCACATGATCACACTGACAGAACCACAGGCACATAGACACAGGCAACAGAGCATGCACAATGTCGGCACTAGTACAGTGTATATCCACCTTTCGCAGCAATGCAGGCTGCTATTCTCCCATGGAGACGATCGTAGAGATGCTGGATGTAGTCCTGTGGAACAGCTTGCCATGCCATTTCCACCTGGCGCCTCAGTTGGACCAGCGTTCGTGCTGGACGTGCAGACAGCGTGAGACGACGCTTCATCCAGTCCCAAACATGCTCAATGGGGGACAGATCCGGAGATCTTGCTGGCCAGGGTAGTTGACTTACACCTTCTAGAGCACGTTGGGTGGCACGGGATACATGCGGACGTGCATTGTCCTGTTGGAACAGCAAGTTCCCTTGCCGGTCTAGGAATGGTAGAACGATGGGTTCGATGACGGTTTGGATGTACCGTGCACTATTCAGTGTCCCCTCGACGATCACCAGTGGTGTACGGCCAGTGTAGGAGATCGCTCCCCACACCATGATGCCGGGTGTTGGCCCTGTGTGCCTCGGTCGTATGCAGTCCTGATTGTGGCGCTCACCTGCACGGCGCCAAACACTCATACGACCATCATTGGCACCAACGCTGAAGCGACTCTCATCGCTGAAGACGACACGTCTCCATTCGTCCCTCCATTCACGCCTGTCGCGACACCACTGGAGGCGGGCTGCACGATGTTGGGGCGTGAGCGGAAGACGGCCTAACGGTGTGCGGGACCGTAGCCCAGCTTCATGGAGACGGTTGCGAATGGTCCTCGCCGATACCCCAGGAGCAACAGTGTCCCTAATTTGCTGGGAAGTGGCGGTGCGGTCCCCTACGGCACTGCGTAGGATCCTACGGTCTTGGCGTGCATCCGTGCGTCGCTGCGGTCCGGTCCCAGGTCGACGGGCACGTGCACCTTCCGCCGACCACTGGCGACAACATCGATGTACTGTGGAGACCTCACGCCCCATGTGTTGAGCAATTCGGCGGTATGTCCACCCGGCCTCCCGCATGCCCACTATACGCCCTCGCTCAAAGTCCGTCAACTGCACATACGGTTCACGTCCACGCTGTCGCGGCATGCTACCAGTGTTAAAGACTGCGATGGAGCTCCGTATGCCACGGCAAACTGGCTGACACTGACGGCGGCGGTGCACAAATGCAGCGCAGCTAGCGCCATTCGACGGCCGACACCGCGGTTCCTGGTGTGTCCGCTGTGCCGTGCGTGTGATCATTGCTTGTACAGCCCTCTCGCAGTGTCCGGAGCAAGTATGGTGGGTCTGACACACCGGTTTCAATGTGTTCTTTTTTCCATTTCCAGGAGTGTATATTAAAAACAGCAAGGGTCCAAGGACAGATCCCTGGGGAACTCCATGCTGTATTTTGCCCCATTCAGAATCCACTAGATTCAAAGATCCTTTGTTGCAGCCATTTAGAACCACCTTTTGTTTCCTGTCTTCAAGATATGATTTTAGCCAGTTACCTATAGGCCCTTTGATTCCGTAATGATAGGCCTTCTCCAAGAGTATCTTGTGGTTTACACAATCAAAGGCCTTGGAAATATCACAGAAGACACCAACTGGTAACTTCTTACTATTAATAGACTCCAAGACGACATTTGTGAGTGAATATGTGGCACGCTCTGTGGAAACCCCTTTTTGAAAACCAAACTGTCTGTGGTTAATAATATTAAGTTTATCAAGATGTGCCACAATACTGTTATACAATGCCTTTTCAAGAACCTTTGAAAATGTTGTTAAGAGAGAGACAGGACGATAATTTTTTACATCTGTAGCATCGCCAGACTTGAAAAGAGGTCTCACAATGGCATATTTCATTCTCTCTGGAACAACCTCCTTCATACAGAGATGTGTTGCAAATGTGAGCAAGTACTACACTTACATCATTACTGCAGGATTTCAACAGTTTATTAGAGATGTTATCTATACCTGAAGATCCTTTACTTTTCAATGAGTGAATTTTTTTTATTTCAGAGTGTATTTAGTTATTATATGAAGCTAAAGACTGGAGTTTTGTAAATGGATATCTAAAGCAGCTATATAATAAAATACATCAATTTTTATGACTAGAAGATACTCTGTGACAGCAAGTCCATAGTAACCAAACAGACATGTAATATCATCACACAAATTACATATTACTACCTGTATAAAATATCAGAAGACTAACCAGATAAATTGCTTTTGTAAATATAGTGAAGTGGTTGGAGAATGTAATCAAAATTTTATATTGTATAAGTAAACAAAGAAGCACACTCAAGTTTTTAAGGTATTTTATGAAATATACAATCAAGTTCCATTAGGAAACACCAAAGTTTCTTGGTGTTCTGTGAACTATTCCAAACCATTCTTGAGCCAGCAGAGAAAATGGTTCCTTCACACCTAGGTTCTGCTTCTGGAAAAAAAGTCAGTGACTCAACAGTAAAAAATGCAATTTACTTCTTTGAATTGTGCCATGATATGTATATGAATATGTTTATATTTGTATTAAAAAAATGATGAGTTGCACCATGGTTGAGTGAACACATTAAAATGTAGGTCCCCCTATAATTGGCTGGTAGTTCAGTTGAAAGGTTGGAGGAAATGAAGGACATATCATATCCAACAGGACACAGGGTTGCCACAAGTTTCCCCAAGTGAAATTCATTGATATTTCCCTGATTTCCAAACAAGTTTTAGCATTTTTCCCTGACAAATTTTGAGACCTCAAGGATAAGTTAAGACATAAGTTGTGAATCTGTCTTTGCAGCTACGGTACAAGAAACAATAGTGCAATTAAGGAAATATCTAAAAAAAACTTTCAAAAAGATGATGTTTCCTGATGTGAGCAAAAATCACATCAACATCTTTTGTAATGAACTGTTTTTAGATGGAGAAAGCAAGCCAGATGGTATGTGTTTTTCATTAAGACCACTGATGTTATTTTATTTCAATAAAACTAAACACATTTGGTGACAAAAATACACATTTTCTTAGAGTCACAGGGCAGATTTAAAATATCTTCACTGCTTTCAGGAATAACCTCAATAAAAAGCAGGCCTCTTGAAAGAAGTGTATAAGGTGGGAAAGAATGTGTAAACCAAGACTGTAGGTGACCGCCAACAAAATGTTGGTTCTAATATGTTCATTATTGTCGGTTATTACCCACTGTGTTATATCTATTATTTTATAGGTAATTCTTTCTAGAGATATATTAAGTACATAGCATACAAACTGCCAGTGACTGACACAATTTTCTTCTTCTTATCATCCATACTTTCTAACATATAAACTACTTTTTAAATGCCAAAATGTACTAGAACAGATAAAATGTCTACAAAATGCCACACTGTGCAAAGTACTTGCAGTGAGACAGTCACAATTCCTGAAACCCATCACCCATGGCCTCTGGCCTGCTGAGGAGCACCACAGTCTTGGGTCCACGGATAAATCATGACAATCTGTTGCATTACACCACACACTAAGAGACCCAGCCTGCGGGCAGTATGGTGAGACTAGACCCAACGGGCAGGGCCTGCACATTAGTGGGAACTAAATGGTTTCAGATCAGCAAGCCCAAACCATTACAGATACCCACAGAAACAGCCTGCAGTTTTGGCCCGCTATTCATGAGCCACAGACAGCATGTTGATGAAATGAGACCAAGGCAATCAATCCATGCAACGGATAACTTGTGCAAGTACTCTGAGAGTCAATAATAATGAGGATAGATAGCAACTCACCATAAAGATGATTGCTGAGCTGCAGACAGGCACATAGAAAAGACAATCACACTCTCAAAAATAAATTTTCAGCAATAGCTTTTGTCAGAAAATGAGAGCACTCATACATTCACACAGTCACTCAGACAGAACTCCGTCACTCAGACACTGTCTCCGGCCACTGTGCCTGCAGTCTCTGAGAATCAGATCCAAACAAACTACTGCTTATGCCTCCCTGCCTCTTGTTGGTAGCGGCTAGGCTAGTGACAAGAAGTGGTGGCAGCATTGACTGCAAGTTGAAGGGAGTGGTAGGAAGGGGAGAAGCAGTAGTAATGAGAGAACACAGGAGCGGCACATGTACTCAGCTGCACCCAAACACTGACAATGTATGACACCTCAGTAAACAAACAATTTCATCTACTGAGAGAAAAACAAGATTTTTTCCAGTGTTTTATTCAAATTTCTCTGACGTGTTTAAAATTCCCTGATTTCCAGAAACTGTCGCAACTCTGAGGTAAAGTTCAGCACTGTGGTGTCCAAATCAACTGTTGGGTTGAGGACAGTTTTACTTTACTTAGAAATAAATTAGACACATTATTCCTCTTTACTCAAGTGCATCGTGTGTGTGTGTGTGTGTGTGTGTGAGAGAGAGAGAGAGAGAGAGAGAGAGAGAGAGATAAATCCCCATTTTTAAATACACAGAACTATAATAATATATGTAGGCTTTCTGAGAACCAAATAGAACAAGGAAATGGATGACAGTGACACCTGGAGTAACCTCCACTACACATAATGAGGGGACACATGAAACATATATGCAAAAGTGTATAGCAATGTAGGGGGTGACAGAATTAATTGAATTAAATTCTCTGTTATGCATAAATATTTGAAATATAATTTATTATCTCTCAGACCTTGCTGTTACACATCTCAGTAGCTGATTTTTCTCAAAATTGTCATGTTATTTGTCCAAATATGCAAAAAAAACTATATTTTAATAAGATACTTTTGTTATGAAGTATGAAATTTTTGCACCCAATTTTTTTTTAATTTTCTGTCAGTCTCAAGCCACTGACATTCATGTATACTTTTATATGTAAGACAAGATGTTATAATGTAGTGGAAGATTTGTAGAACATTTACATGTATGAAAACATATAATTAGAGTGCACATTTGTGGAAGCTCCAAAGAGGATGTCTTGTATTTTGTGCAGCATTCATTTGTTAATTATCTCCTGGAATTTTGATGTCCTTGTGCAACGAAGATGGGGCGAAAAGGCTGTCATATTCTACTCTACTCCCTTTTCATGAATTCTGTATGTCAATTACTACTTTTCCCAAAACTGCAATTAGTCTACTTGGCATGCTTATTTGTGGGCAAACAGAAAGTTGGCACACTTTTATTTACATTTACATCTATACTCTGCAAATCACTGTGAAGTGCATGGCAGAAGGTACACCCCATTCACCAATTATTAGGATTTCTTCCTGTTTCATTCATATATGGAATGTGGGGAGAATGATTGTCTCAATGCCTCTGTGCATGCTGTAATTATTATGATCTCTTTCTCACAATCCCTATGTGAATGATAGCTAGAGGTTTGTAGTATATTCCTAGTCATCATTTGAAGTCAGTTCTTGAAACTTTGTTAGTAGACTGTCACAGGATAGTTTACGTCTATCTTCAAGAGTCTGCCAGTTCGGTTCTCTCAAACATCTCAGAAACACTTTCCCCCGCAGGTCAGAAAAACCTGTGACCATTCACACTGCCCTTCTCTGTATATGTTCAATACCCTGTGTTAGTCCTATTTGGTATGGGTCCACACAAGAAGCAATATTCTAGAACCAGCCAAACAAGTGATTTGTAAACACTCTCCTTTATAGACTGATTGCAATTCCTCAGTGTTCTCTGCTTTACCCACAACTGAGCCTATATGATCACCCCATTTTATTTCCCTAAAAAGGGCTACACCCAGGTATTTGTATGAGTTGGCCAATTCCTACAGTGACTCACTGATATTATAGTCATAGGATACTATGTTTTTTCATTTTGTGAAGTGCACAATTTTACATTTTTGAACATTTAAAGCAAGTTACCAATCTTTGCACTGCTTTTAAATCTTATCAAGACCTGAATGAATATTTATGTAGCTTCATTCAGAAATTATTTCACTGCAGATAACTGCATCACGAGCAAAAAGTTTGTGGTCGCCTTTAATATTGTCCGCAAGGTCACTAATACAGAACCTGAACAGCAAGGTCCCAACACATTTCCCTGGGGCACACACAACATTACTTCTACATCTGACAGTGACCCTCCATTCACGATAATGTACTGTGTCCTCCCTACCAAAATGTTCTCAGTCCAGTCACAAATTTCATTTGATGCCCCATATGATGAAACTATCCCCCCCCCCCCCCACCACCACCACCCCTCCCCGCTCCATGACAGATGGACCTTGCTGTTGGTGGGGAGGCTTGCGTACCTCAGTGATACAGATAGCCGTACCATAGGTGCAACCACAATGGAGGGATATCTGTTGAGAGGCCATACAAACATGTGGTTCCTGAAGAGGGGCAGCTGCCTTTTCAGTAGTTGCAGGGGCAACAGTCTGGATGATTGACTGAGCTGGCCTTGTAACATTAACCAAAACGGCTTTGCTGTGCTGGTACTGTGAACGGCTGAAAGCAAGGGGAAACTACAGCTGTAATTTTTTCCGAGGGCATGCAGCTTTACTGTATGGTTAAATGATGATGGCGTCCTCTTGGGTAAAATATTCCAGAAGTAAAATAGTCCCCCATTTGGATCTTTGTGCAGGGATTACTCAGAAGGACGTCGTTATCAGGAGAAACAAAACTGGGGTTCTACGGATCAGAGTGTCGAATGTGAGGTCCCTTAATCAGGCAGGTAGGTTGGAAAATTTTAAAAAGAGAAATGGATAGGTTCAAGTTAGATATAGTGGGAATTAGTGAAGTTTGGTGGCAGGAGGAACAAGATTTCTGGTAAGGTGAATACAGGGTTATAAATACAAAATCAAATGCAGGAGTAATGCAGGAGTAGGTTTAACAATGAATAAAAATAGGAGCATGGGTAAACTACTATGAACAGCATAGTGAACACATTATTGTAGCCAAGACAGGCATGAAGCCCACGCCTATACAGTAGTGCAATATGTGATTGGAGGCTTTCCTGGCATATGTGTTGTTTCCAGGGCACTCTGTGTCCAGCCAGATACAATTGTTGAAGTTCCACAATATCTCTGTGAATAACCTTTCCACCATCATCAAGTGATTATGATGGAATGATCTGTCTGCTCATTGTTGGTGTTATTTTTGTCCGTCAGTCGGGCTTCGATTCTCTGTATCAATGGTCCGATTGTGGCCACCGATATTCCGACTGCGAGCACCAACGCTTCAATTGTGGCCACCAACAATCCATTTGCAGGCACTGACCCAGGTCTGTGCTGTCCCTGGTGTTGCGGTGGGTGGTGGAAGATGCAGAATCCAGTGGAGTGTTCCCGGCGGCTGCCATGGAAGGACCTTGAATCCGCTTGAGGCATGACTCCTTGATAGAGCTAAGTAATGGTTTCCATGCCTTGCTGAGTTGAAAACCTGTGTCTTGATTTATGAGATTGTCTATTACGCAAATTTCAATGGCCTCCTTGAAGATGTTGTCTCAGTAGAAGCTGGCAGGGGCCAGAATCTCGATTTCTTTGTATTTCGTGTTGTATCTGGTTTCCAAGGAGTGTTCTGCCACTGCTGGTTTGTTGGGCTGGCCTAGGTACGTGTGGTGTTGGTGTTCTTTGCAGCAGTCTTCAACTGTTCAGATTATTTGATCAATGTAGGATTTGTTGCAACCACAGGGAATGTTATATATGCACACCTTCTTCAGGCCAAATCAGTTTTTCACTGTCCCCAGTACGACACGTATCTTGGACAGTGGTCGAAAGACCATGTCAATTTTGTGTTGTTTTAGCAGTCTCCCAATTTTTGATGTCACGATGCCTACATATGGTAGAAAGGCAAGGCATGGTTCCTCATCTTTAGACTGTTCTTCATCTGGGTTTCTGCTGTATTTCCGTCATCTGAGGGCTGTATGAATCTGTCGATTGCTGTACCCATTCCTGAGGAACATATTTTATAGGTGTTTGAGTTCTTTGTGCAGATTTTGTTCACACAATTCGAGTATGCCCTGTGAACCAGTGTGTTGAGCATCCTGTTGAGTTGTGCAGGATGGTGGCACCTCAAGGCATGTAAATATAAGTCCATATTCAGTGTGCCATTTTATCTCGGTTCTACAAGTACATCCATGGGGCCAGATGACAAACGTGCTATCCATGTATCAGAAAAAACACACAGACTCCCGATCAGCTGCTTGTAGTGCCTCCTCTTCAAAACTCTACATAAATAAGTTGGCTACCACTGGTGAGAGAGGGCTCCCCATAGCCACACCGCTGGTCTGCTCCTAGTATTGGTCATTGAAGATGAAGTAGGTGGATGTAAGTACATGCCTGAAAAGTTGTGTCAACTTGAGACCAAATTTCTTGCTGATAAGGTGGATTGAATCTTCTAGCGGGACCCGTGTGGAAAGTGACACGACATCAAAGCTGACCATGATGTCTGTTTTTTGCAGGATCATCTCCTTAAGATGACAAATGGAGTCCATTGAGCTAAGAAAATGGTGTTTGTATTTTCCCACAAATGGTCTGAGCAGGCCCACCAGGTGTTGTGCAAGAGGGTACGTGGGTGCTCCTATGATGCTAACAATGGGATGCATCACTTCCTAATGTGTCTTAGGTAGGCCGTATATTCTCAGAACTGGACACACCTGAAATCCACTGACAAACAGATTGACAAGTTTGCAAGGCTCCCAGGCAAACAGCAAAAAGAGATGGAACCAATAAAAAGAACCGTGATTAACCTCACGGGGAAGCCATTGGATGACACAGCTACTTCATACTCGAAAAAGGACTCAACTTTGCACCGAAGCCAGTGCGGACCTGGGTTGGTGCCCACAAACAGATTGTCAGCAGCTGAAATTGAAGTGTCGGCACTTGCAATAGGAATGTCGGTGGCCACAATTGGACCATCGGCGCAGGGAATCGAAGCCCAACTGACGGACATAAATAACATTGACTATGAGCAGACAGACCATTCCGTCAAATCCACCTGATGATGGCAGAAAGGTTATTCACTAAAATATCATAGGACTTCAATGATCACATCCAGCTGGACACCCAGGAGCCCTCGAAACAACACAGTAGTACAAGTTTATATGCCAACTAGCTTCGCAGATGACAAAGAGATTGAAGAAATATATGAAGAGATAAAAGAAATTATTCAGATAGTGAAGGGAGATGAAAATTTAATAGTCAAGGGGGACTGGAAATCAATAGTAGGAAAAGGAAGAGAAGGAAAAGTAGTAGGTGAATATGGAATGGGGGTAAGTAATGAAAGAGGAAGCCATCTGGTAGAATTTTGGCACAAAGCATAACTTAATCATAGCTAACATTTGGTTTAAGAATCTTGAAAGGAGGTTGTATACATGGAAGAGGCCTAGAGACATTGGAAGGTTTCAGATAGGTTATATAATGGTAAGACAGAGATTTAGGAACCAGGTTTTAAATTGTAAGGATTCCAGGGGCAGATGTGGATTCTGACCACAATCTTTTGTTTATGAACTGCAGATTAAAACTGAAGAAACTGCAAAAAGGTGGGAATTTAGGAGATATGACCTGGATAAACTGAAAGAACCAGAGGTTGTAGAGAGTTTTAGAGACAGCATTAGGGAACAATTGACAAAAATAGTGGAAAGAAATACAGTAGTAGAAGAATGGGTAGCTTTGAGAGATGAAATAGTGAAGGCAGCAGAGGTTCAAGTATGTAAAAAGATAAGGGCTAATAGAAATCCTTGGGTAACAGAAGAGATATTGAATTCAATTGATGAAAGGAGAAAATATAAAAGAAGAAGTAAATGAAGCAGGCAAAAAGGAATACAAACATCTCAAACATGAGATCGACAGGAAGTGCAAAAAGGTTAAGCAGGGATGGTTAGAGGACAAATGTAAGGATGTAGAGGCATATATCACTATGGAAAAGATAGATACTGCCTACAGAAAAATTAGAGAGACCTTTGGAGAAAAGAGCTCAGATGGAAAATCAGTTCTAAGCAAAGAAAGGAAAGCAGAAAGGTGGAAGGAGTATAAGGAGGTTCTATAGGAGGGCGATGTACTTGAAGGCGATGTTATTGAAATGGAAGAGGAAGTAGGTGAAGATGAAATGGGAAATATGATATAGCATGAGGAATTTGACAGACCACCGAAGACCTAAGTCAAAACAAGGTCACAGGAGTAGACAACATTCCATTAGAACTACTGATAGCCTTGGGAGAGCCAGCCATGACAAAACCCTATCATCTGGTGAGCAAGATGTATGAATCATGCAAAATACCCTCAGACTTCAAGAAGAATTACTGAAGTATCAGTTTAATAAGTCACGGCCGCAAAATACTGACACAAATTCTTTACAGACAAGTGGAAAAACTGGTAGAAGCCAACCTCGGGGAAGATCAGTTTGGATTCCATAGAAATAGGCCATTTACAATTTGTACAGACACCAGATGGCAGTTATAAGAGTCGAGGGGCACAAAAGGGAAGCAGTGGTTGGGAAGGGAGTGAGACCGGGTTGTAGTCTATTCCCAATTTTATTCAATCTGTATATTCAGTAAGCAGTAAGGGAAACAAAAGAAAAATTCGGAGTAGGAATTACAATCCACAGAGAAGAAATAAAAACTTTGAGGTTTGTTGACGACATTGTACTTCTGTTAGAGACAGAAAAGGACCTGGAAGAGCAGCTGAAAGGAATGGACAGTGTCTTGAATGGAGGATATAAGATGAATATCAACAAAAGCAAAATGAGGATACTGGA
This sequence comes from Schistocerca cancellata, assembly GCF_023864275.1. Taxonomy (NCBI): domain Eukaryota; kingdom Metazoa; phylum Arthropoda; class Insecta; order Orthoptera; family Acrididae; genus Schistocerca; species Schistocerca cancellata. The sequence goes on from NC_064627.1 coordinate 1,114,830,732, forward strand.
ATGCAGTCGAATTAAATCAGGTGATGCTGAGAGAATTAGATTAGAAAATGAGACACTTAAAGAAGTAGATGGGTTCTGCTATTTGGCTAGCAAAACAACTGATAATGGTCAAAGTAGGGCAGATATAAAATGTAGACTGACAATGGCAAGAAAAGCGTTTCTAAAGAAGTAAATTTGTTAATATCAAGTACAGATTTAAGTCTCAGGAAGTCTTTTCTCAAATTATTTGTATGGAGTGTAGCCATGTATGGATGTGAAATGTGGACGATAAATAGTTTAGACAAGAATAGAATAGAAGCTTTCGAAATGTGGTGCTACAGAAGAATGCTGAATATTATATGGGTACATCATGTAACTCATAAGGAAGTGCTGAACAGAATTAGGGAGAAGAGGAATTTGTGCCACAACTTGTCTAGAAGAAGGGATCAGTTGGTAGGACATGTTCTGACACATCAAAGGATCAGCAATTTAGCATTGGACGGCAGTGTGGAGGGTAAAAAACATAGAGGGAGACCAAGAGATGAGTACACCAGGCACATTCAGAAGGATGTAGTGTGCAATAGTTACTTGGAAATGAAGAAGCTTGCATAGGATAGAGTAGCATGCAGAGCTACATCAAACCAGTCTCTGGACTGAAGGCCACAACAACAACAACATGATCAAACTTTTGGCAATAAGCATAGGTGTAGTAATGAGTAAAGTGCTTTTTGGAAATCAAGAAATACTGCATCTATCTGACTCTTGATCCAAAGTTTTCAGTATGTCATGTCAGAAAAGTGTAAGTTGGGTTTCACATGATCGATGTTTTCGAAAACCATGCTGGTTGGCATGGAGGATGACATTTTGTTTGAGACACCTCTTATGTTTGAGCTCAAAATATGTTCTAAGATTCTACAACAAATCAACATCACGTATATTGGATGGCAGTTTTGGGGCTCACTTCCACTACCCTTCTTGTAGACAGATATGACCGGTGCTTTATTCCAAGAACTGGGAACAGTTGTTTTTTTTTTTTTTTGAGGCATCTACAATAGATTATGGTTAGAAGAGGGGGCTAACCCTGGAGGTAATTCAGTATAGAATCTGATAGGATTCCATCGGATCCTGGAGCATTGTTCACTTTCAATGATTTCAGCTATTTCTCAACACCACCGACACGGATACTTATTTCATTCATCTTATCAGTGAATTGAAGATTAAACTGTGGCAATTCTCCTGAGTGTTCTTGTGTAAAGGAACATTTGAAAATGGATTTAAATATTTCCAATTTTGCCTAGCTACCCTCAGTTTCAGTTTCTGTCTCATTCACTAGGGACTGGATACTTACTTTGGTGCGCCATTAAAATCTTTTACATACAACCAGAATTTCTTTATGCTTCATGAAATATCATTTGACAATATTCTGCTATGATAATTGCTGAGACCTTCACGCATTGCTCTCTTGACAGCCAAATGCGTTTCATTCAGCATCTCTCTATCTATAGCCCTATGCTTTGTTTTACACTTATTATGCGGTAATCTCTATTTCTTTAGAAGTTTCTTTATAGTGGCTGTATATCATGGAAGTTCCCTCCCATTATGAACTGTTCTACTGGGTACATATCTATTCAGTACATGATCAACTATTTTTTTTAAACTTGAGGCATAGTTCCTCTAAAGGCTCCTGCCCCACACTGCAAGTTTCAAGTTCCTCGTTGACATATGATACTAACGATATGTTTATCTCTGTGATCATGTTCCAAATCAAATATGATTATGCAAATGCAAGTGTCATTTATTACTGAGTCAATGCTAATAATATGTTCCTGCTAAACCTTCAATCCATTAGGTTTGTTTCTTGAATTTAATTTTATGGATAAAAATAAGATTTATAAATTAAACTCATAAAAATGACAATTTTTCTTAACATACAGCAGATCCTTCTAAATAATGAAGACCAAATTTTTCAGCTGTTTCAGTTCCCATTTGTTCATTAATAGTTCTTCTTTCAACAAGATCAACTTTATTTGCAAACAAGATCCCAGGTGCTACATCTGCAAACTTTTTAGGTATGAAATTCCGAACCAGTGTTGTCCATTGACTTGCAGCCTGGAATGATGATTCCGATGTAACATCATAAAGAACCATCATCATGTTTGGTTCATTCCACTGAAAATAGAAAATGTCACTGAGTGAGATTTTCACATTATAAAATAAAACGGTAAATGGAAAACATGGGTGAGCAAAATTTTGCAGGTAGGAAAGATGAAAGGGAAAGAGTTGACTGATAGTTCTGAAATTAAATTAAATTAATTATACTTATTGCACTACCTAGTGGGACAGTATTTCACTGACCATTTATTTCATTATCAAAACATGACATAAATACACATGAGTGACTGATCCATGTTAGTGCAGTGTCTCAAAGTATAAAGTGTGCTGTATGGGAATGCAAGCTTTTCTAGTTAATTCATTAATGAAATCTTCTCACACTACATATTCTTGACATATTGTTGTTGGAACAGCAGCCATTACAGTAATACCGTCCTCAAGTCATCCACTGGCAAGCAGTCATCATGCTTGCTTCCCAAGTAGTTGTGTCAAATACCTATTGATATTGGACAGACCTACTTGGGAAGCAAGTGTAACAACTGCTTGACAAGCGATGGCCTGAGGATAGTACTGTGTACCAAAAGTAGTAGCCAGCAGGCAAAATAAATAAATTTTGACCGTAGACTCAAACATATACTTTTTCAGAAACCATCAGCTCAGTTATGGGGTCACAATGTTTTGACAACATGATGCCGCATTCAGCTGTTGTTGTTGTTGTTGTGGTCTTCAGTCCTGAGACTGGTTTGATGCAGCTCTCCATGCTACCCTATCCTGTGCAAGCCTCTTCATCTCAGAGTACTTACTGCAACCCACATCCTTCTGAACCTGATTAGTGTATTCGTCTCTTGGTCTCCCTCTTCGATTTTTACCCTCCACGCTGCACTCCAGTACTAATTGGTGATCCCTCGATGTCTCAGAACATGTCCTACCAACCGATCCCTTCTTCTCATCAAGTTGTTCCACAAGCTTCTCTTCTCCCCAATTCTATTCAATACCTCCTCATTAGTTATGTGATCTACCCATCTAATCTTCAGCATTCTCCTGTAGCACCACATTTCGAAAGCTTCTATTCTCTTCTTGTTCAAACTATTTATCGTCCATGTTTCACTTCCATACATGGCTACACACCATACAAATACTTTCAGAAACGACTTCCTGACACTTAAATCTATACTCGATGTTAACAAATTTCTCTTCTTCAGAAACGCTTTCCTTGCCATTGCCAGTCTACATTTTATATCTTCTCTACTTCGACCATCATCTGTTATTTTGCTCCCCAAATAGCAAAACTCCTTTACTACTTTAAGTGTCTCATTTCCTAATCTAATTCCCTCAGCATCATCCGACTTAATTCAACTACATTCCATTATCCTCGTTTTGCTTTTGTTGATGTTCATCTTATATCCTCCTTTCAAGACATTGTCCATTCCATTCAACTGCTCTTCCAAGTCCTTTGCTGTCTAACAAAACAAAAATGTATCACTGATGGAGTGTATTGGCATCCAATCCCTGGGAATTTTATTTGTATATGTCGATCAGTAGGTGTTATTGGATTGATCCTATCAACAATTAAAAACATAAACTCCATGACAATAAATGGCCTAAGTGAGAAGAAACAATGAGACACTATTACACAAAACAGTTATAGCCAGAGTAGAATAAAATAATTTTATTGAAAAAGGATGATGGCTACTATTGGGATTAACAAATGTGAAGAACATAAACAATAATTTATGTCAAGTAGTTCCTTGAGTACACATTAAGGCAACACACCACATAGCCTTGACAAATGATCTCTACCGAGGTAACCACTTATATTTAACAAGCTAGGTATTTCTTGAATGTATATGCAATCAGCTACTTATAGCATGAGGTAGCAAACTATATCCTACACAATATTGCACCCGCTATAGCACAGAAACCAGAACAATACCATTCAGCAGAGATTACACCTTTTTACGTTATCCTTAAACTTCTGCCTGTATGTAAATATTAGACAATGTAAACATTATAAAAGAAAAATTGAACAATAGTGTCACCAGAGAGTACAACTCTTTACCAGGTCCTTAAATTTCAGCCACTTCCCTGTGTAAATATTACAAAATATAAGTATTACAAACGTAAAATTGAACAATAGTGTTCATGGTACCTCTTGTAATTAATCTGAGCACAGTAAATATACATAACAAACATACTGTATGCATATTTGTCAGAAACAAACAACACTATTCCAAAAAGACTAGCTTCATCCAAGCATCAAAATGTATTATGTATTACTGAGTTACATAAATCAAACAATGGGAAGTCTAGGAGGAACAAGAATAAGAACATTATGAAAAGGACAGATCGCTACTCATCATTTTTTTTTTTTTTATGAATGTTCGTGTGTTTTCTGTTTCCAAAGAAAGGTCATCTTTGTCTGAAAGCTTAAATGTTTAGCAGTCTTTTCATTGTGCTAGTTACAACACAGTGCCTCCTCTATGTGGAGTGTAGAAATCTGTCCTTTTCATAAAAGCGAGTTACGTAAATCCATTAATGGGCAGGGATAAATTCAAAATGCTCATAAAGGATTACTTAATTAAGCACTGTTTCTATTATGTGAGGAAGCATCTATAAAAACAAAACTTTACCATCCTTTGATGCTTTTTTTTTTAAAGGTTCTCAACATTATAGTGTCACTGTTGGATAAATAATGTAAGAAAAGTCTGTAGTTCCTTCGGACTGGCCTGATAGCTGTTGTATACACTGCAATATTACCATTACAGGACTCTTAAATACATAATAAAAAATAATAAGGAATATCCTCTACAAAAAATTTTCTACCCTTTCCATAGTTATCTTCCACTGTTTGCTCAGCATGTGACATATCCTGGATAATCCTTTGGCACCCTTATTCCGAATTATTTACTACAAGGGTCACCTCTGCGAGAAAGACACAGACGCAAGACTTTACTCATCCAATGTAGCTGATTCCACGTACATCACTGGTATGTCCTACCTTTATAAAAATGGTCATGTCACTTACCAACATCATTTTGAAAATGACCATCAACCTGTTTATTGTGTGTCTGCTTCTTCAGCAACACACTTTTTTAAGCACAACTTATTTAGAATTAAATCACAGAATATAACAGTTCATGACTCTTCTGAAAATACACAAAAGAAAAGGGCTTCTGGAGGAGGATACCTCATAGTCAATATGGTACTCCATTGAATAACTCACACATCAGCACTGAAGAACATTGTTTTTAGGTTTGACTGGTAAAGAATCAGATACAAACTACATTCTCAGTGCACCCATGTGATGTTAATTTGTCCACTGAAAACACAAAAGTCAGTTGAATGGTGAGTGATGACTTTCTGTCTTAGGCAGACAGGAAAATCCCTGTGTTAGCCAAATGACATTGGTGATTAACAACAAAGTCCAAATCACGGTCCATGAGGAAATCAAGTAGCATATATTGTCTAGTCCAAATCAGTAAGAGTTATTGATGAGGTCTGGAGAACTGGCAATGCCAGGTGCCCACTGCCTGAGATGTTATCCTGGAACTAGACCCTACATCTGCTGTTGTTGGGCAAGAAGGGCTGCCCCTGATGGATGGAAGATCTGGAGGTGGACCTTACCCAGGCGGCACAAAAGGAACTTGTTCCAGTGCCTCCAAGGAATGCTGCAAGATGTGGCTGTCAGGACTAGCTGGTGGCCCTGCTGGGCAGTATTGGAGCCTGTGCATGCAGTCAAGCATATGTCCAAGTGTAAGCAACCAGGCTGGGACACTTATGTTAAAAGGTGTGGCTACTTCTTCTTCTTGATCATGTGATTAGAGGCAGGGTGAAACAGATGATCAGTAGTATGCTTGATTCTATTCCGAGTGCAAAGCTGTTGATAAATATTGGAAGTAAACTGTGGTAAATCATCATTAACCAGAACACAAGAGGCTCCATCAGTATAAAATACAGTGGTGACTGACTTAATAGTGTTCTCAATTGTGGTCTGTTACTTTTTGATGATGTATGGGAAATGAGAATACGACCCTATTAAAATGACTTACTTGGCCCCATGAAATGGGCCTGAAAAATTCACATGCCTAATCCCACAGCTGGGTAGGCAAAGGCCTCAGCTGGTTGACTGAAAGTGGTGCAAGCTGCTGTGTCCAACAAGCTTGGAATTGTTAAGCTGTGCATGCAGGATCCTCATTGATCGGTGGCCAATACACATGTCATATTCATTCTGTAAATGCCCCAGTGGGACTGATGCGGTAGTCGCTCTATGCAAGAGCACTAAACCTCCAAAGTACCACTAAACGCTGATAGTCATCTTGATTTAATAATAGGACACCTTTGTAAACATGAAGAGCATTATGTCATTAAAAGAAACAACAAAATTGAGGGAGGCTATTGAAGGGGGGGCCCTGTGGCCAACCAGTTTGTACAAACTGACAAAAGGGGATCCTTATCACACGGCTGCTGTCAAGTTTCTGGAAGTGATGGGAAACTCTCCCACCAGTTCTTCCAATTGTGAATCACTGTGAAAGTAAACAATCTCTTGTTTATCAAATTCTTCAGCGAGTTCCACAGGGAAACATGACAACATGCCTGCATTTGTGTGCTGGTCCAATATACAATAGTGAATGGAATATTGGTAATTTGATAAGAAACCTCTGAGATGTCCATTCAGGTAACTTTAACTTGGTGTCAAATGTGGATGACAACAGCTTATGCTCTGTGATTAGATAACATTTGTTACGATGCAGGAAAATGCGTAAATTCTGAATACCAAAGTTACTTGCCATGCTTCCTTCTCTATCTAGGAATAATGTTCTTGTGTCATTGTGAGAATCTTGAGGTAAACATGGTAGACCTTTCTGAATAATTTGGGTACTTACGTGACACAATGGCCCTAATGCTACTGAGTGAAGTGTCCATGGTCAGCACTAGAGGTAAATGATGCTGATATAATGTCAGACAAGAAGCAGTTTGGAGACATTTCTCCAGCTTAAGAAGTGCAAGGGTAATGGAAAGTATTCAAACTAAAATAGGTGATACTAAAGGAATTGGAGCAGGAAATGAGACACTAAAAGTCATAGAACAGTTTTCCTATTTGGGCAGCAAATTAACCAATGAGTGCCGAAGTATAGGGGACATAAAATACAGACTGACTACATCATACAAAAGCATTGCTGAAAAAGGGGATATTTGCTAACACCTAATATAAATTTAAGAGTTATTACGTCTCTTCTGAATGTATTTGTCTGGAATGTAACTTTGTATCGAAGAGAAATGTAGGCAATAGGGTATCATACAAGAAGAGAATAGGAGCTTTTGAAATGTAGTGTTACGGAAGAATGCTCACAATTAGAGGATAGATCCAGAAACTAAGGAGGAGGTACTGAACTGAACTGCTGGAAAAAAGAAATTTATGGCACAACTTGACTAAAAGAAGGGGTCGCTTGAGAGAAAACATCCTCAAGCATGAAGAAATTGTCAGTTTGATAATGGAGGGAAGTGTGAGAGGTAAAAAAATTAAAGGGACACCAAGGCATGAATACAGTAAGCAGGTTCAAATGGATGTACACTGTTGTAGTTATTCAGAAATGAAGAGACTAGCACAGGATAGATAAATATGGAAAGCTGCATCAGACCAGTCTTTGAAATGAAGACCACAACAACAAGAAATGCTTGGTGACAATCTGTCAACAACTGAAAATGAACCTCTCTTCTCTGTAATCAATTCAGTGGTTGGGCTATTGTGGAAATTTGGGGAATAAATCAGGCATAATATGTATCTCAGCCAATAAAAATCTGCAGGTTCTTCACATTCTTTGGTATTGGAAATGGGAAATGTCTGCCACATTTTCTGGTGCCAGAGTAAGGCCATGGATCAAAAACACATTGAAGACCAACAAAATATTGCATCTCATGTGTGCTTGTTTAGACAATACAAGCTATAAGTCAACTTTCTGCACCAAAATACAAGTCTATGTTACAATATGCTTGGCAAAAGGCAGGTTACGACATTTGTAGTGTCGTCCAAAGAGTGAGGGGCCAAAGCAAGGCTGGTACCTCACAACACAAACACATGAGAAGACAGTCACTGCAAGTCACATCAGCAAGTGAGTCACACCGGCATAACCACGCCCAGAACTGTTTCACTATGCCACAAAAACTGTTCTTCTACTTATACATGAGTGCAGTACAATTCAGCCTAGTATGTGATCACTGCCTAATAAGACAACACTGCCTTCTAGTTGGCCAGCTATTTGATCAAATTATTAGGTAGAATTCTAAGTAAAAGTTTTAGTTAAATGTACTCTGAGTGAAAGATTTGTATTTTGTCGGTGCAAGTTATATGTTAACGTTCAGAGACAGCTGTAAATACTCATGACATTCCTGTGGAAATGTAATGGTACAAAGTTAAGTAATTCTTCTTATCTATATTATAATAAGATGAACTTATATTTATGTGTTACTGTATTCACTCATTCTCCTCCCAGAGCAATGTAAAGACTCAACCATTGTACTGACGAGTATTTTCGTGAGGTACAACAAATGGCACTGAGTCATTTAAGTGTCATGGCGTGCACATTACCATGCCTTACACAGAGTATGACTTTTAATTCTTACTGTGTATTGTATCAAATGTTTAACCATGTATGAGCCACTGCAAGAAATGTCTCAAAATGAAGTTGTTCAGCTTCAGGCTCAACAGACTGAATGCCTGCTACTAAGTGTATGACAGGTAACGACATTCCTTCTCAACAAGCTGCTCTGCTACTGTTCGTTGCATCTAAATTTCACCCATTCAGTAGTATGGCACATGAATAGCCAGAATATCGGATGCAATTGGAGGCCCACTTCACCACATACAATGTTACATGTTGTAACAGGACATCCTCCTGTAGCATCACTTTTCCTCAACACTAGTAGTCAATACCAGTAATATTTTTTGAATTTTGGACAGGTCAACATTATCTCAGCTGTTTTTCAGAAAAATTTCATATAATTTTATACACAATATGTTACATTTCAGGCTAAAATTTATGGAAAGAAATTACTTTATTTTCAATGTTACAATTAATATGTACTAGCTCAGAATGTACAGTTAAATTTTATTTATTTGTTTTTTAATATTGTTATTACCACAAACTGAAGTGGTAGTAAGCATGCCTCAGATGTATTTTTGTATTTTGGGCGAACAATGTAACTTTGGCTTAGTTAATGTGAAAATTCTAAAGACTGTGATATACTAAAATGTGACAAAATAAATTAATGTAAAAACAAAAATTCTGCAACAACATTCTTCAAAATTATTTAGATCAATTGAACCCTGAGGACCTAAAATGTGAGAATTTCAGCTTCAAGTATCAGGCCCCTAGACAAGAACTGGAGCCAACTCTACAAGAAAAGATAAGTAAACTAAAAAGTTTATTGTAATCTTACTCCTCTCTAATCTTCAGAAGACTTTGCTCATTGTGAACAATAGCTGCAATTAAGAAGGAGGGGTAGATTACAAGTGTTGGCATCATCCTTGATTAATTGACTAATAATGAAATTTTGTCTGTTGCAGAAAGTGCTTGATTTTGTTAATTTTTGAAATTTATGTACGAATACATTTTCAATCACATGGAGCAAAAAACCAAAGACTGCCCAACAAAGCAAATCACACCAACAGCGACGATGTACTACCGATAACGATGGGCTGGATTGAATGAAAGGGAAGAGGACTTTAAAGCTACAACCAGGGACATCAAAAAGGAAAGATATATACACACTATTTGTGAAGTTAATTTGTTTGTGGTGCCGTGCACTTGTTAACAAAATGAATAGGCATGAAAGCAGAAGTGACATAGAAATGAAAGCTATAGGATCCAGTCAGGACAAGTCTGAGCCGAGAGAAATTGTGGTCAGTAAAGAAACAGAAAAACTGATATTTTGCAGTTAATTTTGGCAAAAATAGAGGAAATGAAGACAGATATCAAAGGCAAATTGAACAGAGCACAAGATCAGTAACTTAATAATCAAGTATCACAGCTAAAATATGGGTTTTCAGAGGAGTTAAAATATGTGGGAATGAAAAAGTTGATGTTTTAGAAAATAAATGTATTGTTTTGGAAAATGAGTTTGTAGCTGAGTCAGTGAAACAATCAAAGAATGTTGAAGACATCAGTGTTGAACAGCAAGCCGTAGTGGGGGGCAAAATAAATAAATAAATAAATAAATAAATAAATAAATTGCCAGGTTAAATTTTAAAAAAATAAATTTAGAAAGCAATATGCAAACTAATGTAACTGTTTTAGAGCAAAAAATTTCAGCAGTTCAGGAAATTTGTCTGAACCAAAGTCTGTGTGCAAACAATGGTATTGCATGGTTCAACACTCCTATCACGTTGTGAGGATGGTTGTGAGTTGTGCACTTGTGACAGAGTATTTGCCCATGAAAGGCAAAGGTCCTGAGTTCGAGTCTTGGTCTGGCAAACAGTTTTAATCTGCCAGGATGTTTCATTCCTATCAGACATTTTCCATTCGATAATTTACATCCAGTGGATTTTCTGCGCTACTGGACAGTTAGTTTTGTGTCAGGCATGAATGACAATCAAAAAAATTAAATTTGTTAATAGATTTCTTGAAGGAGAAGTTCTGTCATGGGTAAATTTAAATTTAAGTCAGTGGGAAACATATCAGAGTTTTGAGAAGGGTTTTTTAAATAAATTTTGGTCGGAAGCTGAACAGAGGAGAATCAAAAGTGAATTTTTGAATGATCCTAATTACAGGAAAAGGGACGGCACTTTGAAAGAGTTTTGTAAGAACCATCTTAAAAAATTAACACATCTTGACAAACCATTTGATGAAAGTCCTTGATTGATGCACTTAAAAGGAGATTATGATAAAGATTGCAGTGGGATTTAGTACACAGACCTGACAATTGTCTTGAACAATTTTTACAGTATATTGACAGGCTGGGTAGGGCAGTAGAAAGAAGTATGTACCATAATAATCAGAATGATAGAAATCACAATGGTAGTAATCACAGAAACAGAGATAATGGTAACTTCTGTCACGATCAAAGTGTTGGCAGAGAGAGAAATTCTGAAGATCAGCAGGATAGGAATAATGGAGACAACCATTTTAATAGAAGAAACAATCATAGAAGTAAGTACTTGGGGAACAGCAGTTCGCCTCAATGAAGGTCCACAGTTTTGGGGTGAAAAACATAACAAGCAGAGGACCCCTAAGTTACACTTGCAATTACAGTAATAACAGTGTTAATGATATGGCACATGTATCTGAAATTGGAACAGAAGTAATATCAGATTTCTCATTTATGTTTTAATCAAAAGTTTTGGGATACTATGTTTAATTATGGTGATGCTGGTGCTAATCAAAATCAGAATGTGAGAGTAGTGGGAATTATGATGTAGTATGTACTAAAGATTTCTTCTCTTGGTCAGAAAACAGTGTTGTTGATGTATGTAAATCAGATGATAACTCTATTGTATCTGAACTAGGTGGTGTTTTTGATATAGATGTGAATGAGAGCTGTGAAGTAACTGAGGTTGGTAAGGCTGAGACTGGTGGCTTATTGCAGATGAATTTAGGTGAGGTAAGTGACATTGATAGAGATGAGACTTGTATTGTTGGCGATATTGTTGATGAAGTAATTTTGGATGAATGTGATGATAATGATGAGTATCAGGTATTTGTGGAGTTTAAGAATAATGAAGTTTCAGAGTTATTCGTAAATGATGTTGACAATAAAGGTGACGTACAGGGTGTTTCAAAAATGACCGGTATATTTGAAACGGCAATAAAAACTAAACGAGCAGCGATAGAAATACACCGTTTGTTGCAATATGCTTGGGACAACAGTACATTTTCAGGCAGACAAACTTTCGAAATTACAGTAGTTACAATTTTCAACAATAGATGGCGCTGCAAGTGATGTGAAAGATATAGAAGACAACGCAGTCTGTGGGTGCGCCATTCTGTACGTCGTCTTTCTGCTGTAAGCGTGTGCTGTTCACAACGTGCAAGTGTGCTGTAGAAAACATGGTTTATTCCTTATAACAGAGGATTTTTCTGGTGTTGGAATTCCACCGCCTAGAACACAGTGTTGTTGCAACAAGACGAAGTTTTCAGCGGAGGTTTAATGTAACCAAAGGACCGAAAAGCGATACAATAAAGGATCTGTTTGAAAAATTTCAACGGACTGGGAACGTGACGGATGAACGTGCTGGAAAGGTAGGGCGACCGCGTACGGCAACCACAGAGGGCAACGCGCAGCTAGTGCAGCAGGTGATCCAACAGCGGCCTCGGGTTTCCGTTCGCCGTGTTGCAGCTGCGGTCCAAATGACGCCAACGTCCACGTATCGTCTCATGCGCCAGAGTTTACACCTCTATCCATACAAAATTCAAACGCGGCAAACCCTCAGCGCTGCTACCATTGCTGCACGAGAGACATTCGCTAACGATATAGTGCACAGGATTGATGACGGCGATATGCATGTGGGCAGCGTTTGGTTTACTGACGAAGCTTATTTTTACCTGGACGGCTTCGTCAATAAACAGAACTGGCGCATATGGGGAACCGAAAAGCCCCATGTTACAGTCCCATCGTCCCTGCATCCTCAAAAAGTACTGGTCTGGGCCGCCATTTCTTCCAAAGGAATCATTGGCCCATTTTTCAGATCCAAAACGATTACTGCATCACGCTATCTGGACATTCTTCGTGAATTTGTGGCTGTACAAACTGCCTTAGACGACATTGCGAACACCTCGTGGTTTATGCAAGATGGTGCCCAGCCACATTGCACGGCCGACGTCTTTAATTTCCTGAATGAATATTTCGATGATCGTGTGATTGCTTTGGACTATCCGAAACATACAGGAGGCGGTGTGGATTGGCCTCCCTATTCGCCAGACATGAACCCCTGTGACTTCTTTCTGTGGGGACACTTGAAAGACCAGGTGTACCGCCAGAATCCAGAAACAATTGAACAGCTGAAGCAGTACATCTCATCTGCATGTGAAGCCATTCCGCCAGACACGTTGTCAAAGGTTTCGGGTAATTTCATTCAGAGACTATGCCATATTATTGCTACGCATGGTGGATATGTGGAAAATATCATACTATAGAGTTTCCCAGACCGCAGCGCCATCTGTTGTTGAAAATTGTAACTACTGTAATTTCGAAAGTTTGTCTGCCTGAAAATGTACTGTTGTCCCAAGCATATTGCAATAAACGGTGTATTTCTATCGCTGCTCGTTTAGTTTTTATTGCAGTTTCAAATATACCGGTCATTTTTGAAACACCCTGTATATGAATTTGTAAATGAGAGTCATGGAATACCAGTCCAGTCTAAACAGTTTTTCATTAACGTCATGCAAAGAGTAAAGATGAGGTATCTGTGAGCCTTGAGAATAAAGGTGAAAACTTTTTGAAGTTTGTTTGGGACCAGATTGATGGTAGCATAGAAAAATGTGGATTCTGAAATAAGTTAGCTGTGGTTAGTCAAAATTTGTATCCAAATTGGTGGAATGAAGTGAAGGAAGATCTAAGCAGGAAGTGTAATTTTGACAGTAATATATTTTGAGTTGGGCAGATGGAGGGAATATTTTGAAGAGTTGCTCAATGTAGGTGAAAATGCGATCAGTAATGTTTCAGATTTCGAGGTAGAATGGGATAGGAATGATGATGGAAATAGGATCACATTTGAGGAAGTGGAAAAAATGGTCAATAGATTGCAGTGCAATAAAGCGGCTGGGGTGGATGAAATTAAGTCGGTACTCATCAAATACAGTGGAATGTCAGGTCTTAAATGGCTACATAGGATAATTGAAATGGCCTGGGAGTTGGGACAGGTTCCATCAGACTGGACAAAAGCAGTAATCATGCCAATCTTTAAACATGGAAACAGAAAAGATTGTAACAACTACAGAGGTATCTCTTTAATCAGCGTTGTGGGTAAAATCTTCGCAGGTATTGTTGAAAAGAAAGTGCGAGTATTAGTTGAGGACCAATTGGATGAAAATCAGTGTGGGTTTAGGCCTCTTAGAGGTTGTCAGGACCAGATCTTTAGCTTACGGCAAATAATGGAGAAATGTTATGAGTGGAACAGGGAATTGTATCTATAGTTTATAGATATAGAAAAGGCATATGACCGGGTTCCTAGGAGGAAGTTATTGTCTGTTCTACAAGATTATGGAATAGGAGGCAAACTTTTGCAAGCAATTATAGGTCTTTACATGGATAGTCAGGCAGCAGTTAGAGTTGATGGTAAATTGAGTTCATGGTTCAGAGTAGTTTCAGGGGTAAGACAAGGCTGCAACCTGTCTCCACTGTTGTTCATATTATTTATGGATCATATGTTGAAAACAATAGACTGGCTGGGTGAGATTAAGATATGTGAACACAAAATAAGCAGTCTTGCATATGCGGATGACTTAGTTGTGATGGCAGATTCAATTGAAAGTTTGCAAAGTAATATTTCAGAGCTAGATCAGAAATGTAAGGACTACGGTATGAAGATTAGCATCTCCAAAACGAAAGTAATGTCAGTGGGAAAGAAATATAAACGGATTGAGTGCCAAATAGGAGGAACAAAGTTAGAACAGGTGGATGGTTTCAAGTACTTAGGATGCATATTCTCACAGGATGGCAACATAGTGAAAGAACTGGAAGCGAGGTGTAGCAAAGCTAATGCAGTGAGCGCTCAGCTACGATCTACTCTCTTCTGCAAGAAGGAAGTCAGTACCAAGACTAAGTTATCTGTGCACCGTTCAATCTTTCGACCAACTTTGTTGTATGGGAGCGAAAGCTGGGTGGATTCAGGTTACCTTATCAACAAGGTTGAGGTTACGGATATGAAAGTAGCTAGGATGACTGCAGGTACTAGTAGATGGGAACAATGGCAGGAGGGTGTCCACAATGAGGAAATCAAAGAAAAACTGGGAATGAACTCTACAGATGTAGCAGTCAGGGCGAACAGGCTTAGATGATGGGGTCATGTTACACGCATGGGAGAAGCAAGGTTACCCAAGAGACTCATGGATTCAGCAGTAGAGGGTAGGAGGAGTCGGGGCAGACCGAGGAGAAGGTACCTGGATTCGGTTAAGAATGATTTTGAAGTAATAGGTTTAACATCAGAAGAGGCACCAATGTTAGCACTGAATAGGGGATCATGGAGGAATTGTTTAAGGGGGGCTATGCTCCAGACTGAACGCTGAAAGGCATAATCAGTCTTAAATGATGATGATGATGATGATGATGATATATTTAGAGTTCCATCTGTAATAAGTCATATTAGTTGTGCCATGGAATCTATTCATTGTGTTCAATCATTATCTGACAACATTAGTAACCAAAATGATGCTATGATACCTGTAAAGTTGATAAAACCTCGTGAAGACAGTGTGGATGAAGCATTTGATGAAACTAAAAGTGATCTTTTGCAAGAAGTGTCTGACAACAGAGAAGATTATTCAGATTTTGGGTGTTCTTACATTAAAATTAAGACTGCTCAGTGAGAAGGTAACTGTTTGATTGATACAGGTAGCCAAATTGGTGGTATATCTGGGCAATTTAGGGACAAGCTCAGGTATAGTAAGAGTTTTGTGGAAATGCATATTGTATGTGTGATACTGGTAAGAAAAGCAAATTGGTAAAATCTCAGATACTGTTAACTTTTACTATAGAAGACAAGACCTTTGAACATGGATGCATAGTAACTCCTAGTCTGGAAGAAAATACGTACTATTTTTGCAGGTTCATACAACTATATAATTCTGTTTTGTAATAGATTTGTCCTTTAGAATTTGAGACATAAATGCCGTGTGACTAAATAAATAGATCCTTTTTACAATTTTGAAATGGGACAATGCCATTAAATATCTAGTAATAAATTTCTTATCTTAGAATGCTGTTGTTGTTGTGGTCTTCAGTCCCGAGACTGGTTTGATGCAGCTCTCCATGCTACTCTATCCTGTGCAAGCTTCTTCATCTCCCAGTACCTACTGCAACCTACATCCTGAATCTGCTTAGTGTATTCATCTCTTGGTCTCCCCCTACGATTTTTACCCTCCACGCTGCCCTCCAATACTAAATTGGTGATCCCTTGATGCCTCAGAACATGTCCTACCAACCGATCCCGTCTTCTGGTCAAGTTGTGCCACAAACTTCTCTTCTCCCCAATCCTATTCAATACTTCCTCATTAGCTATGTGATCTACCCGTCTAATCTTCAGCATTCTTCTGTAGCACCACATTTCGAAAGCTTCTATTCTCTTCTTGTCCAAACTATTTACCGTTCATGTTTCACTTCCATACATGGCTACACTCCATACAAATACTTTCAGAAATGACTTCCTGACACTTAAATCTATACTCGATGTTAACAAATTTCTCTTCTTCAGAAACGCTTTCCTTGCCATTGCCAGTCTACATTTTATATCCCCTCTACTTCGACCATCATCAGTTATTTTGCTCCCCAAATAGCAAAACTCCTTTACTACTTTAAGTGTCTCATTTCCTAATCTAATACCCTCAACATCACCCGACTTAATTCGACTACATTCCATTATCCTCGTTTTGCTTTTGTTGATGTTCATCTTATAGCCTCCCTTCAAGACACCATCCATTCCATTCAACTGCTCTTCCAAGTCCTTTGCTGTCTCTGACAGAATTACAATGTCATCGGTGAACCTCAAAGTTTTTATTTCTTCTCCATGGATTTTAATACCTACTCCGAATTTTTCTTTTGTTTCCTTTACTGCTTGCTCAATATACAGATTGAATAACATTGGGGAGAGGCTACAACCCTGTCTTACTCCCTTCCCAACCACTGCTTCCCTTTCATGTCCCTTGACTCTTATAACTGCCATCTGATTTCTGTACAAATTGTAAATAGCCTTTCGCTCCCTGTATTTTACCCCTGCCACCTTTAGAAATTGAAAGAGAGTATTCTAGTCAACATTGTCAAAACCTTTCTCTACGTCTACAAATGCTAGAAACGTAGGTTTGCCTTTCCCTAATCTTTCTTCTAAGATTAGTCGTAAGGTCAGTATTGCCTCACGTGTTCCAGTATTTCTACGGAATCCAAACTGATCTTCCCCGAGGTCAGCTTCTACTAGTTTTTCCATTCGTCTGTAAAGAATTCGTGTTAGTATTTTGCGGCTGTGGCTTATTATACTGATTGTTCGGTAATTTTCACATCTGTCAACACCTGCTTTCTTTGGGATTGGAATTATTATATTCTTCTTGAAGTCTGAGGGTATTTCACCTGTTTCGTACGTCTTGCTCACCAGATGGTAGAGTTTTGTCAGGACTGGCTCTCCCAATGCCGTCAGTAGTTCCAATGGAATGTTGTCTCCTCCGGGGGCCTTGTTTCGACTCAGGTCTTTCAGTGCTCCGTCAAACTCTTCACGCAGTATCGTATCTCCCATTTCATCTTCATCTACATCCTCTTCCATTTCCATAATATTGTCCTCAAGTACATCGCCCTTGTATAGACCCTCTACATACTGCTTCCACCTTTCTGCTTTCCCTTCTTTGCTTAGAACTGTGTTTCCATCTGAGCTCTTGATGTTCATACAAGTGTTTCTCATATCTCCAAAGGTCTCTTTAATTTTCCTGTAGGCAGTATCTATCTTACCCCTAGTGAGATAAGCCTCTACATCCTTACATTTGTCCTCTAGCCATCCCTGCTTAGCCATTTTGCACTTCCTCTCGATCTCATTTTTGAGACGTTTGTATTCCTTTTTGCCTGCTTCATTTACTGCATTTTTATATTTTATCCTTTCATCAATTAAATTCAATATTTCTTCTGTTACCCAAGGATTTCTACTAGCCCCCATCTTTTTACCTACTTGATCCTCTGCTGCCTTCACTACTTCATCCCTCAAAGGTACCCATTCTTCTTCTACTGTATTTCTTTCCCCCATTCCTGTCAATTGTTCTCTTATGCTCTCCCTGAAACTCTGTACAACCTCTGGTTTAGTCAGTTTATCCAGGTCCCATCTCCTTAAATTCCCACCTTTTTGCAGTTTCTTCAGTTTTAATCTACAGGTCATAACCAATAGATTGTGGTCAGAGTCCACATCTGCCCCTGGAAATTTAAAACCTGGTTCCTAAATCTCTGTCTTACCATTATATAATCTATCTGATACCTTTTAGTATCTCCAGGCTTCTTCCATTTATACAGTCTTCTTTTATGATTCTTGAACCAAGTGTTAGCTATGATTAAGTTGTGCTCTGTGCAAAATTCTACCAGGCGGCTTCCTCTTTCATTTCTTAGCCCCAATCCATATTCACCTACTACGTTTCCTTCTCTCCCTTTTCCTACACTCGAATTCCAGTCACCCATGACTATTAAATTTTTGTCTCCCTTCACTATCTGAATAATTTCTTTTATTTCATCATACATTTCTTCAATTTCTTCGTCATCTGCAGAGCTAGTTGGCATATAAACTTGTACTACTGTAGTAGGTGTGGGCTTCGTATCTATCTTGGCCACTTAGAATGCTATTGGTGTTAAATATTATTGTTATTTCCATGTACTCTGCAGAGAATAATTAAATTTGACTGTCATGAACTCTTTTCGATAAATTCAGGGTTGTTGTGGTAAACTGAGTGAAGACTCATTTTATTCATATGTACTGTAAATACTAGGAACAGTATCTTAAAGTTTCGTATGTGAACACTTTTTAATCCATTGTGATGTAAACCCTGTATACTTATTTTTTCAATATAGACAGGCAAAACACGTACTGTGTGATGTGAGGGAGGTACTGAACAGCATGCTTAGCACACAAAACAATTATTCCGGATTCAGTGTGAAAGCTAGATAGGAAGTTACCTATCCATTGTAGTCTGTGATGAGAGATCTAGGGAGGAAACTGAAAGATGTGAATATATCTGACTCCCACACTCCAGTATGGCTGTACTCTTGCTGGTCCAGTCGACTTACAAGAGATCATAGGTGCTGGGTAATGTACTCAAGTATCTGTTAACTACATCAGTCTTGTGACTGAAATTAGTAAATTGTTAGCCAAGAAATTATCATATATGAAGAAGTCATGGAACTATTTGTTTTAAAAAGTAATCACTGCTATGAACAGTGTTACTGCACATAAATGTATGTTTTCTCAAGTAGGGGGATTAAGTTCCCAATACATTATGTAACTATAAATAATGCTGTGGGAGGTTGATGTTCTATGACTGATGATTTGTTATGTTCAACACAGAAATGAGAAAACTTAAAAAGTTCAAGAGTACTTCTATAAACCATGTTATAAATAATTATCAGAATCTGATAAAATCAGGTACTGTTAGGTTAGTAGTCATAGATTTCAATGCATTTTCTTATTTCAACACTCAGCCAACTCTACAAGAAAAGATACATAAACTAAAAAGTTTATTGTAATCTTACTTCTCCCTAATCTTCAGGAAAGACTTTGTTCACTGTGAACAATAGCTGCAAATAGGAAGGAGGGTAAGTTACAATGTATGGTGCACAAAGCATTTTTTCTTTAGACAGTCGAAGCTAACATGTACCATCTGTGTTTAAAACTGAGACTAGTAGTTACAGTGAACTAGTTTGGCTGCAGAAAAGTTTAAATTTTTGCAACTCAAGCAGCAGCTGGCACGAACTTTTAAACAGTGGTAGCTGAACTCAGAGGGCTAACAAGACATTATAGTAATTGAAATTAATTAGAAAACAGTCTAGATCGCAAGGCATGTCATTCAGCAGTTACTGCTCCATACAAAGCCATTGTCCATCAGTATGACTGAAGGTCTGTAGATGATCATGTGACGATCAAAACAGTCACCTTTTAATAAATGTGCCTTGCAATCTAGACTGTTCACAATTAATTTCAAATATTACACTGTGATTCGTGACTTTCTCCAGCAATGTTTCCAGGAACAAGACATTGCAGGTTTAAATGTTATTGTGGACTAAGTTATAGTGATGTCATGTTACATATTGCAATCACACTCACACCTCTACTCTCAAACTGCTGGATCCTGATCTCAAAACAGTTCTTCTGGTGGGGAATCTCAAACTATAGTGAACACCACTAAGGTTGATTTTGAGGCTCCACATATTTCTGTTGTGCGCATGATACTCGGTCTAAAGTTCACGATAATATTAAAGCGATTACGAATAATGCTCAGATAAACAGTATGGAAGTAAAAACTTTCTGTTTCATGGTACACAATGTGTACTACAGCATGCTGTGAGGAAGTCCTGTCTTCAGTG
This sequence comes from Schistocerca cancellata, assembly GCF_023864275.1. Taxonomy (NCBI): domain Eukaryota; kingdom Metazoa; phylum Arthropoda; class Insecta; order Orthoptera; family Acrididae; genus Schistocerca; species Schistocerca cancellata. Next base: position 1,114,851,072 of record NC_064627.1, read on the forward strand.
TTTTCAAATTATTGTCAAAAAGCTTGTCCTTATTGTGATGAAAAATGTTTCTAGTGTGGGCAGCAATGTCATATTCAAAAACTGTGTGTGTGCAGGGTGACCCAGGTTTCAGCAACGGCCGATGCCATGCAATGCGCAGCGACAGCATAGCTATCTACAAGTGCATTCTGTAACAGCGGAACACTTCTCCTGCAATAAGCAGACAGGAGAACAAACTTTTTGTTCAGTTGAGTGTGGCCAAAGGACAATTAAATTGCAGTTAGACACTGGTGCATCTGTTTCCCTTATTAATAAAGACACAGATACAGCAGTATACAAATGTTAAATGTTACAGGATTCAAGTTAGCTTCTTACTTCTGTAGAGAAAATATGGAGAAAGGAGGAGTTCCCACATTTGCCAGAAACTGTTTTGAGTTCAGGAATACTGATAATAAATTTTTCTCAGAGTTGCACTTATAAGGTTGTGAAACACAAGTAGTATTTCATAATAAGTCCTTTACATTAGTAAGTATATACAAAGCATCTTTAGGAAACTTTAACCTCTTCATAAAAAGCTGGAAGCTCTTTTGTCCCATCTCATAGTAAAAAAAAACAAGGAAATAGTGGTAGCTGCTGATTTTAATGGATTTATTGAAAATCTCTGCCAGTGAACAATTATTGCAATCAGTAACACTTGTCATTCAATTTAACTCCTACTGTGAACTTTGCAACTAGGGTATGTAAATGCTCTGAGACTGCTATTGATAATATCTTTGTAGACAAATCTAGGAAAAAAGTATTATCACAAAACCAATACTAAATGGACTATCTGATCTTGACATGCAGCATCATGTGTTAAATGTTGAAACTTGTCAGGATAAAAAAATCTATTAAATCCGGGTACAGGAGGGTAATAAAGAGGTCAAAAATAGAGACTTTTAGGAGACTACTCAAAGCTATTAACTGGATAGATGTTTACAATACTTCTGACTCAATTGGAAAATACAAAACGTTCTTTAATAAAGTTACCTCTTCTTTGGAAAATTGTTTTCCCCTAAAGGTAAATAATCAAATAGAAGTCTAAAAATAAACTATACATTATGCAAGGAATAAAGATATGTGGCGCAAAAAGGAGACCGTATCTACCATCTATGAACAGCTCTGATGTTAGCGTTGTAATGTGTTACAAAGAATACTGCAAAATATTGAAGTGAGGAGGAACTTTGGGTCAGTTTCACCAAACAACACTCCAATTTTACAGTAGCTCATTTATTCACCTCTTTACATGAGCAAGGCTTACACAGAGCTAACATGGCGGTGCTGCAAAAGATAAAGTTTAGCTTAGTTCAAAGACGATACTCAGATCGATTCTGGTGTCGACCTCATCGGCGCCACATTGTCCCCCCCACCCCACCCCCCCTCCCCGTAGTACGGAGTACTCTTGAGAGACTGGGGGGGGGGGGGGGGAAGGTGATTATGGCGTCGGCAGGGATGGTCTGCAGGAGCCAGACCACAGTCAGCTCGACAGCGGGGGAGCTGTGTCGGTACATGTCGTGAAGGAAGGTTCGGCCACCGAACCTGGAAGTCATTGAAGCGCGCTGGGCATCGTACTGGGCATGCTGGTCGTGTGGCGACAGGTGGGCCGTGGGTTTTTGGGTGGAATGGAGCGATGATGATGATGTCTCCGGAGGGCATGGCGAACACATGAAGCATGTCCAGGTCAACGTCGGGCGAGAGGGGAACACATTTCACCAGGTGGCAGGGAATGGCAGAGGTTGTGTCATGAGCACCCGATGCAGGGAAACACACGACGAACAGTGTATCATCACATAGTATTATAGAGATGTCATGGATTATGTCTGGGGCAACAGGCACAAACACCTTGAGCGAGGGCACGTTCAAGATAGGGGTGTGTGAGAAACCTCAACATGGCGAGGCAGGTGATAGGGGAGAGGTCGAAGGCCCCGGTGAAGGGCCCAGCGGCAATGTGTGATTGTAGGTAAGCTCGACGTGGGGAGCATGTCGTCACTCGACGGAGTGTGTGAGACCGGAGTAGAGGGCGAGGTTGGAGAAAAGCTCCACGATTGGAGCTGGAAGTCACTTGACCGAGTGTGGAAGTCTGACGTGGAGGGAGTGGTTGGAGTGTCATGAGCCACGACAGTGAGTGGCGTGCTCGTGGCCTGAAGGGGGGTAGAAGCGGGCTCGACATGAGCAGGAGTGAGTCTGTTGAGAGAGAGTGTAACAGCTGAATCTTTTATCTGGATGTCATAGGTGTTGGCTGAGCGCCAGAGAACTCGGTACGGGCCGGTATATGGAGGTTGGAGGCGAGCATGGACAGTGTCATCTCAGAACATGACGTACTCGCAATTGTCCAGAGATTTTGGGACGTGAACCTTAGGGCGGGAATGGCTGGCAGGCAGAGGGATGTGGAGGTTGATGAGTGGCGTCTGACATAGTACACGAAGCAAGGTAAGTCAGACTGAGGGAGAGAAGTGGAAGGGCTCACAAGTTCGCCAGGGAGAACAATGTGCTGGCCGTATACGAACTTGGCTATTGTGCATTTGAGGTCTTCCTTATAGATCGCACGAATGCCGAGTAGCAAAAGGGGAAGGGCCCCCATCCATAGAGAGTCGTGGCATCGAAGAGCCGCCTTGAAAGTGCAGTGCCAGCACTCAACAAGCCCATTACTTTGCGGGTGATATGCTGTGGTATGGATGCACCAGATGCCGCAAATGTTACAAATCTCGTTGGACAGGGCCGACTCAAATTGTCTGTCCTGGTCAGTGGTGATGATAGTTGTACATCCAAAATGTGATACCCATGACTTGACGAAATCTCGAGCAACAGTTTCTGCCGTGATATTGGGGAGGGGGACAGCCTCGACCCAGCGAGTTGTTCGGTCGATAGATGAGAGAACATAACAAAAGCTGTTAGAGGGGGTGAGTGGGCCGACAATGTCAATATGAATATGCTGGAAATGCCCAGGAGGGATCGAAAAGGCGGGACGAAGTGTGCTTCTGTACTTTTGCAGCGTTGGCACGTGACGCAGGAGCATGCTCATTGCTGGCAGTCCTTGTTGAAATTTCTCCACACAAAGCACCCCACTACGAGGCAGGCGGATGCACGAACACCGGGGTGGGCTAAATTATGCAGTGTGTTGAAGACAGCTCAACAGAACGTGGTTGGGATGAGGGGGCGTAATGAGCCCGTACTGTCGTCACACCAGATCGCACCAGAAATGCCAGGGAATGTGGTGTGGACAAAGCGCATTGAAGAGGTAGAGTCTGAAATCAGGTTTTGCGTGACCTCGTCGGCAGGTTGGAGGTTAGGCAGTTCAGAGAGGTCTAACAGTGAATGAACGGTGTCGACTCGTGAAAGGAAATCAGCAACTATATTGTCAGCACCCTTTATGTGTCTGACATTGGTGGTGAACTGAGATATGAAGTCCATGTATCTGAAGCGGCGATGAGGCGGGTCAGCTGACGGGTTTGTAATGGCTGCAGCCAAGGGTTTGTGGTTTGTTAAAATATAGAAAGGGCGTCCCTCAATGTCGGTCTTAAAATGCTTGATCACTTTGTAGACTGCGAGCAACTCCCTGTCAAACGCGGAATGTTTCCGTTGTGCATTGGTGAGCTTGCGCGAGAAGAACTGCAGAGGCGAAGTTTGGCCATCGACTGTCTGGCTAAGGACAGTGCCGATGGCAGTATTGCTCGCGTCTGTGGTGATGAAAAGCTGCGCATTGGGATGAGGATGGATGATGGTGCAGGCCTCGGCAAGAAGATTTTTGAGGGCAGTGAAAGAGGCAGTCATAGCAGGGGTCCATAGAACGGGCCGAGATCCAGAAGTCTCGGTGCCTGCCAAGACGTCCGTCAGTGGAGCCTGAATCTCCACAGCCAGAGCTAGATGTCGGCGGTAATAATTAACCGTCTCCAGAAAGCGTCGGAGCTCTTTGAAAGATGAAGGTCTGGGTAGGTTTAGTATTGTTTGTACTTTCTCAGGGGGCACTGAAATGCCATCGGCAGAGAACCGAAAACCAAGAAAAGTGACAGTGGGTTGATGTAGCTGCAATTTGTCCTGGTTGGTCTTGATGCCTGCTGCCGCTAGAGTGTTCATAACAGTTTGCACATGTCGAATGTTGTCCTCGATGGAGGAGCTGAACTCAAGAATGTCATCAAGATATGCAAAGCAGAATTTTAGTTCGAATAGCACTTTGTTGATGAAGCGTTGCCAGGTCTGGCTTGCATTTTTCAGACCGAAGGGCATGAATCGAAACTGAAATAACCTGATTGGGGTGGTGATTGCTGTCTTCTCGAAGTCTTTAGGAGCCATGGGGATCTGGTGGTAGGCCCATTTGCAATCAATGACAGAGAATGTGGTCGCAACAGCGAGGGAACTGGTAAAGTCGGTAATGTTGGGTATGGGGTAGGTGTCCACAATTGTTCGTGCGTTTGGTCGACGGTAGTCTCCGCACATGCACCTTTCTTGGCTGTCATATGAATTGGCATAGACCAGCTACTGGCAGAGGGTTCAGTGACGCCAGAGTTTAGAAGTTCAGAAATCTGCTTTTTAAGGTCGGAGATGCGCTCAGGACAAAGTCGACATGGTTTAGTGGAGATCGGAGGGCCTGGCATGAGGTGAAGCTTGTGAACCGTGCCGTTGATGATGACGGAAATGTTGCCGGCGGCACGGGAGGCGGATCGTTTACATTGTGTGGCGGGTGGGGCAGGCGAGGCGAGGTCATGGTGTTTGGAGCCACTCAGCGGATCCGACGGGAGCCGAGATGGCAAAGTGTCACAGGAGTCAACGTGACAAGATGGCCGCCGGACCAAAGCAGTGTTACCATGGTCGGGTGAGCTCGATAGAGCTCGTGAAGCATTAGTGAGTCTATTGTACCAGGGCGCGGCTTGTGGCAGCACGGTTGCGGGCGAAATGCTTGGCATGAGTGCACTGTTTGTGTTGTCAGTGGCGGTTGCTCAGCGGCGTGCAGGAGCCGAAGCTGCATTGTTTGAGGTGCTGTCTGCGAGTGGAGAGGGGTAGCGGGAAGTAAACACACGGAAGTTGAATTGCTGGGATTGCAAGCAGATTCGGCGCGCTTACTGACCTTCCTTTGTCCTTGCTGTAATGTCTGTAATTCCTTTGCTGCATCGGAGAGCTGGAGCTGTGTTTTGTGGAGCTGGAGGGAGAGCTCGAAGTTATCCTTGTGTAGTCAAGCGATGAGTTCAAGCTCAACAAGGCACTTATGCATGGTTTCTTGTAACGTCGTCGACAGAGACAAGCATGTACGGATGAGATGAGCCCGGGCCGATGTGTCACGTGGTGGGTTACTTGACGGAGCACAGGGGAAGTGAGACTTGGACGGATGGTGAAACACAGTGTTTCACACTAGGTCTGGTGAAAGTTTGTGGTGTCGCAAGAAGTCAATGCCTAGTATAGGTTCTTCAATATTGCACACTAAAAAAGTCCACTCGAGTTTGCAGTTTGTGGAGAGTGAGACGATGTGTGAGGTTGAACCCGAGCATTGTAGTTTAGTGGAATTCACGGCTTGCAGTGAAGTATGATGAGGGCAGATGTTTGATGGCACTAAGGACATGGGCAGCAGTGAAACATCGGCACCTGTGTCCACTAGGAAAAGGTATCCTGACGAAATGTCTTTAATGTAAAGTCGTCCACAATTATCCAGTCGTTCCCGGACAGAATGGAGCACTAGGGGGTGCCTGTCATGTTGTGCGCAGACCTTTAAAGACCTTTAAATATGTCTGCTTGTGTCTGTATATGTGTGGATGGATATGTGTGTGTGTGCGAGTGTATACCTGTCCCTTTTTCCCCCTAAGGTAAGTCTTTCCGCTCCCGGGACTGGAATGACTCCTTACCCTCTCCCTTAAAACCCACATCCTTTCGTCTTTCCCTCTCCTTCCCTCTTTCCTGATGAGGCAACAGTTTGTTGCGAAAGCTTGAATTTTGTGTGTATGTTTGTGTTCGTTTGTGTGTCTGTCGACCTGCCAGCACTTTCATTTGGTAAGTCACATCATCTTTGTTTTTAGGTATATTTTTCCTACGTGGAATGTTTCCTTCTATTATAACCATTATATACACTCCTGGAAATTGAAATAAGAACACCGTGAATTCATTGTCCCAGGAAGGGGAAACTTTATTGACACATTCCTGGGGTCAGATACATCACATGATCACACTGACAGAACCACAGGCACATAGACACAGGCAACAGAGCATGCACAATGTCGGCACTAGTACAGTGTATATCCACCTTTCGCAGCAATGCAGGCTGCTATTCTCCCATGGAGACGATCATAGAGATGCTGGATGTAGTCCTGTGGAACGGCTTGCCATGCCATTTCCACCTGGCGCCTCAGTTGGACCAGCGTTCGTGCTGGACGTGCAGACCGCGTGAGACGACGCTTCATCCAGTCCCAAACATGCTCAATGGGGGACAGATCCGGAGATCTTGCTGGCCAGGGTAGTTGACTTACACCTTCTAGAGCACGTTGGGTGGCACGGGATACATGCGGACGTGCATTGTCCTGTTGGAACAGCAAGTTCCCTTGCCAGTCTAGGAATGGTAGAACGATGGGTTCGATGACGGTTTGGATGTACCGTGCACTATTCAGTGTCCCCTCGATGATCACCAGTGGTGTACGGCCAGTGTAGGAGATCGCTCCCCACACCATGATGCCGGGTGTTGGCCCTGTGTGCCTCGGTCGTATGCAATCCTGATTGTGGCGCTCACCTGCACGGCACCAAACACGCATACGACCATCATTGGCACCAAGGCAGAAGCGACTCTCATCGCTGAAGACGACACGTCTCCATTCGTCCCTCCATTCACGCCTGTCGCGACACCACTGGAGGCGGGCTGCACAATGTTGGGGCGTGAGCGGAAGACGGCCTAACGGTGTGCGGGACCGTAGCCCAGCTTCATGGAGACGGTTGCGAATGGTCCTCGCCGATACCCCAGGAGCAACAGTGTCCCTAATTTGCTGGGAAGTGGCGGTGCTGCGTAGGATCCTACGGTCTTGGCGTGCATCCGTGCATCGCTGCGGTCCGGTCCCAGGTCGACGGGCACGTGCACCTTCCGCCGACCACTGGCGACAACATCGATGTACTGTGGAGACCTCACGCCCCACGTGTTGAGCAATTCGGCGGTACGTCCACCCGGCCTCCCGCATGCCCACTATACGCCCTCGCTCGAAGTCCGTCAACTGCACATACGGTTCACGTCCACGCTGTCGCGGCATGCTACCAGTGTTAAAGACTACGATGGAGCTCCGTATGCCACGGCAAACTGGCTGACACTGACGGCGGCGGTGCACAAATGCTGCGCAGCTAGCGCCATTCGACGGCCAACACCGCGGTTCCTGGTGTGTCCGCTGTGCCGTGCGTGTGATCATTGCTTGTACAGCCCTCTCGCAGTGTTCGGAGCAAGTATGGTGGGTCTGACACACTGGTGTCAATGTGTTCTTTTTTCCATTTCCAGGAGTGTGTGTGTATATATATATTTTTTGCCTTTACTAATGTCTGCTTGTGTCTGTGTATATGCGGATGGATATGTGTGTGTGTGCGAGTGTATACCTGTCCTTGAATTTTGTTTGTATGTTTGTGTTTGTTTGTGTGTCTATCAACCTGTCAGCGCGTCCGCCGCTCGTGGTCTCGCGGTAGCGTTCTCGCTTCCCGAGCACGGGGTCCCGGGTTCGATTCCCGGCGGGGTCAGGGATTTTCACCTGCCTCGAGATGACTGGGTGTTTGTGTTGTCCTCATCATTTCATCATCATCCAGGAAAGTGGCGAAATTGGACTGAGCAAAGATTGGGTAGTTGTACGGGCGCTGATAACCACGCAGTTGAGCGCCCCACAAACCAAACATCATCATCATCATCAAGTATTCATCAAGTATTCAACCTGTCAGCGCTTCTGTTTGGTAAGTCTCATCATCTTTGTTTTTATATATATTATTATTATATATTAGTAATTGGTAAATATATCTAAAAACAAAGATGATGTGACTTACCAAACGAAAGCACTGGCACGTCGATAGACACACAAACAAACACAAACATACACACAAAATTCTAGCTTTCGCAACAAATGGTTGCTTCGTCAGGAAAGAGGGAAGGAGAGGGAAAGACGAAAGGATGTGGGTTTTAAGGGATAGGGTAAGGAGTCATTCCAATCCCGGGAGCGGAAAGACTGACCTTAGGGGGAAAAAAGGACGGGTATACACTCGCACACACACACATATCCATCCACACATATACAGACACAAGCAGACATATACAAAGGCAAACCAGTAAATCTATTACATTTTCAGTGGCCTTGTAGAGGAAATTTCATTCTTACTTTAATATAAAATGCTATCATTTAACACAAGCAGGGCACAGTTCTTATACGCATGTATTTAGCGCCATCTGCAGGCCAATTTTTCTCGGTCGCTTGAGCCTGTATATTTGTAACAGATGGCCTCTCCCTCTGGCATGATGTACACTTAACATATGCAAATATTTTATCCTGTGACTCCTATTATAATTTTATGTTGGTAAGAGTCTCTAACTGTGGGCATTTACCAGTGAGAATTCATTCTGAAGAACACTAAATGTACTCTGGGTGCTATCTAATGTCATGGCTTGGGATAATTTTTGTTTTTGTCCATGTTACATACGACAAGAGATGCTTGGTTTCAGCTATTCTAATGTACCACCATGTGATGTACCAAGTGAGTATGCTTACAAACCTTTGTTTCGCAACTGGTTGGCTGATTTTTTAACCTCTTCCAAGTCTAGATATCTTAATTTTGACATCATTATATTTATATACAATACTATACATTACAAAAGATAGTTTAGAGTGGATTACAAAAGCTTACATACATACCCACAGCACATAGAAGAAGAGAGAGATACAAAGCATACCTCACCAACTGACAATCCCTGAAAGAAGACCTTAGTCCTCTGGTATCAAGTTACTAAGGAGAATGCCAAAATACGTACAAGATAATACATTCTATTAACTTCTTAACAAAACTCAAAGGCTATCTGATGGAAAAGGAATTTTACAGTGTCAAAAAGTACCAATTAAATTAAATTTTTATAATTTTTTTTTTTATAATCAGTGTTATTAGAGAGTGTAATTAAAATGGTTGTTCCAAAGAAAGTAAGCAATATGAATGTTTTCTGTGTTTCCCATGTCCAAATTACACATAAACTTTCTGTATACTGCAGGATCAAATAAAATTCAGATCAATTAGATGTCACATGGTATATTGTCACTGCACGTCTTCCCTGTCATCTTATATACTGACTGTTCCAACCACAGACTAATGATTTATATTCTAAACTACTTTAGTCCAATCAAAATCATCCAACATGAAAGCTATACTTAACAGATAATGCAGGATGGAAATGGAAACAAAAGACAGAGAAAAGTAATAAAACTTGAAGATCTAGAGGAGGGAGCCCATCACAATATCGATACAAAGGAAAAGGGAAGATATAGCATGAACAAAATGTTAATATACAAAGCACTGATAGGGAGAGAATGTTAAGAAAGGGGGGTGCTAAGAAACCAAATAGGTGTTCCAAATTCATTTCCCATCCCTAGTAAACAGAACGACTGCTGTTTGAAGGTATGAACCAAATTACTCAAGTTTTTACAGAAACATATGCTGTTAGGCTCCATGACACGTGGAGTAATAGCGCACTGGAGAGTACTGCAGTGTTTTCTATCATTCATTCTAGTCTGAACTTACTAGTGTGTGCCAATATAAAACACTGGAAAATTTTTTTGTTCAGTTGGTAGAGCATGTGTGTGCTCCTGCAGGCACCCGTTACTTGACTGCACATGTTTTGACCGGTCTTTTGTCACCTAAGGTTTTTTTTTATTTTAATCCTTTAGGATCTTTGCCCTCTGATGAAGCAGACATCATTCGCCAATTCTAATCAACAACAAGGACACCCAGTCTAGAATCTGGTGGCAACAAATTCCTCTCTGAAGTTTAGAGTCATTTACAGTAAATTCACTTTCAACAAAACAATGCGCAGCTGTACACTTTCATTTCAGTTGTGACAAAATACATGCAGGAAGAAAGAAGCTCTCCCTTATACACAGACTGCTACAGAAAGATGAGTGGTGTAAAGGGTCTAAACTCCACTTTTCTCATGAAATGCAGCTACAGCACAGTTTGTACTGCATATCAAGTTTTATAAAGCTAATAAATAAAAGTGACATACAGAGGTAATGAACACTTATATTTTTGTTTAATCAAAACTGAAATACTGTTACACATTTGCATGTTCAGTTTACATATCCAGATTTTACACCCTGCAAGTCACTGGGTGTGGTGGAGGACACTTCTGGTACCCAGTAATAAACAATGAGTACTACAGTATCACATACATTTGCAGCTTTAAGACAAAAATACTAGCATCCTGAAATCTCCCAAAATTCCATTGACTGTTAGCAAGGTAGCCAAGGGCCTAAATATGATGTATAGATAGTAGTTTCAGTTCGCTTCTGATAAGAGAATTCCACATAAGATTGTTATTATACAGGGTGTCCCAGCTATCTTGTCCACCCAAAATATCTCTGGAACAATAACAGCTATTGGAAAACGACTTTCACCAGTATCAATGTAGGGCTGGGGCCCATGAATGTACATATTTGGAAACATTCTAAAACGAAAGCATATGTGTTTTTTAACACAAACTTATGTTTTTTTAAATGGACCTCCTATATTTTTTCTTCAGCAATCCATAGCATGACAAAGCAAATACACAATGGCGTTGATTGCACCGCAATATTCCCATTACATCCCAAGATATTAAGACGCAAAGTTGACGCTTGAAACACCCGACATGCGCTGCTAGCGCACGTCCTGAGGCTCAGGCATGAACCCCATGCTGCCCGTAATCGCGATGTGATTGACATGCGTAATCACACCTCCATACTTACCAAGATGTCCGAAACGAATAATACGGTCTGCTGCCATCAACTCTCATAAGCACATAATGGTTTCCCTCTTGCACGTTTTATGTATCTACATACACAATATGAACCAGTACCGATCGGTGTACACCCGTCAGGTTGTCTTATTTATCCTGCACACCCAAAATAAGGTTTATCTAATGCGTTATATGACCCATTGTGCCTGTCGCGCAGGGCTTGGCTCTACCTAGTCAAGTGTCTAACGTAGTTCCCACTACTGCCACAGTTACCACTTCGCCTTGTTTATGATTTGCGACCCATGCAAACTCCTGTACTCCACCACCCTCCGAGCATCCCATTTGTTGTTGCTTTGGCGTGCAGTACACCACTTGCCAGTGTAGTCGTGCATCAGAGTAATCTACTGACGGCACGGAGGTAGTACACATTGTGAATAAACGTTGTGTTGTGGAACTTATACTGTACAGTATAATGTACACACATGAAGATATGATAGAAATGTCGCTGATCTGTGTAGAATGTACGTTGATGGGAAATACGTTATGAGATTGCTTGTTTGTTGATAGTACTGTTAGCGAACATTATGATTATTAAGTTAATATGTCTGTTTTCTACCCTACTCTACATACCTGTACTGTACCCTGTTGTAGGTGGACGAAATGCTGTTCCGGCAGAACGACTGTACAGAAGACGATTCCCTGACAAGCCATCGCCTTCGCACCGGATGTTTGGTCGTCTCACATCTCGTCTATGTGAAACAGGAAGCTTAAATCCAAGACCTCAACATCGTCCTAGAACACGCACAGATGAACGTGCTGAAGTTGCTGTGCTCGCTACCATAGCTGTGAATCTTCAAATCAGCACACGTCAAACTGAACGTGAAGTTGGTGTGTCGAAATCAAGTGCACAGCGTATTCTTAAACATCATAAATTTCATCCTTACCATGTTCATTTACACCAGGATTTTCATGGAAATGACTTCCGCAATAGGGTAACATTTTGTCGGTGGGCTCAGCAAAAATTTCTGACTAATCCAAATTTTTTTGCAGATGTTCTCTTTACCGACGAGGCATCATTCTCCAACAAAGGAATTGTCAATATGAGGAATATGCATTATTGGTCCGCAGACAATCTAAAATGGCTCCGTCAGGTAGAGCATCAACGTCCGTGGAAAGTTAATGTTTGGTGTGGGATTATTGGAGATACCATTATCAGACCTTTCTTTATAAATGGCATCCAAAATGGCAGACAATACTCCAGATTTATACGACACAATCTTCCAGTTCTCTTGGACACCGTACCTTACACCGCTGGATTATTTTCTTTGGGGAGCAGTGAAGGATGCTGTTTACCAACATGAACCAACAACACCAGAGGAAATGAAGCAATGCATTATTGATGCTTGTGCAGCCATCAGAGAGGAAACAGTAGCACGAAGTAGGGCATCCTTCATCCGCAGAGTGACCCTATGTATGCAAGCCAATGGGCATCACTTTGAGCATGAGATGTGAACGCTATGTTTAGTATGTAGTGCTGGTATCACACTGGAAGTTTCTACAAAGGGCCATTTTACCCCAAGTGATGTTAAGAAACATTTGTTTGCAACAATTTGTCATTTAACACATTAGATAAACATAACATTGATAATTATGTGATAATAAAACTAATTGGTTAAACATGTTTACACTCATCTTCTATGTCCTACCTGAACTTCCCAAATCAAAACATTTTTACTTAAACAACGGTAAAACTTTTAGTCCACTTGCTCGTTTCACTAAAACCATCAACATGAATTTTACTATTACGAGTGAATGATTAACTGTCACTTGCACTAGATCTACAGTAAAGTAAAGTTTTAACGTTGAACGGCATTACCTTTTTAGTAACGGATTAACGATAAGCGAAGTTAACTTTGTGGCTAACGTTGCGGTACACAGATTTGTTACAGAACCGTATCACCCCTAGCCTATGGGATAAATACCTGCTGGAATGTACGACGTTAATGCAGGATGGCAGCAGACCGTATTATTCATTTCGGACCTCTTGTTAAGTATGGAGGTGTGATTACGCATGTCAATCACATCGCAATTACGGGCAGCATGGGATTCACGCCTGAACCTCAGGACGTGCGCTAGCAGCGCATGTTGGGTGTTTCAAGCTTCAACTTCGCGTCTTAATATCTCGGGATGTAATGGGAATATTGCGATGCAATCAACGCCATTGTGTATGTGCTTTGTCATGCTATGGATTGCTGAAGAAAAAATATAGCAGGTCCATTTAAAAAAACATAAGTTTGTGTTAAAAAACACATATGCTTTCATTTTAGAATGTTTCCAAATATGTACATTCATGGGCCCCAGCCCTACATTGATACCGGTGAAAGTCGTTTTCCAATAGCTGTTATTGTTCCAGAGGTATTTTGGGTGGACAAGATAGCTGGGACACCCTGTATATAGTGTCAACAAATCAGCAAAAGATCGAAAATGTTATATGTTAATGCATTAGATGACATAATATTATCGTACCTTTGAGTGAAAGCACTTCGATCAGCTAATCATGAGCTTTTATCGTGATATTTCATGTGGTGTAGCTTCACCAACTGTTTCCGAGAATGGCCACGAGACACCAAGTGCGATAATAACCTGGCCGGATACAGAGTCTGCAGATTGTTGTTACTGAAGGTTAAATCTTTTAGGATGTTCTTCTAAATGATTGACATTTAGACCCCTCTGCTGAGATCTTCTTCATGGTTTTCTGGTATTCATAATTAGCTTTTAACTGGTACAATGGGTTGTACCCTCTGCCATGCAGCTCACGGTAGTTTGCTGAGTATTGATATAGATGTAGATGCAGATGTAGCTGAACACTTCCCTGGGCCACATGTGACATTACTTCTACATCTGTCTATGACCTTCCATCCAACATGACATACTTCATATCCTCACTGCAAAGAAATGCTCAATCTAGTCACAAACTTCATCTGATATCGCATATGATCATACTTTCATTAATAAGCATTACTGCGGTACTGAGTCAAATGGTTTTTGGAAGTTAAAAAATAATACATTCACCTGCTTGCCTTGATCCGTAATTTAAGAATTTTGTGTTCGAAAAGTGTAAGTTGATTTTCACATGACTGGCAGTTTGGTTTTTGGAATCCATGCTGGTTGGCATGAAGACCATTCTGTTTCAATTATATTTAAGCTCAATACAACTGAGGAATGGAAAAAGGGACTGATACATCACATATTACAGTTTCTATCGAGCAAGAAAGCTCAAGTTGACTGGATCCAAGAGGTGCACATGAATTTGGAGAGCAACTGGAATACAGTAAATTGGGATGTGCTACAAAAATGTCCTTTCAAACTGATAATTGAAGTTGCCACAGGTTACCATACACAATTAGAAAGAGAACAAAAACACTGTGGACAGAGGAGCAAAGAAGGTTGGAAAGTGTACAAATGAAAGAATACTGGACAACATATTCCACAGACTGCAGGTATACACAATGTGCACAGTGATAGTGAAGAGAGAAGTTAGAACTATTTTTTGTAATGTAAGTTATCTTCTGTAAATCACACATTTCCAAAGAACATTGTACCATACGGGCAAAATGAATAAGGCATTGCAGTTGTTAAGACAATAACCTGATATTCAGAAGTAAGGTTTGCTCTCTCCAGCTATCCTGACTTAGGTTTTTCTGAATCATTTCAGTTAAATGCCGGAATGGTTCCTTCAGACAGGCCACAGCCACGGCTCATTACCTGTCCTCTCCTAGCAAAAACAATCTTATATATTCTACATGTAAGCTATTATATTTGAACTATTTATTTCTGTTGTGTTATGACAAATCCCGTATCACTGTGAGATGATCCTGAATGAGGAAATACATAAAAGGAATCCCAAAAGAATATTTGGAAATGATGGTAACACATTTTGTAGAAAAATAAACAACCTTGTCATGTTTGAGGGCATTATATTCTATATTGGAAAATGACACATTAGAATCAAGACTGTTAAGAACGAAGAGTTCTGGTTGGGCAGAATGGAACATGTCCCTACACACACTTTGCTAAAGGGGGATTCCATTGTCATGAATGGGGCAGGTGCACTAAATTTTTCGTCAATCAAAGGCTAATATAACAAAAAGTATACACAAAAATAAACTAAAGACTGATTGATGATTATAAAAATATTTGTTTTACCTTCTCTTCAAATCTGAGTATCAGAAAAACACCTTGTGAGGTGTTAATCATCTTTAAAACCTTGTCATGTGTGGGGCAACTAATGGCTATAGTATTGAATGCCCACCAATATTTTACAAGTGAATCATGCACTTGTTTTCTTTTGAAAACATTGAATAACATGATTAAAACAATTATCTATATGATGAAATATCAACAAATGTAACATTATTAATATTTACTTATAAAAACTGCAATTGAAGACAGTCACAGGTGGAAAACACATTGTTTCATGAAGTAGAATTTGTTTTCATAAGTTAAAATTAATTTTATTGTATTAATTTAAAGACAAGTCACCAGTTAACATATTTAGACTCCACTCCCTATTTAAATAACCTTTCAGTAAAGTTTTGTTAATTTCATTTTCCATAGGATCATTCTGATGAGAAACCTTCACCCAATACAGATACAAATTGGTGTGATGTACAGTGTAGGAAAAGAACTTTTTGATCTACAGATCAGCAAGTATCATTCACAACACGAAAACAACAAACCAACAACATACACAAAACGAAGCAGAATGCATCTGCAAAACCAAAAATGCTGTATGCAACTGCACTAAAGAAAAGTGTAGAGGAAGAAAGACCTCAAGCATCTGCCATAGCTTCAGTCAGAAATTCAAGTACTAGAGAAAGAAAAAAATCAGATAATAGGCACTGGTGAAGAACAAGGAATGCTATATAGAGTGAAAATAGCATGGTTTCATTTAGGAAAAGTGAAAAACAGCACAACAACTGAAAATTTCACCAAATTCCTTGAGAAAATCTTTCCAACTTTCATGTAGAAAAACTGGAAACAAAGGGTGTGAACAGCAGCTTCAAGACTGGTGTGGACTTCCATCTAAAGGACAAGATGATGGACACAACACTATGGCCAAAGAATATTGTTGTCACGCATTTTTTATTCTGGAGATCGACCAGTGCCCCAGTAAAATAGTGCCCGAAATAAAAACCCAAGGCCCCATAATATCTCACTAACAGTAGAGATAATAGTTATACGCCCATAGTTATAGCAGTTGTTAATGTACAGTGTTTAAGAACCAAGGTGGACCTTCTATCATTCTTTGTAGAAGAAGTCAAGCCAGATGTTTTATGTATCTGTGAACACTGATCAGATGAAGCAGAAGGTGACTATTACAGAGCCATTGAATATTTGGACATGGTAAATTCATGGTATCGAACTACTACAATTCATGGTGGTGTATCTGAATATGCAAGCAAGACTCTTAGTGTAAAGGAAATAGACTTAAAAAAACTTTTCCACCGACCTTGATCTAGAATTAGCTTCACTAGTGTTAACAGATAATGACCTTATTATTGTCTCTGTGTACCACTCACCAGATGGTAATTTTGAAAACTTCATTGCACAAGTGGAAACCTGTTTGTCCTATCTAACACATCTTAAATCTAAAATTGCACTGTATAGAGATTTCAACATACATATAGGTGATGGAAGCACTAAAGAGAGAGTCTTCATGACTTTGATAAATAGCTATGGGCTATTTGTTGCAAACCGACTGCCAACAAGAGGTGATGCCTGCCTACACACAGTTATCACTAACCTCAATATCTGGGACCATAATATCAATGTAGTTGAACCAATGATTGCTGACCATAGTGCATTAGTAGTGGAAATAAGTATGAAATGCTCGAGTCAACTGCAACCAAGCCCATGGCACTCCAGTTACACATTTAGTAAAAGGATCATAAAGAAGAGAGACTAAATGATCTTAAAATAGCCCTGCCAAGTGTAAACTGGCAGCAAAAAATTGCAGGAATGGGGGCCAGTGCCTCATTTGAACATCTGTTCCAATCATTAAAAGCTAAATTTGATGATTTATTTCCAGAAATCCACAAGAAGTATCCTACAGGCAAAGCTAAAGGAAGGGACAAACCTACTACAGGGAAGATGTTGTATACCCCTGAGCTAAATAAATTAAAATGCATTGTGCTAATTTTCCGGGACTATATGAAAGTAGCTAGAGATCTCCCATCTAGAGACCTGCTTCATTGTAACTATGTAAGAGCCAAACGAATTTATAGGAAGCAAGTGGAGGAGGCAAAAAAGAGATACAATGACAGGTTCATTGAAGAGGCTCACAATCCATGCAA
Source organism: Schistocerca cancellata (assembly GCF_023864275.1). Lineage (NCBI taxonomy): Eukaryota > Metazoa > Arthropoda > Insecta > Orthoptera > Acrididae > Schistocerca > Schistocerca cancellata. The sequence goes on from NC_064627.1 coordinate 1,114,868,355, forward strand.
AGCAGCTTGGAATCTGGTAAATGAGTGCAGAAAAAAGCCCACCTCAGCCTTAAATTCTGGTAGCCCTGATGCCTTCAATCAGTATTTTGTTAGGATAGTGAAAGATACTATTAAAGAAATACCAGACTCAGGCTTAGTCCCCATAAGTCACATGAGAAACATAACCAGTAGCACTTTTGAAAACTGGAAGGAAGTGCACCCTAAGAACATCGTAAAAATAGTTAAGTCATACAAGAACTCAGAGAGCAAAGATATCTATGGTATGTCTTGCACAATGCTGAAGAAAATTATTCTAGAGCTTGCTCAACCATTATCCATAGCAATTAACAAATGCTTATCCTCTGGTGTCTTCCCAAAATTTCTTAAACTAGCATGGACAGTACCAATCTACAAAAAAGGTGACCCGTGTGAAGTGTCCAACTACAGACCAATTTCTATCATTCCTATTCTAGCTAAAGTTATGGAGTCTGTTATGAAACTCCAGTTACAGAATTATTTTGAAGTAAATAAGCTCTTCCAGGACACACAGCATGGTTTTCGCAAGGGAAAGTCAATGTTTACAGCAGCACTGGACTTAACCAGAAAAATAAGGCAAGGATTCGAAGACAGAGAAAGTGCGGCACTGACACTCTGTGATCTTAGCAAGGCATTTGACTGCATTTCCCACAAGATACTGCACAATAAATTGAAGTGTTACGGTGTCGGAGGTGTTGTTCTGGCAACTTTTCAGTCTTATCTGGAAAACCGGAGACAAGTGGTATCAATTCATGGAGCAACATCACAAGAACAAAAGCTGGAACATGAAGTACCTCAAGGGTCCATCATAGGGCCTCTCCTGTTCCTCATTTATGTCAATGATATGGGTTATAACAACAATATGTTACAGTTTGCTGATGACACCACCCTTTTTGCCAAAGGAAGAACTGCTGCTGAATCACTCCAAGAAACAGATGTACTCTTCCAAAACATTAAAGAATGGTTCATCAAAAATAAAATGAAAGAAGAAAAAACACAACATCTGATATGCACCCTTAACAACATCGGATGCCATGATAATATGGAGGCTGTCAAACTGTTGGGCTTCAAGATAGACAGGAAACTAACAATGAACGAACACACAGTGTACATGTGCTCCAAGCTCTCCCGTGTAATATATCTTCTGAGGAGGTTAAAAGGTGTATTGAGTGACCATTATCTCATAACAGTATATTATGCCCTATTCCATAGCCACATCAATTATGGCCTACTGTTATGGGGACATTCTGCAGGTTGTAAGGATGTGCTAATTCTACAGAAAAAAGCTCTCAGAATAATCACATCAAGCAAAGACAGGAGCACTGCAGGCCTATATTCAAGCAGTTAGGAATTATGACAGTCTTCAGCCAGTATGTGTTTTTATGTCTCATCAACATGAAAGAAAACCAAGGAGTCTTCAGCATGAGGCAAGATATACACAATCACAAGACCCGTAACAAGAGGAGCATCGAAATACCCAGGTGTCGACTGACGGGAACGCAAGACAGCTTTCCAGTAGTTGCCCTAAAGATGTTCAACTCACTGCCTCAAGAAGTGCAATCCCTGCTGCTAGGAACATAAAGAAGGAGAGTAGCACAGGACCTGAAAGAACACCCATTGTACTCCATTGGTGAATTCTTTAATAGTGACCAAAGTGAATGGACAAACAAATATTGTTTCTATTAAGTATAAATGTCTTAATTTTGTGAATATTTTTTTAAACATAATTAACCTTGACGCAGTCTGTCCAGTCATGGCTGGTAAACGACACAGATTTAGTAATAAAGTAATAAAGAACAGTAAATCCTACAAATGTGGAATGAGCCATTTTACTTTCACATTGCAAATTAATTTGTAAATATGGCTGATGGTTGCTTGTTGGACATTTATAAAGAACCTAAAACAAATGTGTCTTTGTAAGTGATACCCGCCACCTTTTATGCATTACAATAATAAAAAGTCTTCTATAGAATAGGAGACGTCAAGAAGAAACTTTTCCAGTTCATTTTCAAATTTTGCTTTGCTGTCTGTCAGACATTTTGTATCAGTGGGTACCTGATAAAAACATTTTAGTTGCAGCATTATTCACCCCTTTTTGCATTAAACCCAACTATAATTTGGAGTAATGAAATGTCATTTTTCCTTCTGGTATTGTAATTACGTACGTCATTGTTCCTTTTGAACTGCAGTGGATTATTTAAAAAAAAAATCATGAGGGAATACATATACTGTGAACCAGTCATCAGAATGCCCAACTCCTTTAACAGATGTCTAATATATGATCATGGGTAGACACGATATTTTTGAGCAATGAAGACTTTTTTTTCTTAAAGATGAGTTACACCTGAACATTTTTCTACAGGAGATTACTGAATGAAAATGTATTTCCTGTGAATGCTCTCATCTGCAACATCCTCAGTTCTGCACCTCTAGGGGCATTATACCAATGATAGGTGTAACACGTGGTGTGGAAATAACAAATGGGGTGAAAATTTCAAAATTCCTACGTGTCCATATTGATGAGAATTTAAAGTAGAAAAATCAAATTTTGAAACTCCTAAAACAACTTAGTTCAACCTCATTTGCATTTAGAGATATTGCAAATGAAACTGAACTAACCTGTTTTAGGAGGTCAAAAATCTGATTTTTCCAGCTGAAGTTTTCATCAATATGGACACCTAATAATTCTGAAGTTTCCACCCTATTTATTATTTCCACACTACGTGTTACATGTATCATTGGTACAGTGCCCCTAGACATGCAGTACTGAAGATGATGTGTGCTTTTGAAATTGTGGGTGAGACCATTCACAGGAAGCTTTGTTTAGATACACTGAAGCACCAAAGGAACTGGTATAGGCATGCATGTTCAAATACAGAGATATGTAAACACACAGAATATGGCTCTGCAGTTGGCTATGCCTATACAAAACAAGTGTCCGGCATGGTTGTTACTTCAGTTGCTGCTGCTACAATGGCAGGTTATCAAGATATAAATGAGTTTGAACATGGTGTTGTAGTTGGTACATGAGCAATGCGACACATCATCTCCGATGTAGCGATGAAGTGGGGAATTTCCCTTATGACCATTTCACAACTGTATCATGAAAATCAAGACTCCGGTAAAACATCAAATCTCCTCCATCACTGTGGCCGGAAATAGATCTTGCAAGAATGAGACCGACGACAAGTGAAGAGAATCATTCAATGCGACAGAAGTGCAACCATTGTGCAAATTGCTGCAGATTTCAATGCTTGGGCCATCAACAAGTGTCAGTGTGCAAACCATTCTACAAAACATCATCAATATGGGTTTTCGGAGCCGAAGGCCCATTCGTGTACCCTTGATGACTGTACGACACAAAGCTTTATGCCTTGCCTGGGCCCGTCAACACCGATGTTGGACTGTTGATTACTGGAAACACTTTGCCTGGTCAGACGAGTCTCATTTCAAATTGTATCGAGCAGATGGACGTGTGCGAGTATGGAGACAACGTCATGAATCCATGGATCCTGCATGTCAGTAGGGGGCTGTTCAAGTTGGTGGAGGCTCTGTAATGGTGTGGGGCATGTGTAGTTGGAGTGATATGGGACCCCTGATACATCTAGATACAACTCTGACAGGTGACATGTACATAAGCACCCTGCCTGGGGTCACCAGTATCCATCCATGTCCATTGTGCATTCCTGCGGACTTGGGCAGTTCCAGCAGGATAAAGTGACACCCCACACGTCCAGAATTGCTACAGAATGACTCCAGGAACACTCCTCTGAGTTTAAACACTTCCGCTGGCCACCAAACTCCCCAGACATGAACACTATTGAGCATATCTGGGATGCCTTGCAACATACTGCTCAAAAGAGATTTCCACCCTCTCAGACTCTTGCGGATTTATGGACAGCCTCACAGGATTTATGATGTCAGTTGGATTCATGGTGTCAGTTCCCTCCAGCATAACATCAGACATTAGTAGAATCCATGCCAAGTCATGTCGCGGCACTTCTGCATGCTCGTGAGACCCTACACCATATTAGGAAGGTGAACCAGTTTCTTTGGCTCTACTGTGTACATGAGGAAGAATAATGGTGTAACACTGAGCCTTTGGGAACGCCATACCTAATTTCTCATCACTTAGGATAATGTCTCTTGACCACATTAAGTACAACTTACTTCATTCTTTTGGTTAGATACGACATTATCCATTGGTTTGCTACCCCATCAACTGCACAAAACCTCAATTCATTTAGCAGAATACTCTGATTCACACAGTCAAATGCCTTTGACAAGTCGCAAGAGTATCAACTGGCGCTATCTTGCTGTTTAATGCGTGTAAAACTTGGTGAGTAGACAATGTAAATGGCTTTCTCAATCGGAAAACTCTTCTGAAATCCAAATTGTTTGCTGAGTTAGTATTGCTGTTCAGTTGATAGACTATTCTACAATACATCACGTACTCAAAAAATTTTTAAAATGATGTTAGCAGTGAAGCAGGTCGGTAGTTATAGACACCTCTCTATCACCTTTCATGAAGAGATGTTTAACAACTGCAGGTTTCGGTTTCTCTGAAAGAACTAGAGTTAGTGTTGCAACAGTGAACTCTAAATTCACGGGGATCGCTGGTCATGCATTACAAATGCCTCTATACATTGCAACTGATATAGAAGTTCTAAATTTGACCGTAAATTGCTAAAGACCAAGAAAATACGGAGTGTATATAGTGTATGCATGTAATAAGTAAAAAGGGCATTATCATTTAAAATTGACTGAAATTTGTTCGGAATTTTTGGTACTTATTTCGTCAGCTGTTATTTCCAGATTGTATATTTGACTTACAAGTGACACCTCAGTACCGATATTACGGGGTCAACGCACTTGCACCGTTTGGGTGGGGTTGCGCTCCAACGCGAGAGACTCGGTAGCCTATTTCAAAGTAATATTTGGAAGGAAGCAGTGGTGATAACAAATGTATATTGCATATACATTTTGTTACCTACATATTTTGGTAGGAGATCTTCGTAGATTTCCAATCCTGATGAATCGTACAGGTATAGTTCAACCACATCGTCCGTATCCTGGATTGGAATCTGCTTCACAAACAAATCAGCTCCTAAAGTCTAGAAGAGAAAATAAGGATTTAACTTTCCTTCCATTCCCTGCGTAATGCGAAACGAAGTAACTTAAAAATTGTTCTTTTACCATTGTATAACTTTTCGGAAACTGTCTACCCTCTGACAACAACATTTGCATTAAAGCAGTTTTACCGACAGTCGAATCACCGACAACAGCACACTTTACCCGAAGTATATTGGGCATCGTGGGAAATAATACTTCTGTAATACCAGTACTGCTTCTGTCTTCAGCCAACGGAATTCTTGTTTAAACTGTTTCAGCTTGTTGCTAAGCAACAATTTATGTTGCAGAAAACGAGAAGTCAGATGGGTATTTGTTTTGTTATCTTTTACAACTGAATTACTTCAATTTATAACCATTTATCGGCTCGTGACTTTGTTCATCTCCGACAGCAAGCTATACCATCGCCTCACGCCTGTAAACATACAAGCTTATTTTCCGCGAAAACAAAACAAAACACTGTGACAACTCTTTCATTCCAATAACAGGTGATGCAACAAAAGGTGTCGCTAATGAGTCATCCGTTGATATTCTAGGTGTTTGAGATCGGTAAACTTTTTTGTGCTGTCATTGAGTGAAACTGATTGGTCCATAGACAGGGATGGTTTGGGCGTATTAATTTTATTCACATCTAAACCAGTCATTTAATTAAATTACGGTGTCTTCGTTTTTAGATGTATTTTACATAAATAAATTAAATCGTGATCTCAGTATTTGAGCATTAGATGAAAAAAATCTCAACATTCGTAATCAGAAGAAAGAGTCTAGTAAACTGAACAGCTTTGACATAGCGTTGAAGCCGTTTAGATATCTGTGAGAAGGGCGGGTTACACAGGTTGACGTAGACAGGCAGGCGTCGCTGCAGAGAATGTTTAAGTGACATACCGCAAGGTTTATGAACAACCGTTGGCCGGAAGTTTGTATCCTCCATTCAAAAAGATATTATCTGGCGTATAATAGTTAAAAGTGTAAAAGTGAAGTGCAAATTGTTGGTTTCTCACTTCCTAACCTAATTTATTGTACGTTATTTGAAAGCAAAATGCTGAAGTTCATCAGAGGGAAAGGCCAGCAGCCATCAGCTGAAAGACAGAAGTTACAGAGAGAGCTATTTGCTTTCAGAAAGGTGAGTACTTCTTCAGTATAGCTCTTCGTCGCACCGTCATTTAATAGACGGTTGGACACAGTTTGTTGTTCAACTACATGGAGGTTGCAAACGTCGTTATGATTTGTGTGACAGTGTAAGTGGAAGTATCGCTTTTTTACTACTACAATGGTAACACTTATGTAGTGGGATTAAGAGCTTGTAACTAATTCTTGAGTTGCAAGAAATCGTTTATAATTTAGTCTTGCACCGGTCGTGTCTTCGTTTCTTATTGTTTTGATACTTGACAGTTATTTACAACAGGTGTGATGTTCCATGGGACAAGAATGTGTGTTGTTCGTTCAGTCAGAACAAGCAGCTTCGCAATTAAAAACTGACTGGGGATTTATTTATGTTTTTCGAATACTTGGTACTAAAATCGTCCCATCTATATCTGTCAAGTGCTATTGGGTTTCTTTCGGTCTAAGATTAATGGACTGCAGTACATTGATGGATGCTTATTAGTGTTACCACAGCAATGACGCCATAGTAATGCCCTTATTGTACAGCAAATATCACCACTATTATGTCGTGTGATTAGAAACGAGTCACATTATAACCTGCAAAGTTTAGTCTTCCCACGTTTAAAGATTTACTCCACAGTGGTTGCTTAATCTCTGCATGGGTCGATGAGTGGTGATATTGAATTGGTCAAAGAATACAAGACCTCCTATTACCTGTAAACTACAGTTCAAAGAAATTCTGTAGTAGATCTGGCTTTATTCTCTACACATTGTACGTTTCATAATAGTTATAGCCTCTAATGATGTAGGCATACCACTAATTGTAGATGTTAAGATTTATTTGATTACAACAATACTTACTGTACAATCCCAAAATACTTTTACGTGGAGTCTGAGTATTATATTTGAAGTCAATTGACTGGTTAATAATGAGTCCTCTCACTCACAAGCAGCTAAGTTTGTTCTCTATATCTGCCATTTTAGATCACAAAGAGTGCAATCTGTAAAAAATCCTTTTTACTCTCTCAGGTCAGAAATTCTGTGGGCCTACATATTTATTTATGGAATCTCAGTCAAAACACAGATATGGCACCGCTTGCTGTGAAGGATTGTAAAATGAAGCTGCTGCACAGTATAGAATTTAGAGTTTGATGTTACATTTATTTCCCTTATGTGTGAAGTCAGAGTATTCAAACAGTATTAAAAAGTTAAAATGTTCACATTTAATTGATTGTATATACTTGTAGCTATCAGAAATTCATGTGATGTTAATTTGCACATTCAGTTCCTTTCATGAATTCTGTGATAATGTTATTTGCTGTAAGTTCTCTGCACGTCAGTATGAATAGGTGTGTAAGATCACATATTAATGTTTGAAAACACATGTGCATGAAATGTGGATTACAGTAGTATATGACGGTGAAAAAGTTAGTTTTCTTAGTTATTGTGTAATGTGCATTCAATCAACTAAGATTACAGCTTTGGGGTAATCTTCCTTTGATAACTAAAAAGTGGTTTACATTGAGTGGTGCTTGTTTGCCTTGCAATATTAATGGGAATGAGTTCAGGGTTAATGAAATGCTAGTTGCATGTAGTATTGAATAACATTTTGTAAACAATGGGAATGCAGGGGTGGCTTGCACTTCTGCTCCATCTCTACTCTGCAGACAACTGTGAATACGTGGCAGTGAGTACAGTGTTTTGTCACAGGTATTAGGTTTTTTTTCCCATTCCATTCATGTCCTGAGCATGGAAACAATTGGTGTTTAAGTGTGTGTGTGTGTGTGTGTGTGTGTGTGTGTGTGTGTGTGTGTGTGTGTGTGTGTGTGTGCGCGTGCGTGCGTGCGTGCGAGATCGCACGCGCGCGCGTGCTGTCGATAAGTAGGAGGGCCATTATATATTCCTAGTATCATCATTTAAAGCCTGTTCCTGAAACTCAGTAAGTAGGTTTTCTTGGACTCGTTTATATATAATATTCAGTAAGTAGGGTTTTTGGGGATAGTTTGTCTATTGTAGAGTCTACTTGTTCAGTTTCTTCAGCATCTCTGTGACCCTCTCCCTAGCGTCAGATCAACCTGTGAGCACTCGTGTGCTGCCCTTCTGTGTATACTTTCAATATATCCTTTTAGTCCTATTTGGAATGGGTCCCACACAAGAGAGCAATATTCCAAGATGGGTCATATGAGAGATTTGTTTGTCACCGATTGCATTTACCAAGTAATTTACTAATTAACCAAAGTATACAAAGTGCTTTACCAGTGACTCAGCCTGTAAGATCATTTCATTTCACATCCGTACAAGGTTACACCCAGGTATTAGTAGGAGTTGGACGGTACAAACTGTGACTCGGTGATGTTATAGGATAGGCTGCTGTGTTTTGTTTTTTGAAGTGCACAATTTTACATTTCTGAACATTTAAAGCAAGTTGCCAATCTGCACCACTTTGAAATCTTATCAAGAGCTGACTGAATATTTGTGCAGCTTTTCTCAGACAGTACTTCATTATAGAAAACTGCATCATCTGCAAAAAGTATGAGGTCACTAGTAATATTGTCTGCAAGGTCATTAATATACAACATAACAGCTAGGGTCCCAAAACACTTCCTTGGGGCACACCCAAAGTTAGTTCTGGATCAGCCAGTGATGTTCCATCCAAGATCACATGCTCTATCCACCCTTAAAAATTTCATTGTTACCCCATATGATTGTACTTTTTACAACAAGTGTAGAAGAGGTACTGGGTCAAGTACTGTTCAGGAGTAAAGTAATACTGCTTCTACCTGACTGCTTTGATCAAAAACTTTCAGTATGTCATGTCAAAAAAGTGTGTTTGGTTTTGCATGATCATTGTTTACAGAATCCGGAAATACAGAAGCGTCCGATCTTACCCGTCGGCTTTGACCCATGACGTCACAAATATGGCGGAAACGACCATAAACGACAATTCCAATATGGCGGATATAAAAACATCGCATACGTATCATAAACACTGAAATACACAGGTTTCACAAAAAGCCTAATGACTCTAACGGGACAAGCGTGGGAAATTGGGGGTTTTTGGGTGGGGAGAAACTAAATATACACAAATGTAGCCACCGACCGCCATACAAAACCACGCAAAACGACGAAAAAAATCGACATCACAAAACTGACCAAATACCAAAAAACACATTCTTATCCGGAATCAGACACTTCCCTTGACCTATATAGATCTACAGTAACTCCCGATCCCATAAATTGGGATCGAACACTTCCCTTGACCTATATAGCTCAACAGAACCTCCCGATCACATCCCCCAATACAAAATTAAAAAAACACCACAAACCATAGCAAACAAACACTTCCCTTAAACCTACATACATCTACAACAGCTCCAGATCCCATAAATTAGGATCGAACACTTCCCTTGACCTATATAGCTCAACAGACTCTCCCGATCCCATCCACCAATACAAAAATCAAAAAACACCACAAACCATAGCAAACAAACATAGCTGTAGAAATTTGATCAGCTCTAACGGTGTCTCGCCCATCATCGCCCTCAACCGAGCACTATTCATGCGGTCTTTCATATCCATTTCTGAACAAAAAACCACAACCGAATACACTCAATAACAAACTCACCCGACGTACAGCAATTATCATTACATTAACCATCACACAAAACCGTTAACTCACTAATATAAATTCCGCTTCAAAACCACGAACACAGCACTCACCACTGAGCAACAGCAAACTGGCCCCAACACACCAAACAAACGAAAACCATGAACACACCACCAGAGGGCACAACAAACACCAACACGACATCTACAAACACGCCACAATCACAAACCAAACTCCGCGCCGTAATGACGTCACACACCACAACACTCTTACGTCACGGGTCAAAGCCGACGAGTAAGATCGGAGGTTTCTGTTGACCCCAGAATCCTTGCTGGCTGGCAGGGAGTTTGGTATACCTCATTATATTTGAGCTTGGAATAGGTCCTGAGATTGTACAACAAATAGATTTTGAGGATGTTGGAGTGTAGTTTGTGGGTCAATTCTACTACCCATCTTGTAAATGGTTGTGACCTGTGCTTTCTTCCAACTACTGAGCAAAGTTTTCTGTTCAAGGGATGTATGATGGATTATTGTTAGAAAAGGAGGTAACTTGGAACAGAATGTGCTAGTCATTCCATCGGGCCCTGGATCTTTATTTAATTTTTATTATTTCGGATGTTTCTCAGCACCACTGATACTAACAGCTATTTCACTCATCTTTTTTGTGGAACTAGGATTAAAGTGGGGCACTTCTCCTGGGTTTTCCTTTGTAAAGGAACATTTTAAAATGGAGTTGAACATTTCAGCTTTTGCTGTGCTGGTCTCTATTTCAGATCCTGTCTCATTTGCGAGTAATTGGATACTGACTAACAGCCTTTACATACAACCATTTCATTGTGTTTTGTGAAATATCATTTGCAGTATTCTGCTACTGTAGTCATTGAAGGCTTCACGTAGTGCTTCCCTGACAGCCATTACATGAGTATACACTAAGTTTCTATAAACTGTTAGGATTCTCTGGAAACGGTCTATTATAGTTGGAATGAGCAGTCATTTGTTCAGTCAGTAGCCCTAACACAAGGACAGGAGCATCTTTAAATGGTAACCTGTTACTGTGATTGGTAAACTTTCTTCTATTCCATCTTCTTTGTTCTTGCTCTTTGATGAATGATAATGCTGCATATCCACTTTTTGACTGCTGCAGTGGGCTTTATTCTCAAATTACAAAGTATTACCTTGTTGTTGGAGGAAATTTGCTGCACGTCTCATATTTTCTTTTTTTTTCTTTTTTTTTTTCTTTCTTTCTTTTTTTTTTTAAAAAAAAAAGAAAAAATGAGAATACCACGTCACTGAACTGTCCATCAGCAACTACAAGAATCTGTTGACAAGGCGTAATGCCAGTCCCTCCTTGCCAGGCATGAAGTACTGCTCCGTAAATACACCTCTGCACACAAATAACTGTTTTCACACACTGTTGAAATTATTAGCATGTTTTTAAGCAATGTGAGGGACAATGCTGTTTTCCTAAACACATCCCTATTTTGCATATAAGCCACTTTTCTTCTGCTGATATAGACTCACACCAAAGGCCAACTTAAGTTCCACATTTCCCTCTAGAGAAACCTTAAACATGAGTTGACCATTGGCAACCCACACATATTGGCTTCCCCTGCTGTCCAGTCTGGGACGTTGCTGTTGGAGACATTCTATCTGGTTCGAACAGTGTCCTGGATACTCAGCTGCACAGCCTTACAGCCTTTCACAGTGCTTAGCTTTGGTCTGTGCTCTAGCAGTGGGGAAGTACTGCACATGGAATTTCACACCTCTAGGTCCCACCTCTGTAGTGGCCAAGAGAAACTCGAAAATTTCCTTCATGCATTGGTGTTTACATCTCTTTTCATTTTACTGCATCAGATTTCCTCTTTATTTTCTTTTATATTTTATGACACATTTTATGTATTATCTCGGTGACACTGAAAGCATCTCTAGGTGAGATTCCAGATGTTACTTCACGTGTATAAAATGCATAAGGGAAAATATTAAATTATATAACTCAAAACAAATACAATAAATGTGTTGTCCTTAACCTCTTCTAGCAATTGTCGTATATCTATTTCATGGTGGCTTAGTTGATAATGGTCACACTCTAAAACTAATTATTTGAGTCAATCCGTGGCCTGTTGGAAGGTATTTTTTGACAATTGATAAGGCTCTTACCTGCAGCTCCATTCCTTCCATCCATCCAATTCTGTAGATAACACTGTAAAAGACAACTTGTACATCAACAAATGGAAGCAGGAACTGCAAGTTAATTTTGGGCTGAAGTGCAGTCAAGGTGTACCAACTTCTTTAATCAAGTATTGCATGCTGTGAAGCGATGTGGACACAGTGAATCATGAGTCAGTTGCTAGAAGCCATTGAGAATAAAAAAATGTAATGATTTATTTTGGCTGAAAATGCTAAGTGATTACATTTGATTTTCAAATGGAGAGTGGGCAGAAAACTAGGTATGCACACAGATTGACCTGTAGTGATGCCCAAAGCCTAGGTTGGTTTTGACTGGACAGTTTCGTTGAGAGTTGGTGAAGCCAGCGAATGTCAGCACAAGACTAAGATTCCCATAATGAATTGATGTGTTGCATAGCCTCAGATACGTTCTTAATCGAATAACCTACTTGTATATGTTATTTCCCATGTTGCTGATAATTCCAACAGTAGAGTTCAATTCTAACTTAATGGAATAAAATAATAGCTAACTTTATTTACGAACCATAGGAAACTAAGAACAGACATTGTGGTTGCCGTTAACGACCATTCATTGTGCATACAGTGGAAGACCCAGGTACGTCATGACTGCAGTTTAATTGAAGTTGTCATTTTATTAGATAACTAATGTACCTAAAACCAAAAAGTTGCAATATATTTTAATGACAGTCTGTTTTACGGAAGTCTTTTTTAACTTGCAATGCAACTCCATTCCTTGAGACAATTTAGAGAGAGTGCCCAGTAGGGTCTTTTATAAATTTATTTTTGTTGTAATAATTTCCATTTATATTTAATGTATAATTGAAGATTTATTTGAATAACGTATGTTGTCAATAAAATATGCAAGGGCTGTACAGCTCATAAAAAGTGGTGGGAAGAGCTTATTGACTTTGCGCCAGAATGACCCACACATAATGCTGACAGGGAATGAAAAACTATATGAAAATTATTATTTTTTGTTGTGATTGTATAATTCCCCATTTACATTACATTTAGTTTCTTATTCCATCTTGTACATAGTTAAAGTGTTGTCAGCAAACTTAAGAGATAAAATTCTTTCTCTCTGAATGTTAATTCCTTTTCTCCATTGCTTCTTGGTTTCCTTCACAGCTTGTTCAAAGTACAGATTGGCTAACACTGGGTTGGGCTACAGCCCTGTATTCCTTCTCAACTGTTGCATCCCTTTGATGTGCTTCAACTAGTAGATAAACTTACGTTTTCTGTATTTTATCCTTGCTACCTGCAGAATTCCAGAGAGTGTATTCCAGTCAGCAATGTCAAAAGCTTTTACTAAACTTATAAATACTCTTAACATATGTCCATCCTTTTTCAGCCCACCTTCTACGTCACAGGATCAGTATAGCCTCACAGATCCCAAAATTTTTCCAAACTCAAACTAAACTTCCCCACAGCCACCTTATACTAATTTTTGCAGCCAAGGCTTACTCCACTGATAGTTCAGTAATATTCACACCTGCCAGCACATATCTTCTTTGAAGTTGTAACTATTACATTCTTCTTTAGTTCTGAGTATATTTTGTCATGGCTGACTCCCCAAAGGCACTCAATATCTTTGATGTTGTCTGCTCCTGTGGCTTTGTGTGCACTTGGGACTTCTAGTGCTCTGTCATATTCTTAAAACAATATCAGACCTCCCTTCTCATCTTTGTGTAGTTACTAAACCCTTTCTACAGTACTGTGAGAAAGTTTGTTTACCTTATTAATATTCTTCATCTTTATTCTTCATGTTTGCATACTTGCAGCCCTCTGGTGCTAGAGGGCTTGGAATTGTAGCTTGTAACATGGCAGTGTTTAGCGTAACCATGCCTGTGTGTGGGAAACTGTGTGCTGTAATCGAGTTTTCAATTCGAAGAGTTCGTCCACATGTGGAGCACAGTCTCCTTCAACATGAGTCTCAGACCGCATGCTGTGACATCTACAGCAGTCTGATGTCTTGAGTTCTGTCATCAGTCATCCCTCACAAAGTTCGGACTTGGCCCCATCTGGTTTTTGTCTGTTTCCTAAACTTATGGAACACCTTGAAAGATTCCACCTTTGATAGTGATGAAAGTGCGCAAGCAGAGGTGAGGTTTTGCCCTCGTCAACAATCATTCTAAAGTAACGGTATCTACAAACTGGTCTCTCGTTGGAAGAAATATGTTGCTTGCCATGGTGACTGCTTGGACAAATAAATAAGTGAGTATGAAGAATAAAGACAAAGTTTGTTTTATTTAAAAACCTCTAACAGGTTCTGCATAAAAAATTAGGAGGCATTACTTTTCATCATGTCCTTATATTACTTTCATCTTGATGGCTATCCTTTTTTGCTTAGTACTGGTTTGGGTCAACTGATAGTTGCAATGCACCCGGCTTTGACCTGTGACGTAATTGTGTTGTGTGACATCATTGTGGGGTGGTGTCTTTGAAATGGATCATGTTTGTGGGGGCATGTTGGAGGAAACTGTGGTGCACTTTAAGTGTTGAATGTTTGTGTTTCTAATATGCGTATGCATTGGGAAAATGTATCAATGGACTTTAAGCTGTGTAATACTTGTTTTTTGAGGTAGGTGTTGTTGGCTTGTCAGTGAGTATCATAATTTCTGTAGTTACTGGCTACCAATTTGTTTTTGGTTTTGAAACTGTCAGTTTGTTGTTTTCAATTTGTTTGTTCATGGAATTTAGTTTTGTGTGTTCATAATTCATTAGTTGTTGCTGTGGGTGAGGATATGGCTGTGACTATAAAGTTTCTTCAGTTATGACCTTGCTGCAGAGTGTGTGAGGTGTTGAATTGATGAATTTGATGAAAGTTGGTGCATCTCTAACCAGGGACCAGTGCATGTGGCAGTAATTTTGTGATAATATTTGAAGGTCTGTTAGAAGGGGCTTTTTGTTCAGGCAATCAGGCTGGCCAAACAGGATATTGTTTTGCTAACATGTCTTTAATGTTATTGTTTGTATGCTGGGTATTGTGCACATGACAGGTGTGTGTTGTTGTTGTTGTTGTTGTTGTTGTTATGGTCTTCAGTCCAGAGACTGGTTTGATACAGCTCTCCACGCTACTCTATCCTGTGCAAGATTCTTCATCTCCCAGTACCTACTGCAACCTACATCCTTCTGAATCTGTTTAGTGTATTCATCACTTGGTCTCCCTCTACGATTTTTACCCTCCACGCTGCCCTCCAGTACTGAATTGGTGATCCCTTGATGCCTCAGAATATGTCCTACCAACCGATCCATTCTTCTAGTCATGTTTTGCCACAAATTTCTCTTCTCTCCAGTTCTATTCAGTACCTCCTCATTAGTTATGTGATCTACCCATCTAATTTTCAGCAGTCTTCTGTAGCACCACATTTCGAAAGCTATTCTCTTCTTGTTTAAACTATTTATCATCCACGTTTCACTTCCATACATAGCTACACTCCATACAAATACTTTCAGAAACGACTTCCTGACACTTAAATCTATACCCGATGTTAACAAATTTCTCTTCTTCAGAAACGCTTTCCTTGCCATTGCCTGTCTACATTTTATGTCCTCTCTACTTCGACCATCATCAGTAGAACTTTAAACATAGCTGTGTGCAGCAACCGTGAAAATATTTTTTATAGTAACGACAGCCCACTGGTTGCAATGGATTTTAGTCGAATTGACCATGATTTCGACTCCTAAACTAAGGGAGTCTTTGCCCTTTGTTACATTCAATAGTCTATTAAATCATTTTCGACACATGTCCTTCATATTATATAGGACAAACAGGACGAGCTTTTTCAGTCAGATATAAAGAGCATCCATGGGGGGAAAAAAGGCACTAACATTCATAATTCTTCTTTCGCTGATCATTTGCTGATCACAGGCCACAAACCTAAGGAAATTAATGAAATTAATATTCAGCACACAGAGAAAAAAGGTCGTAGACTTGATGTTCTTGAGGAAATGGAAATATTCAAACACTTCTCTCTCAATGATGACCTTATTCTTAATGAACAGTTACAGTTACGTAACAAGAATTTTTTCAGTGGCTTCAAACCTTTACTGAAGGATCCTTAAGATATTTTTCATCTATGTCAATTTTTCCTCATGTTTTTTCTGAAATGTTGTTCCCCTCCCCATACTCTTATTGCAGTTTAATCACTTACTGTATTTTACTGTAACAAATTACTGAAAAAATCTTTTTTGATAATTTATTACTGCTTTTAAATTATAATATGTCTTCATACTATAAAATGTTTAAAAGTTGTAGACACATCTGCTATACAAACTGCTGTAACCTTTCTATCATGTAAAACAGATGTTACCAATTTTTATCACTAGATGGCGCGACACCTCATGTCCACATCGTAGTGTAGCCGGCGCGCGCACAACCCAGTCTAATGCCAACTGTTTCAGTATACACAAGCAGCCCTTAGCGGCAGTCTTTAATTTTTAACTAGAAATGACAGTAAAACTTTTACGTAGGATGTTTTATTATGTTACGTGGCCTTTTATGGTGTTAAAATTTTATGACGAGAGCTGTTATGCTCAACTTTTTACGTATGTAAGTACATCTTTACATACGAATATTAATTATTACTGTCGTGTATTTTCTTATTAATGACTAACTTTGTATCCCCCTTATTTAGGTAATATAAATTCTGATGAAGACTCCCTTAGTTCAGGAGTCGAAATCATGGTCAGTTCGGGCCGGCCGGAAGTGGCCGAGTGGTTCTAGGCGCTACAGTCTGAAACCGCTACGGTCGCAGGTTCGAATTCAGCCTCGGGCATGGAGGTGTGTGATGTCCTTAGGTTAGTTAGATTTAAGTAGTTCTAGATTCTAGGGAACTGATGACCTCAGATGTTAAGTCCCATAGTGCTCAGAGCCATTTGAACCATTTTGAGTCATGGTCAATTCGACTACAAAATCCATTGCAACCAGTGGGCTGTCTTTACTATAAAAAAAACACCAGTTATTTTGCTCCCCAAATAGCAAAACTCATTTACTACTTTAAGCGTCTCATTTCCTAAGCTAATTCCTGCAGCATCACCCGATTTAATTCGACTACATTCCATTATTCTTGTTTTGCTTTTGTTGATGTTCATATTAAATCCTCCTTTCAAGACAATGTCCATTCCGTTCAACTGCTCTTCCAAGTCCTTTGCTCTGTCTCTGACAGAATTACAATGTCATCGGTGAACCTCAAAGTTTTTATTTCTTCTCCATGGATTTTAATACCTACTCCGAATTTTTCTTTTGTTTCCTTTACTGCTTGCTCAATATACGGATTGAATAACATTGGGGAGAGGCTACAACCCTGTCTCACTCCCTTCCCAACCACTGCTTCCCTTTCATGTCCCTCGACTCTTATAACTGCCATCTGGTTTCTGTGCAAATTGTAAATAGCCTTTCGCTCCCTGTATTTTACCCCTGCCATCTTTAGAATTTGAAAGAGAGTATTCCAGTCAACATTGTCAAAAGCTTTCTCTAAGTCCACAAATGCTAGTAACGTAGTTTTGCCTTTCCTTAATCTATTTTCTAAGATAAGTCATAGGGTCAGTATTGCCTCACGTGTTCCAACATTTCTACGGAATCCAAACTGATCTTCCCCGAGGTCGGCTTCAACCTGTTTTTCCATTCATCTGTAAAGAATTTGTGTTAGTATTTTGCAGCAGTGGCTTATTAAACTGATAGCTCAGTAATTTTCACATCTGTCAACACCTGCTTTCTTTGGGATTGGAATTATTATATTCTTCTTGAAGTCTGCGGGTATTTCGTCTGTCTCATACATCTTGCTCACCAGATGGTAGAGTTTTGTTAGGCCTGGCTCTCCCAAGGCTCTGAGTAGTTCTAATGGAACGTTGTCTACTCCCGGGACCTTGTTTAGACTCGGGTCTTTCTGTGCTCTGTCAAACTTTTCACGTAGTATTCATATCTCCTATTTCATTTTCATCTACATTCTCTTCCATTTCTAGAATATTGTCCTCAAGAACATCACCCTTGTATAGACACTCTATATACTCCTTCCATCTTTCTGCTTTCCCTTCTTTGCTTAGAATATCGTTTCCATCTGAGCTCTTGATATTCGTGCAAGTGGTTCTCTTTTCTCCAAAGTTCTCTTTAATTTTCCTATAGGCATTATCTATCTTACCCCTAGTGAGGTAAGCATCTACATCCTTACATTTGCCTCGAGCCATGTCTGCTTAGCCATTTTGCCCTTCCTGTCGATCTCATTTTTGAGACGTTTTGTACTCCTTTTTGCCTGCTTCATTTACTGCATTTTTATATTTTCTCCGTTTTATCAATTAAATTTAATATCTCTTCCGTTACCCAAGAATTTCTATTAGCCCTCGTCTTTTTACCTACTTGATCCTCTGCTACCTTCACTATTTCGTCTCTCAAAGCTACCCATTCTTCTTCTACTGTATTTCTTTCCCCCATTCTTGTCACCCCCTGCGGGTTTGGGAGTTAGAATAGGCCCGCGGTATTCCTGCCTGTCGTAAGAGGCGACTGAAAGGAGTCTCAAATGTTTTGCCCTTATGTGAAGGTCACCTCTCAGGTTTGACCTCCATCTTTCTAAATTATTCCGAAGAGCGAGCCAATTGGGGAAGGGCGCTTTACATGGTGCACTGTATCAGTCGTGCATTGAGACCTTTAGCCGGCCTTTTCGTCGTTGCAATGGTGTCCCGCTTGTTTTCCATCTCTTGGGCGAGGATACGTCCCTGGGTACGATTACCACCCTGCACTCTGCAGTGTTGCTTTTAACTGCAACGACGACCTTGGACTTTCTTGCACCTAAGATCCAGCACGGTAGCCAGTCTGTTGTGGTGGGGCCGCCATGTACCCTGTTGGTTGTAGCCCCGACAACACAGGGATCGCTCTACTGATGCCTGCACCGTTAACTCTCCACGTATGCCAAGGAGTAGATGCCCATCTCCCTGGGGCATCAGGACTCCCGGCAATGGCCATCCTGCCAGGTGGCTATTGCTGTGGGTGGGTGGCACCCGTGGGGAGGGCCCTTGGTCGGAGTAGGTGGCATCAGGGCGGATGACCTGCAATGAAGCGTGGTACATCATCTCTCGCTGGTGGGCCTCCACCAGCAGTCTCTAAGCGATCGATGTCTAACCTCAACGGCAGGAAATACGAACCACGATCATTTCCCTCCCTGGCCACTCCATGGGAGGAACGTATGGCAAAAGAAGGCAGTGGGAATATTCACCCCGGTACCTCGTGTGTATTTGGTTGATGGGGACTCGTTTCTGTCGACCAAGCCCCAGTTTTTTGTGGAGCATTTAGAGGACAAGTTTGGGGAGGTGGAGGGCTTGTCCAAGATGCGCTCTGGTTCTGTGCTCATCAAAACGGCATCCTCTGCCCAGTCACGGATGTTGCTCAATTGTGACAAGTTGGGGGATATTTCCGTTAGCATCACGCCGCATAAGAGTCTGAACATGGTCCAGGGTATTATATTCCACAGGGATCTTCTTCTGCAGTCCGACGATGAATTACACACCAACCTCGCACGACGAAGTGTTCACTTCATCCGGCGCGTCCATCGGGATCCGAGGGATAATCAGGTAGCCACCGGTGCCTTCATTTTGGCCTTCGAGGGTGATGTCTTACCCGAAAAGGTTAAGGTGATGGTTTACTGTTGTGATGTGAAGCCATATAGCCCTCCTCCGATGCGGTGTTTTAAATGCTGGAAGTTCGGGCACATGTCATCTCGCTGTACTTCCAGCATCACCTGTCGAGATTGTGGCCGTCCTACCCATCCCGATAATCCATGTGCCCCGCCTCCTATCTGTGTTAACTGCGGAGAACACCATTCCCCCTGCTCACCGGACTGTAGGATCTTCCAGAAGGAAAGGAATATAATGGAATATAAGACTCTGGACCGCCTGACCTACACCGAGGCAAGGCGAAAATATGAGCGGCTACATCCTGTGCCCATGATATCCACCTATGCCGCTGCTGCAACAGCGGTCCGATCCTCTCCCGTGTCGTCACGTACTGTTGCCTCTCAGCTATGTCAGAATGAACCGGCCCCCTTGGTTGTGGGGGGCACTTCCCCCTCTGTTGCTCCATCTACTCCAGGTGCAACACCACCCCAACCATTGGGGACATTCGTCTCCCCTTCCCAGCTGGAGAAGCGTGAGGCTTCTTCGGCTACTCTAGCCAGGAAGGGGTCCCTTCGGGCCGTCCCTTCCCAGGCTTTGCCCAGTGCCAAAGCGGACACCTGCAAATTTTTGAAACAACAACCGGTCGCTGGTCATAGGGCTTCACGGTCGTCGTCCGTCCCTGAGACTGACCCAGTGGGGCCCTCCCAGCCAGACCCTCCAAAGGCACAGCGTGCAAAGCAGTTGAACAAAAAGGCTCCCAAGCATCCTGACATTGCGGTGGCACCTGTCCCACCGCAACCTTCAAACTCTGCGTCTGAGGATGAGGTGGAGATCCTGGCGTCCGCTGAGGATCTCGATCTCGCCGGTCCCTCCGACGCCTTGGAAAGCACTAGCACAAGTGCTCAATCGGAGGCAGCAGATGATCCAGCGGTGTAATCTGCCTTCCCCGTCCCGTCACGCCTTTCCCAGTCATGGACAACACCATCCTCCAGTGGAACTGCAGCGGTTTCTTCCACCATCTCGCTGAGCTCCACCAACTTATCAGCCTTCACCCTTTCTTCTGCATTGCACTTCAGGAAACTTGGTTTCCGGCAATGCGAACCCCCGCCCTCCGTGGCTATCGGGGTTATTATAAGAACCGGGCAGCTTATCAAAGGGTGTCTGTTGGCGTCTGCATATATGTCCTTAACTCTCTTAACAGCGAGTTTGTACCTCTACAAACAGCTTTAGAGGCTGTCGCTGTTCGGGTGTGGACGCCACAGGCTGTTACCGTCTGCAGTCTTTACCTTCCACCGGATGGTGCTGTCGCCCAGCATGTCCTGGCTGCTCTGATAGCCCAACTGCCGCCACCTTTCTTGTTGCTGGGCGATTTCAATGCCCACAACCCTCTATGGGGTGGGACTGTCTCCGATGACCGCGGTCGTGCTGTGGAGCATTTGTTGGCTCAGCTCCACCTTAGCCTCTTGAACACCGGTGCTCCCACGCATTTCAGTGTGGCCCATGGCTCATTCTCGGCCATCGATCTCTCTCTTTGCAGCCCCGGACTTGTCCCATCCCTCCACTGGAGAGTGCATCCTGACCTGTGTGGTAGTGACCATTTTCCCATCTATTTGTCACTGCCCCAGTGTCATTCTTCTGGGCGCCTGCCCCGCTGTGCTCTCCACAGGGCTGACTGGCCGGCTTTTACTTCCGCTGCAACCAGTGAGTCTCCCCCACAAGGTGACAGTGACGAGGTGGTCCGTGTCTTAACCACATCCATCATTTCAGCTGCCGAGGCTGCCATCCCCCGCTCTTCTGGACTCTCTCGGAGGAAGGCTCTACCCTGGTGGTCGCCGGAGATTGCTGAGGCTATTCGCGACCGTCGGCGGGCTCTCCAGCGTCATAGGCGGCTCCCGTCTCTAGAGATCCTCATCGCATTTAAGAGGCTCCGTGCCTTGCCCGTCGTCTTATTGCACGGCGTAAGCAGGAGTGCTGGGAGAGGTATCTCTCCTCCTTGGGCTCCTGTGTCTCCCCCTCGCTCATGTGGTCCCGGATCCGGCGGATTTACGGATACCAGACACCCTATGGGTGTCCCTGGGATCTCCTTGGACGGCGCTGTCTGCACGGATGCTGCCGCCATTGCTGAACACCTTGCTGCGTACTTTGCTAAGAGCTCTGCGACTGCAACTTATCCCCCCGCCTTTCGCTCTCTAAAGGAGCGAGCTGAGCAGACGCCGTTATCATTCCACATGCGTCGTTCTGAAAAATACAATGCTCCTTTCAGCGAGAGGGAATTCCTTGCTGCCCTCGCCGATTGCCCTGATACAGCCCCAGGACCAGACTGCATCCACACACAGATGCTGAAGCATCTCACCAGGGACTGCCAGAGACACATCCTCACCATCTTTAACCGCTTTTGGAGCGAGGGCGTGTTCCCGTCGCCATGGCGATAGGGTGTTATTGTCCCCATCTTGAAGCCCGGTGCGGACCCACTGGCAGTGGACAGCTATCGTCCCATTACCCTCACCAACGTTTTGTGCAAATTGCTCGAACATGTGGTGGGGCGGCATTTGTGTTGGGTCCTTGAGTCGCGCGGTCTCCTCGCTCCATCCCAGGGTGGCTTCCGTCGGGGCCGGTCTGCAGCGGACAATTTGGTGCGGCTGGAATCTGCTATCCGTACGGCCCTTGCCCTACGTCAGCATGTCGTTGCTGTATTTTTTGATCTGCGGAAGGCGTATGACACCACATGGAGGCATCACATCCTTGCTACGTTGCATGAGTGGGGTCTTCGTGGTCAGCTCCCGGCTTTTCTTAAAACCTTTTTATTGCGCCGCTCTTTCCGGGTGCAAGTGGGTGCCGCCTCTAGTTCATCTTATATACAGGAAAATGGGGTCCCGCAGGGCTCGGTGTTGAGTGTCTCCTTATTTCTAGTGGCCATTAATGGTCTGGCTGCAGCCGTGGGGTCATCGGTGTCTCCTTTGTATGCCGACAACTTCTGCATCTCATTTAGCTCCTCGACCTTGGGAGTCGCCGAATGCAGGCTGCAAGTAGCTGCTCGCAAGGCAGCATTGTGGGCTCTGACTCATGGTTTTCAGTTCTCTGCAGCCAAGACTCGAGTTATGCACTTCTGCAGGCGTCGGACGGTCCACCCTCATCCTGAACTTTACCTCGGCGGCCACCTGCTTGAAGTGGTGGACATGTGCCACTTCTTAGGACTCGTCTTTGATGCCCGGCTCACATGGGTTCCTCATTACTCAACTGAAGCAAAAGTGCTGGCGGCACCTCAACGCCCTCCGCTGCCTGAGCCACACATCTTGGGGTGCGGATCGCTGCACGCTGTTGCGATTATACAGAGCCCTTGTAGTCCAGGCTTGATTATGGGAGCCTGGCCTATGGGTCTGCATCACCCTCAGTGTTGAAGTTGTTAGACCCCATACATCACTGTGGGGTTCGGCTTGCAACTGGCGCTTTTCGTACGAGCCCCGTG
Source organism: Schistocerca cancellata (assembly GCF_023864275.1). NCBI lineage: Eukaryota > Metazoa > Arthropoda > Insecta > Orthoptera > Acrididae > Schistocerca > Schistocerca cancellata. The sequence continues at coordinate 1,114,891,469 of NC_064627.1, forward strand.
GATAGTCTACTGGTGGAGGCCGGGGTTCCCCCGCTGCGGATTCGCCGACATCGACTGCTCGCTGACTATGCTGTCCACGTGCATTGCTCGCCAGGCCATCCCAATCGTCGCCTGCTTTTCCCTGCCATGGTCCTCCATCTGCCCGAACGGCGACTTAGATCTGGGCTTTCCATAGCTGTCCGCGTCCAGTCCCTGCTGTCGGAACTGGGGTCATTCCCTCTTCTGCCTCCCTTCTGGGTTCGTGCACCTACGCCTCCCTGGTGTTTGCCCCGTCCGTCCGTCCGTCTGGACTTGGCACAGGGACCCAAGGACTCGGTTCCGCCTGTGGCCCTCCGTCGCCGTTTTCTTGCGCTCCTCGCCTCATTTTCGGGCTGTGAGACTGTCTACACTGATGGTTCCCTGGTTGATGGTCGCACTGCCTACGCTTTTGCTCACACTGCCCATGTTGAACAGCGCTCCTTGCCGGCTGGCTGCAGTATTTTTACTGCAGAGCTGGTGGCCATATTGCGCACTCTTGAGCATATGCGTTTCTGCTCAGGTACGTCCATCGTCATCTGCAGTGACTCCCTGAGCAGCCTCCAGGCCATCGACTGCTGCTATACCTCTTCTCCTCTGGTGTCCTCTATTCCGGAGTTTGTTTCCGCCATTACCTGTTCTGGTCGTTCGGTGGTCTTTGTTTGGACGCCAGGTCACATTGGCATCCCGGGGAACGAACGTGTTGACAGGCTGGCCAAAGGGGCGATCGACGCCCCAGCTTTGGAGATCGGCCTCCCAGCTCGAGATCAGCAGTTGGTGTTGCACCGTAAGGTGCTTGGGATGTGGGCTGCTGAGTGGCGTGGCCTGACATCCCGAATAAACTGCGGGCTGTTAAGGAGATGACCTATGTGTGGCGGTCCTCCCTGCGGTCTTCTCGCAGGGACTCTGTAATCCTGTGTCGGCTCCGCATCGGCCATACCTACCTGACGCACGGCCATCTTTTGCGTCAGGAGGATCCCCCCCTGTGTCGGTGTGGGTCCCAGCTGACGGTCGCCCACATTTTGTTGGAGTTTCCCCGACTGCGCACCCTCCGTCAGTCTTTTAATCTCCCGGGCACTTTGACTTTGGTTTTATGCGACGATGCCTCCATGGCTGATAATGTTTTAAATTTTATCCGTGGTAGTCCTTTTTATGGTTCCATTTAGGGAGGTCCTGCACCTTCACCTTTCTGTGTCTTTTGTCCTCGCGTCTCAATATTTGTTGCTGTTTTGGTGTGTCGTCGGATGGTTGACTCTTTCCCTTTTTTTGTTCTCCTGGTCAGTCATCCAGTCTCCGGCCATCTTCTTTTCTGCTGTTTCTTTGTGTCTGGTGTTCATCTGTACTCTTCTTGTCTGTAGTGTTTGTTGCTGCATTTGTGTTCTTTTAGCGCCTGGGGGGGCGTCTCCTCCCCCCTTTGGATTTTACCTGCTCCGCCGATTTTCGGCTCGCCTGTTTTTGGAATGGGGGACTGATGACCTTCGCTGTTTTGTCCCCCTTAAACATCCCAACAACCACCACCATTCTTGTCAATCGTTCCCTAATGCTCTCCCTGAAGCTCTCTACAACCTCTGGTTCTTTCAGTTAATCCAGGTCCCATCTCATCAATTCCCGCTTTTTTGCAGTTTCTTCAGTTTTAATCTACAGTTCATAACCAATAGATTGTGGTGAGAGTCCGCATCTGTCACTGGAAATGTCTCACAATTTAAAACCTGGTTCCTAAATCTCTGCCTTATCATTATATAATCTATCTAATACCTTCTAGTATCTCCAGGCTTCTTCCGTGTATACAACCTTCTTTTATGATTCTTGAACCAAGTGTTAGCTATGATTAAGTTGTGCTCTGTGCAAAATTCTACCAGGTGGCTTCCTCTTTCATTTCTTCCCCCCCAATCCATATTCACCAGCTACATTTCCTTCTCTCCCTCTTCCTACTATCGAATTCCAGTCACCCATGACTATTAAATTTTCGTCTCCCTTCACTATCTGAGTAATTTCTTTTATCTCCTCATATATTTCTTCAATCTCTTTGTCATCTGCAGAGCTAGTTGGCATATAAACTTGTACAAGTGTGGTAGGCGTGGGCTTCGTATCTATCTTGGCCACAATAATGCGTTCATTATGCTGTTTGTAGTAGCTTACCCACATTCCTATTTTCCTATTCATTATTAAACCTACTCCCACATTACCCATATTTGATGTGTGTAATAGGTGTGTTTTAGATTGGTATTCTTTTTGCTGGAAATGTCTTTAGAGTTTATTAAGTATAGTCTGTCTTAGTGGTAGAAATTGCCGAGGAGTAATTCGGGAAGGCAAAGCATGGGTGATCATTTTGTGTGAGCATGGGTGGGGCAGTGGCAGCTCATGTTTCTGGTTTTGTGTGTTCTGGTGTTGCTCTTAGGATGGAAGTCAGGTGTATGGAATGGGTTTTGTTGGATAAATAGAGGAGTATATTGCTGGGGGTCCTTTATAATTTCAGATTATTTTTCTTTGCACAGGGATTTGGGTAGCAGGGGTTTTCAGCATTTAACAGTACATCAAAGATTACAAAATTAAGCAACAGGTGCTTGTACCTATTCTGTAGGTGGTTATTAGGGGACACAATGTCTGTTATAGATATGGGGAAGAGGCATTTTGGTATTTTACAGTCTCATCTTGGAGTATTGTTGGTGGAAGAATTAGCTGGAAAATTGTCCTCAGTGTGTCTAGGAACTAGGAAAATGTTCTGGGGCTATAGGTGGTTGATTAATTTTGATACGGGGGGGGGCTGGTATCTCCACCTACCCCTGCTGCCCTGCAGTTCCCAATGATGGATGTATTGGGTGATTGTGGTGGTGGTGTGATTGGGTGACGGGCCGGGGGGGGGGGGGGGGGGGGAGGATGTGGCCAGCTCATTAGTGGGTATCATGGAGTGTGATATGGTGTTGGAAGTGTTTGGCGGGGGGGGGGGGGGGGGGCGGGCGGCATTATAGTAGTATCGCCAGGTTTGGTTGAGCTATATAGGTAGTGAATTTTCTGGTATAGGTTTTAGATTTTTTTGTTCATGGTATCATGGGCTTTACTGGAACTATATAGGTCTGGTGAAATATCCTCTACTGTGCTTTGTAGTTATGTGTGGGCTTGTGGTATCACAGATTTTGTTTGAGTTATGTAGTTAAAGTGAAATTTCCCATAGTGTTTTTTTCTGTAGTTCCAGTTGTTTGACTTTTGTGTTGGTATTTGTTTCTGGTATGTGTTTATTATTATGTTTGTTGCCCATCTGTATCAGTATTTGTTTTGTAATTAACATGGAAATTGACTTCTCTGCATGGTAGAATTTTCTATTGGACGTGGGTATTTATCACAGTGTTGGTTTTGTGTTTGTACCTTGTCTCTCATTGCAATTTATATAAGAAGGTTCAGCAGATTTGTGTGTCATGTAAGTTGCCCGTTATTGACAAATGCGTCTACCCACTACTTTTCAAATTTTACATGATTGTTGGTGGGAAGAACTGTATACAGTTTGTGTGCAATATTTACAGGACTCTTAAGTGTACCTATTGCAGCTCCCTGATATTTTATTCTTAGAGCATTTGGTGACATCAGTGAATGATCTTTAGCTCTTGAACCTCAACTGTAGTGAATTGTCAAAATATTTCAAGTGCTCAAACAGCAGTTCCTTGCCAGCAAAGCTTTTAATTGTGCCAACCACAAACCTGATTACTTGACAACAGCCGTTATCTCTGTCAGGCACAACTCGTGCTGCTTTTGGACTGCAGTGATGGTACATGTAGATTGGCATGCCAGCAGATTGGGGTATGCTGCAATAGCATTTTAGTGGGGTATCAAATTATACCAACTCTTCCACTATGTGTAAACATTCTTAGATTCATGGCTAATCACTTACAGAAGTCAATTTGGAAATGATACAGGGCTGTAATCTCTCCCCGTAGTTGAGCTTGCTAATAAATGCAAATGGGATGATGCTTGATTATTTGAAGATAGTTTGTTCAAATGTTTCTTCTAGTTATATAGCTTTTCACCTAATTCTTTCCAATATTTTAAACAACTTTTTCCAGTGCAGAGTCATATAATACATTTTGTATTACTGGACTATTTATTTGGTGCTTTAAGGGGAGTTGGAACACCCTATCCCGACAATGTTAAATTTAGTGACTTGATTTCTCTGTATTCCAGGAAGCACTGTAGCCATTGACATGAAACTTTTACAGGACATTAAACTGTATGTTCTGAGTCTACTGAACTACAATAATTGCATTTCAGCCAGAGCTTTTGGAAATACAATCTTTAATTACACGGTTAAAATATTGTGCACTTTTTGTACATTATCCCAAATAATTTTAATTATATATAACATTATGTTCATCTTTTAGTCCAGTAGACTCAGGATGTGTATGTTATTACTCCTTGAAAATTTGAATACTCTACTCAGTGTGGTTCCTGAGATTCAGGGAAAAATGCAACAGAAAATGTAAATTTTCAGGAACGGAGCCTTCTAAAGTTTCAATATACTTAATATATGCTGATTTTTTATTTTTAGTCACAGTTGGCCACTGTGCTGCATACTCTGCTTTATCAATGTGAACTTCGTCCATTCGAAAACCTATTACCATGAAACCCACGATTTTTAATAACACTTTGTTTTAGCATTATACTTTACTTTTTGAGAGATTTACCAATCTAGTTGTCACTTTTCCTCAGAAAAACATTAGCACTTCGACATACAATGCGTGTTTATACTATGAAATAAGATATTGTTTTTGACAGTGCTTCCGGTACAAACACATAATTTAACCTTTATAACACATCAATCCACAGCCTTGTATATAAAAATCACTGATTTTGTTAGATCTTGAAGTAATGCATGTAAAAATTTTAACATTTTCAACTGTTGTAGATTATATTTAAAAAAATAAAATAAAGTAATTCCCATGTGAGTTTATAAGTGATACATAGATCATTTTATTTGGAAAATTGCAAGTTTTATAATGAGATAAAAATCTGAAAATGCGAAAAAAAAATTTCCGTTCTGACTTCTTTTAATAAAGTGCTTAGATTGCAACCTGTCACATATTTTTCAGTAAAACAGGACTGATTAGTGAGAAATAGTACATGTGATGTTCGATTATTTGTTTGTTGTAAGAACTTAAAATTTATAACAGCTTTTGCTGTGAGAGAATTTCACATACCATTACTGTTTGAAGAGAATTTATGTCTCTGATAAATGTATTTTAGATTCTAAGCTCTATTAGAATACGTTTTTGAAAATTTGCTTGTTCTAGTGTTACTAAGTATCTAGCTCATGTAGCATCTTTACTGTTATTCTGTTATTAGCATGTTACAAAATTACTCCCACACTCTAAAAATACAGAACAGCGACTTTCATTTTATAGTATTTGAAAAGGTTTGAATTTCATAAGCCATGTTGAATTCAGTCCTGAATAATTAGCAATATGTTCATTTGCTTTCTGTCAGGCCTGAAATATTTGTAATCAAATTGGCAGCTATCTCTCACCGCAGTTTACTGTAACGTCACGCACTGTCAGTTTGTGTTGCTTAGAGCTTCAGTTGTGATATTATATAGCTGTTAAAAATATAAAATAGTTAAAAATATAAAATAATCAGACGAACATTCGTTATACCGTTTTCCTAGTTAATTGTCAGTGAACAAAAAATTTCCTTCTCTTGGTAGCTTGCATGACTTTTGTGATGACTGGCTTTTCGTCATATAAGAATACTTTTAGTTGCAACCTCCCCCCTCCCCTCCCATAACTCAGTACTGCGATAATCATTTACAGATGCATTCTAGCTTTTCTATAATACTTAAGTAAATGGAGCATTGTTGTTATGCATTGCAGTGAAGTTCGTTATACAGTCGTTATCTTAGCACTCTTGTTTCCTAAAATTTTGTACATTTACAATTACGCAGACACGGTTCCCAGTTTGCGTATTGGTGAAGTCATATCGTGTTCTTCCAAGAAATGTTTGCAGGAGATATGATATCATATTGACTTTGTAAATATGGTTCACCTGCTCCTGATAAGAAGTTCCAGGCATTAGACTGAGAAGAGTGAAAATCAAAAACTGATAACTACTGCTGTTAGTTTTTTTAATAAAAATGATTATTTGTTGGTGAAATGTTTATTGGATAACTCGAGCATTTAAGCCATAGTTAAATTTATCACACTCAGGTGATTTTTTCCTCCCCCCCTAAGAACCTGTCCAGGAGGATTGTTTTTCTCTTTGTGGGTTTTAAAGTTTATAAAATATAGGTTTTGTGTGTGTGTGTGTGTGTGTGTGTGTGTGTGTGTGTTTGGAAACTTTTAATTGCAGGAGCTAAAACAACAGAGTTTTAGATGTTGCATGTAATGGCAGCAGCAGTGTTTTTTAGAATGCCAGCATCGTGTGTCATTGGAACCAACAGCTTACGTTATCAGCGGCAGTGGATTATGTTTTATCAATGTGTAGGTCATTTTTAGGTCAACTGGTACTTGCACCTGCTAAAGTTTTTCAAATAAAGAGGATGTGAATTTCATTCTAGATTAAATGTGGGAAATCTAAGGTGTAGTGAATTTACTGAGCCATGTATGAAAAATACAATGGAAATGCATTTTTTGGTGACTAAAATCTAAAACTCTAAGAGAAAATTTAGGTGCCTCACCCTTAAATAAATATATATTAGAGGAAAAAGCAGCTACTTTTAAGAAAGTCACTGCGCTTTCTCACATATTACTTGCCCGCTGTTCTTAGGTATTTCTTTGTGTTCCTGTATGTACTGATACTATAGAAAACTGTCAGTTGTCTGTATACTGGAGAAGGAAAAAAGAATTTAATGGATACCCTAGAGTTAAGAAAAATTAACATCCCCAAGTCAGTGGGTTTGATAAATTATAGGAGCAAAGAATACTAAGGTACTCGTTCACTTTGTTGTTGAATATTTGCAGATTTTCATGTGCCTGCCTGTTCTTTAGCAGCATTTTGTAGATTTTTGCACCAGGATATATTACTCCATTCTGAAACTTAGAGAGGGGTGCATTGTCTTATTTCTAAAGTTGTGGTTGTGAATTCTACATTTCATTCTAAGATATTTTTATTAACCAAAAGTGACTTCTGTAGAGAAACACATTTTTGATCTTAGTGACGTTGTTGTGACAGTTATCCCATATGGGCAGTCTTGAGTGCAAAGCAGACAGAACTAAACTTTCTGACTACCTTATCCATGTGCTGATACTGTCAGTTTATTATCTTCTTGGATTCCTAGAAGCTTCCCATAAGGAGTGTTGCCAGTGCATGCCAATTGATCTCTACTTCTGGTATTTGTCAGCCATATGTACTTGTTTGGTTTTGTACAAGATGAGCTTTACTAATAAGTGTTATGGTGCTTCCTGGAAACTAGTTGTAAGCTTGTTCCAATATTTTGTGGTTATGCCTAGTATGGGTTTGGGCCATTTATCAGTGTACTTTCGTCATTAGTGAAAATCAGATTTTTTAAAATGTCCTACACTACCGGTATTCCAGGCAAATAATGTACATATATCACAATTTAAATAGGATATGAGTGTAGTACACATGACTGCTTGACACCTTGACGTATCTCGTTTTACTTACCTTCCATGATGGGCTTTCAAGGTTACCTACAAATTTTTATTCACCTGTTTTTCATCCCATATGTTGTTTCAGCTTAAGAGTAGGTACATTACCCAGCTCCCACAGGTGCAAGAGAACAGTATCCCACAGGGCTCAGTGCTAAGTATTACACTATTCATCACTAGTCTTGGTTGAATGCTAGCTCCAAGGTGCCATCTGAAGGGCCTACGCTTGAAGCCTTTCCAGTGGCTTCCAGTTCTCACTTGCAACAATGCAAGTCACACATTTGTGTCATTGTACCGCAGTTCATCATTACCTGTAACTCTACTTGGATGTTGTTGCACTATCCTGATTTTTGGGTCTCGTCTTTGATAAAAGGCTGATATGGCTGCCCCATTATTCATTAACTGAAGACTATTTGTATGTGAAAGCATAACACTCTATGCTTCCTCCCCAGCACATCTTGGGGTGTGGATTGTGCTAATCTCCTCCATTTTTATCAGGCTGTGGTCACACCCTGATTGAAATAAGGTTGCAAGATTTATGACTGAGTGGCACGTTCAGCTTGGAAACTGATAGACACAGTCCATCAACATGGAATAAAACTGGTCGGTGGCACCTTTCAGACTAGTCCTGTAGATGGTGCCCTTGCTGAAGCAGGGATCTCCTCTCTTCAGTTCCATTGGCACCAACTCTTGGCCTCATTCTCAATTTTTAATCATCCAGCTTAACAGATTATTTCTGCATCCAAGGGGCAGCTGACATTTGATACCCGCTTGTGAGTATGTCCCACGAGGCCTCTGCCCCCAGGGGGCTCATCACGCTTTGGTGAGTTTGCACTTGGCTACCATAGGGCCCCAGCCAACCTTTGCAGCACTTTTTCCTTTCCATGCTGCATGTCTGTCATCCTGCTGTTCTTTTCCCCCTCCCTTGTAAACATGTCTGGGATGTTTTAGGAAATGTGTCCTTTTTCAGTAGTCCGACATCAGAACAGCCTCTCCACTGTTCTTTCTTTCTTAATTCTCCATCTCCTATTCTTCCTCTGGTGCGGCGTTTGAGGTTCCTCTTTGTTCCTTCTTTCTCCCTGTGCGCTCCTGAAAGCTGGCCCATGCATCTGACATGTAAAAGGTGATTGTGTAATGAGTAATTACCAGCCCCAAGTTGACAAGTAGGGTTCACACATACCTCCTGGGAGAGGCCAGGCCCAGGGAGGGGCGATTGCCTGGATTCCCAAATTGCCAATTGGTCCCTCTGTCAGGAGTTTGGAAGGAATGACGTGAGGTGTAAACAATCGGCTAAGGTGGATGAGCCTCCCTCTGAAGCACACTGTTGGGACACGGGGAAACTCGGGGATTTTCTCACGTTGAGCCAAACACCAACACCGTCTGAACGAAAACGGAGTGATGCTAAAGATTCCAAGTGTTGCTCAGCTACACCTCATTTACGCGTGGTATTGAATACTGAAGGTCAGTCCTTTACTGCGGTTAATCCTTTCATTATTCAGACAGGTGTTGATGGATTTTCTGGCCCTGTAAATCCTACTCTCATTTCCAATGCTTTTGGAGACTAATTGTGTTTCTCAGGCACAAGTACTGCTTGCAGCTTGGCACCTCCATGGCTGTCCTGATCGTGTTGAGGTTCATCGAATGCTGAATTCTTTGTCTGGTGTTATTTACTCCATGCTGCTTGATGGTCTGACTGAGGGAGAAATCCAAACTTACCTCTAAGATCAGGGCACCACTACAGTCAATTGGCTGATGAAACCGATTTATGCATCCTTTTTGCTGACACACACTCTTTTTCTCACGTTTGATAGAGTAGTCCTTCCATCAACGATCAATGCTGACTATGAAGTCATCACAGTCCAACCATACATTCCAAATCCTAAGCGCTGCTACCAATGTCAGTGTTACAACCACACTTGAATGTCCTGCTGAAACCCAGCCAAATGTGTTGCTTGTGGTAAGGATGCTCAAGATAGCACACATTATTAATTGCTTCACATGTGGGGACAGCCTTTGTCTTCAATCATGAGATTGGCATGCTGACTTCTCCTCAGGGTGCTGTTAACCGTGATGTTGAGCACACTTCACTCCACCTCACCTCACATCATCATCAGCAGTGGCAGCACAACAGGGCGATTGCCCACCTCCTTCTGTATCAACTGCGATGGTGACCATGCTGCTTCATCCTAATAATGTGCCGTGTATCATGATGTGCAGGCCGTCCAGGTTGTCCGGATTTAGGAAAAAGTGCTTTACACTGTCACTCGCAAGTGGTTGGCTAGTTGGAGCCAGTGTGTTTTACCATCTGGCACTTACAGTACCGTTCTCACTACACTTCACTCCATGAAGGACAAGGCTAAACAGACTTGCGACCTCAAATTCAGCACCGCGGTTGTCAAATCACTCAGTGTCGCAGTAGCATCCCAGTCTCCTCCTCCTCCTCCTCCTCATCATCATCATCATCATCATCATCATCATCATCATGGTGTGCAACCAGTCACCAGATTATGGCCTTTGGTGGCAAAATTGCCTGCTACACAAATGGCCGGTCAGAAAGGACAGAAGGAATACTCTGCCGACTGCCTTTTATGTCCCTCCAGTCAACAGACATCTGAGTCTTTATCTGTCAACCACAAAGGCTCAAAGAAACAAGACGCAAATGGTCTTCTCCTTTGCCAACTCTGCGATCCTCCTCCACGGTGTCGCCTTACGATACCCTCACACGGCTGACCTCTGTTTTGCCATTGCACAGTGCCAACTGTTTGTCTGCCCTGGAATCTGCTGGCTGACCCAGTGAGAAAGCTGACGCCTCTGTAGGTCTCATGGAGCAGGATCCTCCAGCCTCTGCACCCTGTAGCAGTGAGTCTTTGAAGGCTGGCACTTGGCAACCATTGAGTTGACAATGTATCATCCTTTCTGTCTTCCCCTTTTCCTGTCATGAGTCTCTTCCAATGGAACATTCACAGCCTTACATCCAAAAAGAAGGAATTATGACTGCTCTTGGAATCGCAACATCACTCGCTTCTGCCTCGAGCAAACAAATTTCCTTCCTCCCCACTGCTTCCTCCCCACTGCTTCCTCCCCACTGCTTCCTCCCCACTGCTTCCTCCCCACTGCTTCCTCCCCCCTCTCCCCCCTCTCCCACAACGATGAATTCTACAATGCCACACGTACTATGCAGGATCTAGATCGTGTTCTCACTTAATCCCAATCCTTCGCCCCAGGGCCAGATGATGATCACATTCAGATGTTGCAGCACCTTTCTCTTGTGGGCAAATGCTTTATCCTTCATACATACAATTGCATCCGGCCATTTGGCACGTTTCCCAGATGCTGGCGTGAAGCCACTATCACACCCATACTACCAAAGCCCAGTAAGGACAAACGTAATCTTTCTAGCTACAGCTTCATTTTTCTCGCCAGCAGTGCTTGTAAGGTGATGAAACGTATGATTCACGCCCGGCTGGTATGATGGCTCAACTCTCGCAAATTAATAACCACAATACAATGTGGATTTCTGGTGCACCGTTCAGCATTTGACCATCGAGTAACTTTGTCAACCCATGTCATGAATGATTTTCTATGGAGAGACCAGTCTGTAGCCATGTATTTTGATCTGGAGAAAACCTATGACACCTGCTGGAGGACTGGTATCCTCCGTACTCTTTACAAGTGCAGCTTCCGGGGCCACCTGAACTGTTTCCTTCAGGAGTTTTTAAAAGACCAGGTCTTCAATGTATGTGTGGGTTCTGCCTTGTCAGACACCTGTATCCAGGAAAACGGGGTGTCTCAGGGTTCTGTCCCGAGCGTTGTCCTCTTTGCAATCGCCATTAACCCTATAATGTCCTGTCTCTGACCGGGCATCTCCAGCTCCCTTTTCTTTGACAATTTTGTGATCTATTGCAGTTCTCCATGGACTTGTCTCATTGAGCATCATTTTCGGTGATGTCTTGTTTGTCTATACTTGTGGAGCATCGCCAATGGCTTTCGCCTTTCTACTGATGAAGCAGTTTGTATGAATCTCTGCTGGTACAATGGATTTCTTCCCACATCTTTTCATCTTATGCCTGTTGCTCTTTTGTTCACTGAAACTACAAAATTTGTGAGGCTCATGCTTGTTAGGAAACTTTCTTGATCCTCCCATGTGTCTTACATGGCCTCCCACTGTACCTGGTCCCTCAATGTCATACGTGTCCTAAGCAGTACTTCCCAGGGAGTCGATAGGACCACCCTTGTACCGATCCCTTATCCGTTCGAAACTAGACATGAGTGTTTTGTGTATGCACATCCATCCATCTTATGCCATCTAGATACAATCCATCATTGTGGAATCCATTTGACCACTGGCTCCTTTTACACTAGCCCAATTGAAGAGTCTCCATCCAGAAGCTGCCAAACTGTCATATATTTGTGATGTTCTACCCAGCAGATATGCATGCCGTTCATCTGCCATGCCCAACCACCCATCATATGCCGCCTCCTTCGATGACTTTGTGTTACCTCCTGGAGCATTTTCACCACACCCGCCAGTCTTGCTCTAATGCGGCTAAATGCGTCACTTGTGGCAGGGACCCCCATGAGGGTGACTGTCCACCTCTGTTTCCTCGTTGCGTGATCTGTCGGGGTGACCATGCAGCGTCCTCCCGCGACTGTCCCATTTACAAGGATGAACGCTGCATACAGGAAATTCGGGTCAAAGAGAAAGTGTCTACCTCGGCTTCTCGCAAGCTTTTTGCTAGTAGGAAGCCCACGCGGCCCTCAGATGAAAAATACAGTACTGTCCTCGCCTCTCCTCGGCCTACCAGGGAGGTGTCGACGCAGACATGCGATCTGACCTTTAACACTACGGTCGTCCGTTCGGCCAGTGCTAAGATCGCCCGGTCAATGTCTCCTCTTCCTCCCGTCATCCCTAAGACACAAGCACCTCCATCAGCTTCTGCCAAGACTAGACCCAGAAGTCGGATGCACAGGCCTTCAAGAAGGAACTGTCCCGTGAAGACTTCTTACGTACCCCAAACTCCCAGCCATTGACCAGTACTTCGATTAAACGACCTTCCAAGAAGGCTCATAGGAAGCAAAGTTCTCCTTCTCCTGTGCCACCCAGCAGTTACTGCCCCAGGCCGTCATCCGTTTCGCCTGGTAGCCGAACATCTGGCCGTTCACCAGTGAAGGAAGGTCCCCCTCCCGGCCATCTTATCCTGGTGGCCGACGAACCTATTGAAAAAAATGGAGATGACACTCTGCCTATTGATAGCGACAGCTGTACTGACTCGAAGCCAGGCCCTCAGCGGCCTTCGAGGTGACCCCTTCTTGCTTCTCTTTTTTCTTTTTCTTCTCACGATGGCACTTCTTCATTGAAATATTCGCGGCATTTGCTCCCATTGAGAGGACTGCAAGTTGCTGCTACACTTGCACTGTCAGCTCATGGTAGCTCTCCAGGAAACAAAGCTACGCCCGTGCGATCGAATTGACTTGGCACACAATTAAGTCGGGTGACTTAAAGTAAAGTGCCCTCCACCACACACCGTTGGGTGGCTTGTGGAGTATAAATGTAGATGTAGATGTGATGCTGAGGGAATTATATTAGGAAATGAGACACTTAAAGTAGTAAAGGAGTTTTGCTATTTGGGGAGCAAAATAACTTATGATGGTCGAAGTAGAGAGCATATAAAATGTAGACTGGCAATGGCAAAGAAAGCATTTCTGAAGAAGAGGAATTTGGTAACATCAATATAGATTTAAGTGTCAGGAAGCTGTTTCTGAAAGTATTTGTATGGAGTGTAGCCATGTATGGAAGTGAAACATGGACGATAAATAGTTTGGACAGGAAGAGAATAGAAGCTTTCGAAATGTGGTGCTACAGAAAAATACTGAAGATTAGATGGGTAGATCACGTAACTAATGAGGAGGTATTGAATAGAATTGGGGAAAAGAGGAGTTCGTGGCACAACTTGACAAGAAGAAGGGATCGGTTGGTAGGGCATGTTTTGAGGCATCAAGGGATCACAAATTTAGCATTGGAGGGCAGTGTGGAGGGTAAAAATCGTATAGGGAGACGAAGAGATGAATACATTAAGCAGATTCAGAAGGATGTAGGCTGCAGTAGGTACTGGGAGATGAAGCAGCTTGCACAGGATAGAGTAGCATGGAGAGTTGTATCAAACCAGTCTCAGGACTGAAGACCACAACAACAACCACCAACGTTTACACTCCATCGTCATCTGCCGTTACTAGGGCAGACATGATGTAAATTATTGCTCAGCTACCTGCACCATTTTTGTTGACTGGAGACTTCACTGCCCACCATCCCCTTCAGGACTCTCCAGCATTCTGCCTGAGAGGTTCCTTGTTAGCAGAGCTTTTCAACCACCTCAATCTTGTCTGCCTCAATACTGGCACCCCTACTTTTCTTTCGGTATCAACTCACACCTATTCCCATTTAGACCTCTCTATATGTACTACCCAACTTGCACGTCGGTTTGAGTGGTACGCTCTTTCTGATACGTATTCGAGCGACCACTTCCCTTGTGTTATACATCCCCTGTGTCATACCCCATCTCCATGCTCAACTAGTTGGAACATCTCCAAAGCAGACTGGAGGCTCTTCTCTTCCAGGGTGACGTTTCAGGATCAAAACTTCGCAAGCCGCGATACTCAGGTCGCACACCTCTTGGAAGTCATTCTCACTGCTGCTGAATCTTCCATCCCTCATACTACTTCTCCTCCTCATCGCGTACTGGTCCCCTGGTGGACCGCAGTATGTAGAGACACTTTACATGCTTGTCGACGTGCTTTACACACCTTTAAACGCCACCCTACGATGGCGAATTGTATTAATTGTAAACGATTATGTGCACAGTGTCGTCGTGTTATTAAAGAAAGCAAGAAAGCCAGCTGGGCTGCTTTCACAAGCTCCTTCAACAGTTTTACTCCTTCTTCTGTTGTCTGGGGTAGCGTGCGCCGGCTATCTGGCACTAAGGTCCACTCACCAATTTCTGGCTTGACGGTCGCAAATGATGTCCTTGTGGCCCCTGAGGGTGTCTCCAATGCCTTCGGCCAATTTTTTGCAGAGGTTTTGAGCTCCGCTCATTACCACCCTGCCTTCCTCCCCCGAAAACGTGCAGAGGCAGCAAGGCCACCTAACTTCCACTCCTCGAATCATGAAAGTTATAATGCCCCACTCACCATGCGGGAACTCGAACGTGCACTTGCCCGGTCACGGTCCCCTGCTCCGAGGCCTGATTCTATTCGTATTGAGATGCTGAAGAACCTTTCTCCTGCAGGTAAAGGTTTCTTCGTACTTATAATCGCATCTGGATTGAGGGTCATGTTCCCACATGCTGGCGTGAATCTGTTGTTGTCCCGATTCCTAAGCCGGGGAAGGACAAGCACTTGCCTTCCAGTTATCGACCCATTTCCCTTACCAGCTGTGTCTGTAAGGTGATGGAACGAATGGTTCACTCTCATTTGGTTTGGCTGCTCAAATCTCGACACCTACTTACCAATGTGCAATGTGGATTTCGTAGGCGCCGCTCTGCTGTTGACCATCTGGTTACCTTGTTGACCTTCATTATGAATAACTTGTGCTGGAAGTGCCAGACAGTGGCTGTGTTCTTTGATTTGGAGAAGGCTTAAGACACCTGTTGGAGGGTGGGCATTCTCCGCACCATGCATACATGGAGCCTTCGCGGTCGCCCCCCTCTTTTTGTTCGTGCATTTTTAATGGATCTACAGTTCAGGGTATGTGTGGGTTCTGTCCTGTCAGACTCCTTTCGCCAGGAGAATGGGGTGCCACAGGGCTCAGTTTTGAGCGTCGTTCTCTTCGCCATAGTGATCAATCCAATAATTGATTGCCTCCCAGCTGATGTATCAGGCTCCCTTTTTGTGGAAGATTTCACCATCTACTGCAGCGCACTGCGTACATGTTTCCTGGAGCGCTGTCTTCAGCGTTGTCTTGACTGTCTTTACTCCTGGAGTGTCGCCAATGGCTTCCATTTTTCTGCAGAGAAGACGGTCTGTATTAACTTCTGGCGCCAGAGAGTTTCTCCCACCGTCCTTACGTATCAGTCCCGTTGCTCTCCTATTCGTGGAGACAACCAAATTTTTAGGTCTTACATTTGACAGGAAACTTAACTGGTCTCCACATGTCATATTTGGCTGCCTGTTGTACCCATTCCCTAAATGTCCTCCGTGTTCTCAGCGGTACGTCGTGGGGAGCGGATTGAACTGTCCTACTTCACCTACATCGGTCGATCGTCCACTCAAAGCTGGATTATGGGAGCTTTGTATACTCCTCTGCACAGCCGTCCATGTTACGCTGTCTCAACACTATAGAATTTTGGAGATTATGTCTTGCGATCGGAGCGTTCTATACTAGTCCTGTCGAGAGTCTTCATGCTGAAGCCGGTGAATTGCCACTAACCTACCGGCGCCTTCGTCAGCTTCAGTGGAAGTGCTGGCAGCACGTCAATGCCCTCGGCAGCCTGAGCAACACTAACTGGGGTGCAGATCGCTCTATTCTGCTGCAGCTCTACAAAGCCCTTGTTCAGTCCTGCCTTGACTATCGGAGTGTGGTTTATAGTTCGACGATGTCCTCAGCGTTACGTTTACTCGACCCACTGCACCACTGTGGCATTTGCCTAGTGACGGGAGCTTTTAGAACGAGCCCGGTGACCAGTGTCCCGATGGAAGCCGGAATCCCTCCATTGAAGGTTATGCGTGCACAACTGCTCACAAGTTACATTGCACAAATTTCTCCTGCACATCTGAATTACCGTCTCCTTTTCCCAACCAGGCGGATCATCTCCCACATCGGTGGCCCAGGTCAGGTCTTACGATTGCAGTTTGCATCCGGTCCCTTCTGCCTGTACTGGAGTCTTCCCGTTAACACCTCTCCTTGAGGTCCATTAACGTACACCTCCATGGTGTACACTTGGGCTGCAGATTCTTCTGGACATTTCACATGGCCGTAATGACTCCATTAACCCTGGGGCTTTCCCCTATTACTTCCTCTCAATTCTAAACATTTATCGAAGCCATGAAGTGGTTTACACCGGCAGCTCGATGGCTGATGGTCACGTAAGCTCCGCGTATGTTCATGGAGGACATATTGAACAGCACTCCTTGCCAGATGACTGCAGTGTTTTCATTGCAGAACTGACGGGCATATCTTGAGCTCTTGAGCACATCCGCTCATGCCCTGACTTGTCATTTCTCCTTTGTACCGAGTCCTTGAGCAGCCTACAAGCTATCAACCAGTACTACCCTCACCATCCTTTGGTAGTGTCCATTCAGGAGTCCATCTATGCCCTGGAACGGTCCCGTCGATCAGTGGTGTTTGTGTGGACCCCCAAGACACTTCGGAATCCTAAGCAACGAACTTGCTAACAGGCTACACAGAATCCACTTCTGGAGATGGGCACTTCCGAAACTGACATGCGTTCTGTCTTACGCTGCAGTGTTTTTCGGCTTTGTGAGACGGAATGGCATAACGGTACACACACCAAACTGTGTGTCATTAAGGAGACTATGAATGTATGGAAATTTTCCATGTGGTCCTCTCGTAAGGAATCAATTGTCCCTTGCCGTCTCCGCATTGGCCATATGCGGCTAACGCACTGTTACCTCCTCCGACATGAGGACTCACCTCGGTGCTGCTGTGGTTCACAAATGACGTTGTCCACCTCTTGCTGGTCTGCCTGCTTTTAGCCGCTCTGCGGCGTACTTTTAACTTTCTCAGCACCTTGCAGAGTGGCTGGCTTCTCCTTTTTATTCTTATGGTCAGCAAGCAATGTGGTTTTCTTGTCCGATTTTGTCCATTTTATGTTTGTTGCCCTTCTGTCATTCTTGCAGCTATCTCCTTTCTTCCAGCTGTGTTTTGTATGTCTCGATTATTTTACTCCCACCCTTGTCACATTATTTTAATTGGAACGAGGGACTGATGCCCTAGCAGTTTGGTCCCTTCTCCCCTCTTGTAAACCAACCAACCAACCTCCGTCCATCGATGTCACCAGGGTAGACTTCCTCCAGCTTATCGGACAGCTACCTTACCCATTTCTGCTGCTCGGTGACTTTAATGCGCACCATTCCCTTTGGGATTCTCCTTAACCCTTTCAGAGAGATGCCCTCTTGGCTGACTTTCTTAATCAACTTAACCTCTTCCACCTTAACACAGGGGCACCTGTGTGCCACGATCTAGTATTGCCCCGGTTTGGAAATGTCTTAGATCCGGTGCAGATCTACAGAGCAGTCTTAAGTTGTAATGGGGAAGTGGGTAGTCTCACGTGACCCGTGTTTACTTTTGGTGATTTTGCTGTTTCCTTTTCGTTTATCGCTCTTACATCAAATGAAAACAAAACTGATTTCTGTGACCGGGAGGTATCAAGTGAATTACATAATTACGTAAGGCTAAAATATGTTATTAGTTTCAGATTTTATTTTATTTCCCTTTTCTGATAGTCAAGCATTAATCACATTGCAGATCAATGAAGTTATTTCTGTCGATTTGCTAAAGAAATTTGGTTTTTATTAATCTTTTCTGCTGAACCAGCCAATTTATTTGAAACGAAGTGTTTAATTCCACACTATTGGCTAGTTTCAACTGTTCGCTGCATTTCAGGTGTATGTTTTCATCTTCTAGAATGTATGTCATTATGCCATAATAAAGAACCAAACGTGAGATAATACAGTACTGGTACTCCAAAAATATTTACATTCAAATCTGGTCATACGAATGTGCACTTTAAGCCGAATTATGCATTTTAGTATGGTTCAGGAAATACCTGTGCTCTTAGTGTCCTCTAATGTCTTGTTTCTTTTATGACATAATGTAAGAAGCATGTTATCAGGCGCCCTCTGGCAAGTGCTGAAACGAACCTATTTCTAACAGGTCGCTGGAAAATATTGCAAATGGTGGTTTGAAAAGCGTTACTTTCAAAGTAAATTTCCTCTTACGCAAGATAAACTATGTGCGAAAATGTACGATGAATTTCATAAATCCCAGAGCTTTTGACTCTTCATTTAAAAATCAACTCTTTGATTACGATGATTTATAATAATTTTGAGCCCAGAAAATCTAACATTTATGTCGTTCTTAGACATTTTACTGGCACATTTGTGCGATGTATCTTAAAGTGTAAAACACGCAAAAAAGGGACATTATTATATGTGGAAGCTTTTCTTTTCTTGTAGCAACACTATGTATATTAATTTAAACCATTAACTTTCTCTATTGTGTGTTCGTGCTACCTAACAGTGATGTTGCTTTTGGCCAACTACATCACGTGTCCTATGTTCTGAATATCCGCTGTCATTGGCTGGCGAGATCACGTGACGTGAGCTGGGACTGGCTTACAAAAGCGCATCGCAATCACGATTTCATTCCTTCGGAAAGTAACATGGTGTTTGGTGGAATTCGAATTTATACTTTCATAATATGAAAATGTGCAGTGTACATGTTGCTGCACATCGGACATCTTCCCAAAACCTGTTTGGTTTGGTTCCCTGAGTTTCGCTTTCTAAAGTGCCGGAAAATTCTGCGCCCATGTATAAAACCATAACTATTCAAAAGACTGATAAGTTTTACAGTTCCGAGGAAAAGTGTACTCTCACTTAACACGGAAAAAGTGTATTTTCACCTGGGAGGAAATGTACTTTTAACCGGGAATTCCGGGAAAAATCTGGTAATTTATTTTCCTCGGCCACGTATACACCCTGAATGATGGTTAGCGTCTCGCAACTTACTAACCACCTCACAGTGTGGATTTAAAGCGCGCTGTTTTGCTGTTGACCATCTCGTCACTTTGTCCACCCATATCATGAGCGGTTTTCTGTGGAAATCCCAAACTATGGCCATGTTTTTAGATTTGGAGAAAGCCTGTGACACCTCCTGGAGGACTGGTATTCTCTGTACTCTCTACGTATGGGGCTTCAGTGGCGGCCTGCTCCGTTTCCTTGAGGAATTTCTAAAATACCGAGTTTTCAAGGTACATGTTGGTTCTGCCTTGTCGGACATCTTTATCCAGGAAAACAGTGTGCCTCAGGCTTCTGTCCTGAGCGTCATCTTTGCTATCGCCATTAACCCTATAATGACCTGTTTTCCTCCGGGCATCTCCAGCTCCCTTTTTGTTGACGATTTTGCCATCTATTGCAATTCTCCACGGATCTGTCTCATTGAGTGGCATCTTCAGCAATGTCTTGATAGTCTTTACTCATGAAGCATCGACAATGGATTTTATTTTTCTGCTGACAAAACCATTTGTATGAATTTCTGGTGGCACAATTGGTTTCTTCCTCCATCTTTACAGTTTGAGCCCTTTACTCTTCTGTTTATTCAAACTATGAAATTCCTGGTACTCATACTTGATAGGAAACACTCTTGATCCTCCCATGTTTAATACCTGGCAGCCTGCTGTACGCAGTCGTTCCATGCCCTCAATGGTACTTCCTGGTGTGCAGATTAAACCACTCTACTCATTTTGTACAGGTCCATTGTCTATTTGAACGTAGACTATAGGTGCTTTGTTTATGCATCTGCACATCTGTCCCTCTCACTATGCCATCTCAACACTATTCACCACGTGGCATCTGTTTGGTCACTGGTGCCTTTACACTAGCCCAGTTGAGAATCTGTATGCCAAAGCTGCTAAACTATACTGTCCTACCGTCGTAATATCGGGAAGGCCATCTAATTTTTGGTGTCGGACCTCCATTTCTGTATAGTGTTGTTTTGTAGCCCTTTCTCCACATTCCTTTACCTGTCTTCTTATGTCAATTGGGATTGACTCCTAGTCATTTTTAACTCCTCTCTGTCTTCGTGTTCTATAGTTTTGACCCAGTTGTTTTTGTGCTCAAAAACAAAACAAACTGTCCTACCGCCGTTACTTTCTCGTCAGCAGGTATATGTGCTGTTTGTCATGTGTGGTCACCCATCCTGTACTTCCTCCTTCAAATACTCCTTTGATCATCAGTATGGGGTGCGTCCCTCTTCTCTGCTACCTCCTGGAGTCCGCTTTCAGCTCTTGCTTCAGAAGCTTAACTTCACACTACCTGCAACTTGCCCAGTGGGTGTGAACCCTTCACCATTAAACTAAATTCGATCACTAACTGAAGTGTGGCCTCCCAATTGAATAAACAGTTAGGTAGAATATGAAGAAAGGCCATTTAGTGCTTGAGACATTTTTTACTACCGTGCAATTTCAATGGCATCAAGGACTAGCAATTAGAGGACACGAAGATGTAAACTCAAATTATTTTTATTTTTTATTTTTATTTATTTTTTTGTTTTTTTAATTGTTGGAACTCTGAAAGAATGACATACCTGAATTTGAAGATTGGTTAGGGCATTCGGGGTATAAGTGGGCGTCCCACGATATTCAAAATTAGTTCTTTGATCTGCTAGGAAAGTCTGTGTTGAGAAAGGTATTGGCTTTAATCAAAAAGACAGAATATTTTTCTATTATGGTTGATGAAACAAGTGATTCTTTGATTCACGAACAAATATAATTTTGTATTCGTACTGTTGGTGATCCCTTAATCATCAACGAAGACTTTATTGGCTTATATGAGACCCCCAACACAATCACAAACTCTGTTTAGTATTTTAAAAGACGTTTTTGCTCATCTTGATTTGTCAATGGATAACGTAAGGGGACAGTGCTATGGTGGTGCCTCGAATATGAGGTAAGTTCAAAGGACTAAAAAAGTTTGTTTTGGATATACAACCAAAAGTACGTTATGTGCACTGCACTGCTCACAGTTTAAAATTGGCAGTTGCAGACAGTATCTACTATCATATGTCCATGAGATGATATGGCTTTAGCCAAGGACTTAATAAACACTGTAAAGGAATCCAACAAAAGGATGGGACTTTTCAAAAGCATATGCTGTGAGAGCACCAATGACCAAGCTGGTCTACGACCCCTTTGCACGACTTAGTGGACTGTGAGCTTCTAGTATCTTCAGAATATTGAAAAACGTAAACAGAGGCAGGTTACAAATGTAAAGGCTACCTTGGGTCAATGTTACAATTAAAGACATATTTCGTTTTACATCTTTATTGCCATGCAGTGAACCCAGTAGAGAATGTCAACGAAAAAACTCAGTGCCCTCATCTAAGTGTTGCGGATCTGGAAAAAATATATGAGGGCTTGATTTGTATATTGAATGGAAGGCATGATAGTTTTGAACACTTTTGCGAATTGTGTTTAAAAGAAAAACCTTCACAAGTTGATGATCCTTCGCGTCCTCGGAATCAAAGTATATCAAAGAAGTATGAAAACAATGAAGCCAGCTCACTGCACACTTTCAAAACCCCAAAGGAATACTACAAAGCTATTTACATTTAAATTTGTGGAACGGTGCAATCTTGCATTACTGAGCGGTTTTCTTCAACTGGACTCGCACAGGTCATTGCAGCTGTACAAGAGTGCTTGCCTTTAGTAAACAGAGGTGAAACAAATTTGGAAAAATCAATTGAGTTTTTCAAAAATGACCTAGACATTGAGATACTGTACTTACACTTGAACATTTTAGCCGATAGAGCTAATAAAAAGCAACTGGTCTTAAAAAACATGCGTGATGTAAGAAAGTACATTACTCAAGAGCCTACAGTTCGAGAAATTTTATGTGAAGTAGTGAAGTGCAGTAAGCTTCTCCAAGTAGTTCCAATCATGACAGCAACAGCAGAACCGTCATTTGGTGCCTTTAGACATCTGAAGTCATATCTCCGATCAACAAGGGGACAGAAGCAACTGAAAAACTTGGCTGTTCTTCATGCCCACCCGAGATGTTTTGGATGAATTGGATATCCGACCAGTCATCGACTACTTCATATTCAGTAAATCCAGTCAGGCGGTCAACATTTGCACCTTTCTTAAGACACTCTAGCTCTAATAATGGCATTTAGAGCAATATTAAAAATCTTCATAAAATAGAGAATTAAATTCATACATAATGTTAAATTTTCAGTTTCTAAATATTAATACTAGTTTAGTAGTGTATTACTATATTACTATTAGTACTATATTAGTTATTTTCAAATACTAAAATATTTTTAGGGTGTAAGACCCAATTAAAACCCACTGTTTACATACTTTTTGACCGAAAGTATTAGGCATACTGTATTAACTTTATTAACTGTATTAAAGCATTAACTTTGAGATATTGTTTTTATTTAATGAAACCTGAGCATTGTTCAAAGTAAGCTTAAATTAGCTATTTCACTTATTAATCAAAGTGCTATTACTGTGTGACAGCAATATTGTAGGTTTTATTCTTTTAATGATAGTTTAGGATTTATTTAAATATAATTTCAGTCTTTTCAGAGCTATATATTCGCTGCTGTGTAATAGTCTATAAGCATGATTATCACTGTAAATTAAATTAGCTTTTTAAAAAAAATACTGTGCGTGTTTGTTTCGTTTCTCTTTCAAAGCCAAAAAATGTCAGGCTTGTCGAGTTTCCCGGAGTGTTGAGTTATTGAGACTCCAGTTTTCGGGATTCTAATGTTGATCTTATGATTCTAAAATGCTTAAACTTAAAAACTCACTATTTTTCATCTAAAATTTAGAAAATTTCATGGGGCAAGACCCCCAGAATGCCCCCCCCCCCCCCCCCAATATTTCTTAAAAGTCGGCGCCTGGAAGTGCACCATAAATTAAACTCATCGCTCGATGGATTATCAAATGAGGACATTCAGAATTGCCTGTCTCTTTAGGAAGTAACGGCCATACATCAAGTAACGAAAAGGGTTGAGAAGGAATTGGTACCCTCCCGCACTCTCTCCTTCACGTTAGACAGAGTTCAACTTCCATCGAACATTAGAGCAGGATATGAGATAATTTTAGTTCGCCCTTACATCCACAACCCTATACGTTGCTATCTGTGTCATAGGTTTAATCATACCAGCCAGGAGTGTTCCAATATGTCAAAATCTGTTACCTGTGACAGGGATGTCCATGAGGGTGATCGTCCACCATCATCCCTTCGCTGCATCAACTGTATGGGCGACCACGCTGCTTCCTCTAGAGAATGCCCTATTTTTAAAGATTAACTGATTATTCAGGAAATCAGAGTGAAGGAAAAGGTGTCTACCTTTGCTGCTCGTAAGTAATTCACAAGTAGAAAGTCCACTGTGCTCCCAGCGGTTAAATATAGCGCTGTCCTCATCTCTCCTCGATGTACTAAGGTGGTAGCAACGCAGACTTGCGCTCCCACCTTTAGCACCACGTTTGTAAGATCAGCCAGCCCAAAGATCTCCCATTTCACCTTCCCACTATCACCTGCTCACTCTAAGTCTCAACCTTCATCGGCTCCTGCTACATCATGACCCCCAAAATCGAACGTCCAGACTTCCAAAAAAAGGGCCTACTCATTAATATTTCTTATGTACCCAGACCTCACAACCCTCCACTCCTCCTTCATCTGAGTGTCCTGCTTCCAAGAAGGCTCATACGAAACACAGTTAATCTCTTTCTCCACCACGTCATGTTTCTTCCACAATGCCACCCAGCCACCCTCGGCCGTCTTCCGTGTCGCTGAGATGCACCACTGGCGGCCGATCAACCAGCCGATCTCTGGTGGCAGGAGCTGCCCCCGAACAACCTATGGATCAGGATATTCTGCCTCTGGCTGATTGCCATTCCACGCTGTCGGCCACTGGCTCTCAGCGGTCGCTGAGTTGACGGCAACCGCGGTGAGATTTTTCCTTTTTTCGCCCACCCTATGTCAATAATCCATAGGAATATCCACGGAATTAGCTCCAGTCAGGATTAACTGTCGATCCTCTTATGATCCTACTCCCCAGTCATGTTCTGCCTTCAGGAAACAAAGCTATGTCCCCAAGATCACTTTGTCTTCCCTTATTTCCAATCAGTTTGGTTTGATCTCCCCTCTGTTGCTGGTGTTACAGCACATGGGGGACTTAAGATTCTTCTCCATGATAGTATCCTTTATCACCCAATCCCCTTACACAGTTCCTTCCAAGCTGTCACTGTATGTCTCTCCCTTTCTGGATTCACCTTCTCTTTTTGTACCATATACATTCCATCATCCACAGCAATGGCAAGAGTCATTCTCCTTCATCACCTTGGTTAACTCCCCCCTCCCCCCCCCCCCTCACCTCACATGGTGGTTGAGCACTTCAAAGCCCTCCACCTGCTTTGGGGATCTCAGTGTCCTTGTCCGAGAGGCTCCCTATTGATTGACCTCTTCCACCAAGTGGATCTTGTTTGCCTCAATACTGGGAAACCTACATTTTTGTCTGCTTCCATGTCAACCTACCGTCATTTGGATCTTTCGGTCGATACTGTTCGGGTCGCTCGATGCTTTGAATGGTTCGCTCTTCAGTGACCATTTTCCATGTGTCCTTAAATTACAGCCAAGACTGCCATCTGTGCACCCAAGATGCTGGAAGTTTTCCCAAGCAGATCAGACACTTTTCACCTCTCTAGCGGCATTTGATGACCGCCAGTTTCCTATCATCAACGATCAGGTCACTCATGTTACATAAGTTATTCTTTCAACTGCAGAACGTTCAGAACCCTGTACCTCCCCTTTGCCCCAGTGCCTCCCCAGTGCACCCAAGTTCCTTGGTGGAACGAGGTGTGCCATGATGCAATACGTGAGCCGAGACGTGCTCATCGCACTTTCCATCATCATCCTACGTTGGCCAACTGCATCTGCTATAAGCAGTTACGTGCACAATGCCATTGCATCATATGCGATAGCAAGAAGGCAAGCTGGGACTTCTTTGTCAGCTCCTTTAATACCTTCACTCCCTCGTCAGTTGTTTGCAGTTGAATCCGATGGCTGCCTGGCACATCCAGTTATTCCCCAATCTCTGGGCTAACTGTCACGCAGGATACCTTAGTGGACCCAGTCGCAATCTATAACTCATTGGGTTGACACTTTGCTGAGATTTAGAGCTTTTATTATTTCCCACCAGCCTTTCTCCCAAAGAAATGGGTAGCAGAAGAGTGACATCTTGCTTTTTCCTCTCAAAATCGTGAACGCTATAATGCCATTTTTTTTTCCATGTGGGAACTCAGACATGCACTCTCCACTTCTCGCTCTTCTGCTCTGGAACCCGAT
Source organism: Schistocerca cancellata (assembly GCF_023864275.1). Classification (NCBI taxonomy): domain Eukaryota; kingdom Metazoa; phylum Arthropoda; class Insecta; order Orthoptera; family Acrididae; genus Schistocerca; species Schistocerca cancellata. The sequence continues at coordinate 1,114,917,163 of NC_064627.1, forward strand.
TGCATCCACATCCAACTTTGCTGGATCTGTCATATCCTAGTCTGTGCTACCTCTTTCACCTTTATAACCAACTTTGGGTCAACAGTACCTTTCCCAGAAGATGGCAGGAAGCTATCATCATTCCTGTTCCTAAACCTGAAAAGGACAAACATCTCCCTTCCAGCTATTGTCCAATCTTTCTCACAAGTACTGTTTGTAAGGTTTTGGAGTGTATAGTAAATTGCTG